>NC_136975.1:19928514-20008514 GCF_032717465.1 Coenobita brevimanus | reverse complement strand
TTAGTGACACTGGGATGCAAGAAACTAGATGTAATACCACTATCAACAAGTGTAGTCATATTAATGTTATTCACCATTACATCATTAGTGGCACGATGAGGAGGATCAGCCACGTTAGGAGATGCAGAAGTAGGGGCAGCCACATGAGCACCTTGGGAAGCATCACATGTAGCAGCTGTGGCAGTCGAAAATCCAGGCGGAACAGCAGAGTCAGTAGTGGCACTTGAAGGCTTAGGGAAACTAGTAGGGTTGCTAGAAGACCCATTTTAAGATTTTCGGGTTGCTTGTGATGAAGTGGCTGCCAAAACAGCCGTTAAAGAACTGTTGCACTGTTTAGCCATCACTCGTGACTTAAACACCTTGGCGAAGGGTCCCTTCTTGTCACACTTATGTCAAAGTACGTTTCGAGCTGGACAGCGAGGTCAAGGGTGGTTAGAGTTGCCACAGAAGTAACACACAGACCTGGTGACGACAGCAGACGTATCCATGGGTGGTTGTACTGTTGCAGTAGCCTCATGTTCGGAACTAATACCAGGAGTAGAAACAGCAGTGCGAGTCTTCTCGGCAACGGAGGAAAAGATCCCGTGGTTGACAGGAGTGACGTACAGTTCTTCATGCCGTTGAGGCGAATCTAAGCTTCGTGAAAGCTGCACAGTTTCATCTAGAGTGAGAGTGTCTTTCTCCTACGGACGATGGCGTATAACAGGAGAAGCAAGACCAGATATAAAAGCATCACGCATAGCCTCTTGCGTGTACATGTTGGCCGTCACAGCTTTAAATCCACAATCTTTTCACAACAACTTCAGTGAGTGGAGAAACTGGTCGACAGATTCACCACTTGTCTGCTTTCTGGTGGATAACTGATGCCTTGCAAAGATTTCATTTGTAGGCTTCACATACACAGTCTCCAGTACGTCGATGGCTTAATCATAAGTCTTGCAGTTGGAGATGTGGTTGAAAACTGAAGGTGAGACGTGATTCACAAGTAACTTAAGCTTGTCAGGATCAGAGTCGCTACTTATACTACCCAAGAAATTGTTAAAGGTGCAGAACCAGTGATTCCACTCTGCAGGCATTGTCTCTCGAGAGCCTTCAAAACGGTATCCATCATTGGCGATGTTCACACGTGATAAAAAAATTTTTGCTGAATAAATTGTGGTGAAATAAGAAACTTTTCTAGCGTCCTGAATGTAAGGCTTTATTCAGGAAGAAACAACAGCAAGGTGTGAACAGTGAGATTGCCGGTAACTAACTGACCATCAGCCAGTATACATACCCAAACAACAATTTCAGAGGATGATCCGAAACACCAGTGAACGAAACATGAAAACGTTAATTCATAATCTATGAATTACCACAGTTGTGATGATGATGGAGATGATAATATTTATCAGTACTACCCTCTCGTTGCCAATCGATGCAGGCTGCGTCCAACCACGAGCGAGTATTTGGGACACAGTCCTGGGTGCCCAAGGTCACACACTGAGAGACCCCCCACCCCCGTCACTGAGCTATTCCTGCGCACTCAATAGTTCATAAACAATTTATCTTCACACCGTTATTTATGCTTCGATAATCTTTTTTTTTTTTCCACTGCCATCCTGAGTAAATGTACTTGTTCACGGTGCTGTAAAAAGATTAGCCAATTGTAAATTATACCTTTGTTTTTATGTCAGTTATCTTTTTAGTTTTTTTCTCATAGAAACATAATATTTATGGTAAATGTTACTGAGAAAAAGTTATAGAGAATTTATTTGGCTACATTTTGGTGTATAAAAAGTTACTGTATGTCAATCAGGGCAGCGTGAAAGGAAATTAACTTATGTTCGAGCAAGGCTTGTAACACGCAAGGCTTGTAACACGCTGACTGAGGCAGAGGGGCGATGCTGCGTGCTGGGTGCAGGGCAGTGTTGCCACAAAAAAGGAAATCAACTTCCATAGATTCTTGTCCAAATTTCCTTATATATCCTTAGATTCATCTTTGAATTTCTTTTAAAACTTCCTTTTGTAATAAACAAGAATAAATACCATTTGTTCAATAAATAATCACCTTCTGCAATGTAATTTACTACTTTTACTATATTGGATCATTTTCAAAAAGTTTCCTTCTATTACCAGTGATATTACAGTATTTGTAGTCATATATGTAATTGTATGGATTCGGATTCCATTTGCACTGCAGCCAGACTGCACACTGTAGCACCTACCTGTACAATGAGTTAGCTAATAACATACAAAATACCAGTACTGTACGGTTAATTGGTAAAATGTTATAAAATTAGATATTCCTCAAAAATAGAATAGTAAATTGCTTTGACAAAAAGTTTCACAAAATAAATATGCCTCAAAAATAGATAAGAATATTGCTAATTTGCTATGATCAGTGAAGAAATAAAAATACATGGGATATAAAATTATAAAATTTCAGAAAAAATTGTAATAACAGTGGTAGAGCAGAAATAAAAATAGCTATCCTATACTGAACTGCAGAGTATAATGCAATAGTCTTAATCTTACTCTGATCACAGAATTTCATCGCACAGTTAACCAAACCAACAAGTCCTACTTTATTCTTTGGTTAAATATAATATTTACAACTTATAAACCAGAATTTAAACCAGATACTTATCAACTGTACTTTGTACTGTAGTTGTATATTTTTCACTGATAATTATGAGATAAAAAAAATAGTTTGCTATGAAAGAACATAGACTTATGAATAAAGAGAGTCTCAGAGATAGACTTTTATGAATAAAATACTGTATATCAAAGTGAAAAACAAAACAGTTACCAGTAAAAGAAAACCCCAGATTGGTAAGAGTTCTGTTCCGTTCCTATAAAATGGTAGTAACCTTGAGTTGGACTTAATCCAAGACTATCGTAAACCGGTGTTTCCCTGTATACTGTACTGGTATTTTAAATTTTTAGTTGTTTGGAAGACTTCTTACAGATTCTATATAAGAATGTCGTAAATCAGCTGATCCTGTGTTACCTGCATTTGGGAGCAGTTTGGAATTGAGGCTGTGCATATCTTTTGGTGGGTCTAATCTTGCAGCCTAATGATTGCCTTTTCTTGAAAGGCAGGCTTGGTTGTTAGCAACTAAACAGGGACTCATGCTTCAGGGCAGTTCTGTGTTCAGTTTTTATTAAATTGAGTTAGATGAAGATTAGTTCAGCTGATGGATTTGAAGAAGGAAGCAAGTGCAATATGCAGAGAACTTTGCATAGGTTTGAGATTTTAAGATCTCTCTCTGAATTCTTTGCATTAATGACAATATGCCAAAACCTCTTGAAGTCCATAGTAGCATCACGATCTCCATATATGGCCTGTTGTCTTCAGTCAGCATCAGCAGGTCGACAATCAACAAGACCTTTTAGGTAGGGTAACTTAGCTATTATCTGTGCTAGGCTTGTTTGAGTAACGTTTAGTACAACTTTTGGAGACAGACAGGAAAAAAAGTCAAAGTCGTCAATATCATTAAGTCGGGACTGGTGCCAGTGATTGTTGGGGGAGTTGGCTTTTCAGCTGCTTTTGGTAACACTTATAAATAGATCCAAAACTTTGTTTAACATTCAATTGTAAAATTTAGTTGAATTATTTTGAGGTCTTTACTTCAAAATTTCCTTACTGTTTTGCCATGATATAGAATTTCCTTAGAATTGCCACATGCTTAGACTCATCCTAGTAGACTCCAGAGTTCCTTAGAAAAGGATAATTTTCTTGAATATGGAAACGCACGTGCAAGGTGGGTCGAGCATGGTGGATGAATACATGGGGACGCAAGTAGTGGTTTGTTCTCTCCCAGAAATGGACACAAAATCATTCCACAATCAAAAAACCCCGGCCATTTCGTTCAATGCAACCGGCGTCGAATGGTAACGAGCGCTTGCAATTTGCACAGATGGAGCCTGCGTCAAATGGTAGCGAGTGCATGAAACTTGCACCACACCCATAAACACCAAACAGTTAAGATAATTACAAACGAGCAAACAAAGCAAGCAAGCAAAGGTTACTGTCGGCATATGGGTGGAAAATAACAATGAGTGGCCCGACCAGATCCTACCGTCACACTTTTCAGAGGTTAATAACTTTTTACCTAATAAAAGTAGGGCAGTGATTTTTTTTTTCTCTCTTCGTGGTTGTTTGGTCTGTTCAGTTATATATTTTATGATACAAAAAACTATTATCGCACGACAACACTGTATAAATTGCTATATTAAAAAAATGTTCTTGCTCGCTCCATATGCGTGTAAACGTCCTCAATACTGATGATAATAACTGTAATGATGATATTGCTAAAAAGTGTTAATGATAATAATGATAATGCCGGTGTTGATGATGATGATGGTGGTGGTGGCGCTGAAGGTGATGATACTTAAGAATCTAGGTCATTTATAATAATGCTGATGAAGTGGCAACTTACTGTATATGGCACTAGTTCTAACTATAGCATTTATAATAATGCTGATGAAGTGGCAACTTACTGTATATGGCACTAGTTCTAACTATAGCATTTATAATAATTATGATGAAGTGGCAACTTACTGTATATGACACTATTTCTATTTACCTATAGCCAGACGCAATAAACCCATAAGATGTGGCTGTTTGTCTTTGAGTTTGTTGTTTTACGGTGGGGGGGGGGAGGCACTAACCTTTTGGCAACCCACTCGTTGACGCGTAGGGAACACGTATGGGTTGGTTATGCGGTTAACAACCAGCGCTGTAAATGGTTTCCTGGCTTACAGGAAACCAATAGGCATGTCACTCAATGTAAAGCCAGAAAAAGGCAGAGGAGTAATGAAAAGTGACAGGAAAGATAGGAGAAATAGGAAGAGAGGAGGTCAGACACAGAAATAGAATGATAAAGGTGAAGGAAGATGCAAACAGCACTACATCAAATGAGTGGATGATGGCATTAGTTCAGGTAATAAAATTATTCCCCTGGCGATGTTGCACGTGATTATGGTGATAAAATTAACGACCATGATGACAGTGGCAGACATAGGATGGGAGGACTGTGACAGAAAGATGACACTGATGCTGGTGTTGATAACGATGCCGATAATTTGATGATGATGATGTTGCTATAAGGAAAACCTCTGCAAGTCACTGCTCTCTCTCTCTCTCTCTCTCTCTCTCTCTCACACACACACACACACACACACACACACACACACACATCCCCTCCCCCCAAAAAAAAAATATATATATATATTCCAGCTAAAAATGCCCACCCACCTTAACCTTGCCTACAACTTCGCTACCATTTCCGCGGAGATTTACCGTTTCATTTACCTGGCACTTTTCCTTTTATTTCTGCCGGCTACATTCCTCCTTCCTTTGCCGGTTGGGTCGTTGGGATTTAACAGGATGTATGAGGGGAAGGGGATAATGGTGGAGGGTAAAGTAAGATTGGAATATTAGTGAAAATGTGTGTGTGTGTGTGTGTGTGTGTGTGTGTGTGTGTGTGTGTGTGTGTGTGTGTGTTCAAAGACTGAAAGAGCACATTTCCTAGAACTACAAAACACTGATAACTGTGCTATCCTTGCACATACCCCAGAAGCCCTACGACAGAATCTCACCATTGTCTCTTACTTATACCATGCAATGAGGCTCCTAATAAATGTCAATAAAACAGAAATAATATCTCAGAGAAACAACCCAGCAAAGACTCTTGCATTTCAGATAAATGGCGAAAGTGTAAAACAGGTGGAGAATGTGCTCACAGATAACATTGATGCAGAAGTCCTTGCACGAATCAACCACGCCTCATCCTCTTGTGGACGTCTCAGATTCAGTCTTTGAAAACACCAACGTGAGAATCGGGACGAAGGTATCAGTATATACGGCTTTATGCCTTTCCACCCTCTTATCCGATGTTGGGCTACCTACCAGCATCACACCAAACAGCTTGAGTCATTTTACATCCAATGCTTACAGCACATTCTAGGACTCACATGTATGGGAGGAGAATGTCCCACAGTCACAAATTCTCCAGTGGCCGAAGTCAACGAACACAGAAACCATGCTAGTTTAAAAGCAGCTGAGATGGGTCGGACATGTGTTCCGCATTTCTGAGCACCGCCTTCCCCGCAAGGCTCTGTGTGGCCTCTCCCTGTACCACGTTGCAACTAAGGGGGACAGATGAAGAGATATACAGTAAAGATCATATAAGCAGAACTCTGAAGAAATACATCATACGAAAAGATCTTGAAACCAATGCCTCGGACAGAAAACAATGGCGAGTCCTTTGCAGTGAAGGAACCATTCAGCTCGAAGTAGCTCGGAAACTGGCCAGAGTAGAGCGTAGACAAGGGACACACAACCAAAACAGAGTTCTCCTAGCAAACCCAGACGTGACATGCCGCCTGTGTGTCAAAGTTTGCGGATCCAGAATTGGTCTACACAGTCACACACGTTGATACCAAAGACGATGAGAAACACACCAATCTTGTGGATACAGCAGGCGTCGTCGTTTTTTGTAGCAGAAGGACAGCTTTAAGTAAGTCTGTATGTGTGTGTGTGTGTGTGTGTGTGTGTGTGTGTGTGTGTGTGTGTGTGTGTGTGTGTGTGTGTGTGTGTGTGTGTGTGTGTGTGTGTGTGTGTGTGTGTGTGTGTGTGTAACTACTGGTAATCAATCAATCAATCATTTCCTGTGGCACCCTCGGGGATGCATAGGGCCTCGATGAACTCACACCACCACATCCTATCTTGTGCTAACTCCTCAAGATCTCCCCAACACTCATCTCCAGCTTCCCGTCTCATTGTCCTCACCCACGTCTCTTTTGGCCTTCCTCTACCTCTCCTACCAAGTGCCACCCACCCTGGTGTACCTCGTACTATTCCCTGTCTCCTATACACATGTCCTAGCCACTTCCATCGTGAGAATCTAACATATTCATCGATCGGCTGCACTCCCGTTATTTCTCTAATTCTACTATTTGGTATCCTTTCCCACCACTTAACTCCTAATATTCTTCTAAGTGCTTTATTTTCAAACACCAAGAATTTATTTTCCATAGTCACTGTGCTGTACCAAGACTCGTGTCCATAAATTAAGATACTCCTAACCATTACCTTATAAATTTTGATTTTTGTATGCAAAGAGAAATTGTTATTATTCCAAATATTTTTAAGCATTCCCATTGCCTGATTAGCCTTCTTTAACCTTTCCTGGAATTCAAAGTTCAAAGAACCATCCTTGGCTAAATAAGTACCTAAATATTTAAACCTATCAACTTGCTTTACAACCATACCTTCAATTACACATTCCTGCGCATTTTCCATATTCATATTGATTATTTCAGTTTTTCCACAATTAATAACCAAACCCACCTTGCGACCTTCACTCACCAAACAGTCCAACACTCTCTGCATCTCTTCTGGCCCATCACAAATCAAAACTATATCATCTGCATAATCTAAATCCAAAAGTTTCCTGTTCTCTCCCCAAAGTATACCTGCACCGGTTTCTGTTCCAACGCGTTTCATAATGTAATCAATGACCAATATAAATAGTAAAGGCGATAGAACACCACCTTGAATTACTCCGGACTTGACTTCAAACGAATCACTAAGACAACCATCAACCATCACTTTACAAAATGTGTCCTCATGCATGTTCATAATGACCCTCACAAACTCCTCTGGTATTCCATAATGTCTCATGATCTTCCCCATAGTCTCTCTCGAAACACTATCAAAAGCCTTTTCAAAATCAACAAAACAAAGACTTAACGGTACTCTCATTTCATTAACTTGCTGCATCAAATGCCTAACTATAAAGATCTGATCATTGCAACCACGTCCCTTTCTAAAACCAGCCTGTTCATCCCTCAGAATACCCTCAACCACCGGCTCCAACCTATTTAACAACACTCTACTGAAAACTTTCAAAGCTATCGGTGACAAAGAGATTCCCCTCCAATTACCACATTCACTCAGGTCTCCCTTCTTCGGAACTTTAACAATTACACCATTCTTCCAAACTGATGGTAGTAACCCCGTCACCCATATCTTATTGAATAGCTTGGTCAAGATCATTATTAATCTATCCCCTCCACTTTAAACATTTCCGGAAATAAACCATCCTCCCCTGGTGCCTTATTATTCTTTAACTGTTTTACTGCTTTCTCCACTTCTGCAAGCCTCAACTCTCCTGTTTCTATATTTAAATCTTCCTGAGCAGACGGTATATCCTCTTCTGGTGGTATTGGTCTATTAAGAACTGTCTCAAAATGCTCTTTCCATCTATTTTTAATATCTCCATCTTTGGTCAATAAATTTCCTTCCCTGTCTCTAACTGGTATTTCCTTGCGTTTACCTGCATTACCACTCAGTTCTCTAATCGATTCATATGCTATTCTTTGACTCTGTCCATCATTTTTGTTTATTAAGATTTCAGTCTCTGCAACCTTTTCATCCACACATCTTCTTTTATCTCTCCTAGCTAACCTTCTTACTTCTGAATTCAAACTCCAGTACGCAGCTCTTGCTAATTCAATCTCTCGTTCATCAACGCATTGCAACTCACTCCTCAATTTAGCCTCACCTCTCTTTTTTATCATATCCCACGTTTCCTCTGATATCCATTTCTTTCTCCTGAAGCTATGTCTCCTTCCAATCGTACATTCAGCAGTCTCATGCAAAACTTTGTTCACATCCTCCCACATCTCATCTACACTTCTCTCCCCCTCTTCCAACGTTTCCAACACCAAAAACCTATTTCTGCATTCTAATCTGAATTCCTCCTTTTCTTCTCCTTCCCTTCTAAGCTTAACAATATCGTATCTACCAACACCAGATTTTTCCTTCTTCCGATTTTTAAGTTTAAACCTTATTTTTGCAATGCTGAGTTGATGGTCACTACCAATATCCGCTCCCCGTTTAACATGAACATCTAGCAGAGAACTTCTATGCCTCCTACTGATAGCGATGTGATCAATCTGATTTTTATATTTTCCACACGGCGATACCCATGTTGTCTTGTGTATATTGCAATGCTGAAAGAGTGTGCTCCCGATGACTAAGTCATTTGCTAGACAGAAGCTTCCAAACCTCACTCCGTTTTCACTCATCCTACTACCAACTCCCATCTTACCCATACATGCCTCAAATCCCTCATTTGAACAGCCCATTACTGCATTAAAGTCTCCAACGCAGATCAAAACATCATGTCTAGGTACCCTTCCTACTCCTTCTTGCAACTTTTCATAAAATGTGTCTTTCCTTTCATCGAGTGCATCATTAGTAGGTGCATAACACACAAACAGACTGATGTTGCCATGATTTGATTTAAACCGTGCTTATAACAATCGCTCATCTATAGGATCCCACTCACATAAAGCCTTATTTGCCTTACAACCCAGCAACAATCCTACTCCCTGATAATGCATTCCGTCCTGTCGACCAGATATCAATAAACGTATACCATCCTCCAAATCCAACTTATCGACTCCAGTTAATCTAGTTTCTGTCAGAGCACAAATATCAAGTCTGTAATTTTGAAAAACCTTCACTAACTCATCGATTTAACCGTCATGATTTAGCGTTCTCACATTCCAGTTACCAATTTTAATTGTATTTTTTGCACTGACAAAGGAATTAGATTGTAATTGAGGCAACCGTGAGATTCTTAGCACCCCCTGCCCATTTAAGGGCTGCACGGGACTGGGGGCCATTATTGTTCTTTCAGAGTCCATCAAGGTTTCTTTGGCTAACTTCCTGAACACCTCGCCATTGTGTTGCAGTCGCAGTAGGCAGCTAACTTGCCTGATTGCCCACACCCGAAAGACCCAGCTATGCTGTAGCCAGTCACGTGCTGGCATGCTTCCCAGCCATTTCACTCTCAAGGAGTTCCTCTGCCTGGGAAAGCAACCACCCCCCTGCTCCCGAGGGCTTTTGATCTGTGTAGGTAGAGGGCGATCACTCCCTCACTAGCCATATACAGTGTATAGGCTACACTCACCATACTGGTAAAGTCTAACATAATTTCTGATTTTCCGGAGTCGTATTCAGATTTCAGATGTCCCAAAATTTCAGGTCTGGCAACAGAAACTTAGGGGCAGTGATTTAGTCTCTTCAGTTCGATGACAGTTTTCATTTCATTTTTTGCTGACTGGTTATTTCAGTCTGCTTGGGAAAGACTTATCCTCCTGGATGGGTTACATACATTCTTCCTGAACCCCTTCGATAGGAGAGGTCTTTCTTCAGTTTGGATGTGGAAAAAATGGAGAATGAGAGTTTGAGTAGGTGAGTTTATGTAAGGGAGACTGAGGAGGAAGGGCAGGAGACAGACCTCGGATGAGGTGGAGAGGTATATTATTATTGTGGGGTTGGTTTCACATAGGGGAGCGCAGCCTGACTGTGGAGCGCAAGGTGATGTATAGGTATTCCTTTGTGACCATCCACTCTGGGATTTACGCGTCTGTCTGCAGACAGGTAGAAATATAGTCAGTTGGAGGACGCATCAATAAACTAAAAATATACGTCACTGGACGATAAGGGTCCGTCTGATCTTGAGTAAACTTTAGGTCGTTCAATGTAACTCGGAGATAACTATCGCCATTTTTCAACGTATTCACTGTAGCTCAGTGAAACAGTAAGACAGCAGTACAATTTTGCATCCTTTCCACTGCACTTCGTCATAACTGACTTTGCATCTAATACTTATTCTATGTTACACTTCAGCACTCATGATGTAGGGAAAACAATTAGATGCTTTGTAAAGGTGAACAGAGTATATTAACGAATGACTCCTGATGCTTTACAAATTTGCTTCCCTTTCCTGAAGCTGCCGCCTGATTCTCTTAACCCGCCAAGTTATTTTTCTCAGACTTCCACAAGATGATATTGCTCTAAATTGACCTAAAATTGCCGCCTGTCCATCGTGAATGCTGACTTGTAGCAATGGGTTAGCAGTAGAATATGAAGGTAATCATGAAGAGGTGCTGAGGGAAGGATTTAGGAGATGCAACATATATTGTCTTATACTGCCACGGAGCTACATTAAATAACTTATAGACTAATGAAAACTAGCCAAGTGAAGGTGAAAGAATTATGGCATTCAATGCCTAGAAAGTTGTCTCGATAAACTCATCAGCCCTAAGACCTCCTTTTAATCTAATAGGCGCTACTACAGAACGATCTGATTCAGCTATGGGAGGCATGTGGCTGTGAAATCGTTGACGCAAAAATATTAATGAATGACTCGAGGATGCTGAAGAGGGACACCTTCATGTGGTGACACGGCTGTGGTTGGACGGCAGAACTGCCCGATTATATAAACGTCTCCACCCCCCCCCCCATCCCCTGAAACGGAGGAAGATGGGGCACGGAAGAAGGAAACTTTAGTCTGTTTCCCACAGTCTCCATCCTGATGAGCATGGGATCATACAAATATGAACCAGAATTTGGTCTTCACTCCACAAGCCATCCCTAATTCTCTTAACCCCTTCAGTTCGAAACGCATTTATTTTAATCAGGCAACGATCAGACGATTTTTTCAACTTTGAGTAAATCATATGAAAGAAAAGAAGCTTATGGAGCTATACCGAACTTTACTAATTCGGAAAATATATTTTCATCAAGATACAAGTGCCTGGGAGTATCATGAATGTAATGAAAAAGACATCGGCATCGATGAAGGCACAATAAACAGAGAGAAGACAGTGGAGGAAGGAGTGGGAAGATACAGAAGACTGAAAGGAGAGACAGTGAACTTGGCTGTAAGGAGAACCTATGAAGAAGACTATGAGAATAGACAGTAAAGGACGCTGCCACCAGACTGGGAAGGACGCTGTGAGGAGAGGCAGTACAGGGGGCTGTGTGGAGAGAGAGCACAGGAGGCCGTAAGGAGAGCCAGTAAAGGAGACTGTGTGAGAGAGAGAGAGAGAGAGAGAGAGAGAGAGAGAAGGAGGCTGTGAGAGAAGAGATAATGAAAGAGGCTGTTAGGGAAGAGATGTAGTGAAGGGGGTTGCGAGGGAAAAAGAACCAGTAAATTTGACTGCGAAGGAAATAATGCAGCGGAGGAAGAGACAGTGAAAGGAGGCTGCTCGGGAAGAAAGATGGTGAAAGAGTTTATCATGATAGACAGTAGAGGAAGCTTTAAAGGACGAGAGACGGTGAAGGAAGAACAAGAAAGATAATGCCAAACACTGACATCCCCTAGCTCATGACCCCTGGCAATTTCATACCCTTGAAACAGCATGGCTTTCTCTTTTGTTAGGCTACTACATATTTGTCACCGCTAGGTGATCTAATTAAACTTAAGAATTACCAATTGGAGGGAATGGAGAAAAATAAATTGATTATGAGAATATGTGAATGAGGTAGAGGGGGAGAACGAAAAAAAAAAAAAAAGATAGAGGGATGGGGTGGACATGTATAGGAGTGAGAGGTATGAATTGATGAGAAGGTGGCCTGAGTTCGGAGAAGAGGGTGACCTGAGGCGATTGTCTGTGGCCATCCCTCCCGTGATTACGGCGTCTGGATAAAGATACACAGATGGATAATAAAAACTTCACGTACTGAAGGGATGTATTAAGACTGTTCCTTTCCCCTTCAGTTAGAGAAGTCTCTCTTCATCTGAGCATAATCCTGAGGAGACAGCAAAAATAAAAATGATAGATGTCTCAAGGTTCAGTGGCAACACCCAATCCTGTGTTACCCTCTACGAGATGTAGGGACCCAAAGGTAGGCTACCTTAGTCCAATATAATCTAAGTGTAGATGACTAGCCTATTTTACATACCTTTATTCATCTCTTTGGGATCGAACCTATGCAAGACCGTCACTCTGGTTGGATGTTCTAACCATTAAGCCACCAGGCACCGCAGGTTCAATGGGCTAAGGTAAAACTGTTGGCTTACAGAGACAACAGCCTGCTCCTGACAAGCGACAATTTTCTGCATTTCCTCCAAACCAAACCTTCAGAAATCATCTTCCCCGCTTAGAATAAAGGATGACTGGATTATTTGCAACGTCTTGCACATGGCTGGGGATAATTATTGAACCTATTTTCAAAGAATCTATATGCTTCAACGCAACTAAAAATGTCTACTTTCATCATAATGTCACGAGTTAATATTACGCACCGTGGGCAGTGACGTCACTTCTTAGCTACAGGTGACAGTATCAGTACATTAGCCGATCAGAGCTTGGGATCTTAAGTGCATTTTTCTTTTTTAACACCTGCAATAAGTTTTCTGAACTCGGGAAAAAAATGTCCAGTAGATTGCACATCATGTCGTAGAGGAGTTGAAAACCTTGCATGTAACCCATTCAGAATAGGGTAATAAAATATTTGGCCGTGCCATCTGGAGTTAGTAGTAAGAAAACACAAAATGCGTCATTGCAGCGAGGGGGTTTAATGATGTTCTCCTTAACCAGTCATGCTTCAAAACTCTGACAATATTCAATATATTGCCTCTTCTGTTTTTCCAGCATTTATTTTTTTTTCCTTTACCAGTTTGTTTTTTTCTCCTCACCCTGCCCTTGGGTGGGAAAGGAGGTCCAGATGATGATGATGATGATAATGTTTTTTTCTCCTATATGGATTGATTTAATGGTGTATGTGGTGGGAAATGTGCTTCTACAAATTAAACCAAACTCATCTATCCTTATATAAGGTTTGGTGTAATGAAAACGACGAATTTTGGCTGAGAATGTTGCCACTGTTGTTTCTCATGGGAAGGTTACGTTAGATGACCTTAGTTTGATATCTAAAAAATTTCTGACAACCGGAAATGTCAAATCAACCCATATAGGACTTAAAAAGAAAAAAAAACAAGAAGATGAGCTCAAAGAGTAAATATTGACCTAGGATTAACCATCAAAAGGAGAATAAAATAATCTCTTGGTGGACTGAGGGAAATGGAAAATTCTATCATCTAGTTAAAAGTTTTAAAATTATCCTTAATCAAACGACTTTCCAAAACAGTCGTCCTTCCCAACTGAAGGCAATCAACCAGTGTTGCTATCATGAATTCCAGCGACAAGAAATGAAAGTAAGTTGTCACTTTCTTTACAAAAACCATTCTTCTTCTGCTGGTCGAAGGATAGGGGTAAAAAAGTATCATTTTCCTGTCATACCATTTCTGCATCCACGTCTCCTTTCTGGTGCGATGTTGTCTCAGCTTGCTAAGTCAACACTACGTCTTGTAAGCCAAATCTCTCCTGCAAGACGATGTTGCTCTAAAAGTTAGCACAAATAAGCAGAAGCAGAAGCAGAAAAAAGAAGGAGGAAGAAGGGATGCGTCGGTGTGGAAACAATTGGATCAGGACGGGATTAAAATTAAAGCAAATTAATTCAATGGTGAAAGGAATGAAACCATGAATTACAGAAGGTTTGAATATTCGAGGTTTAAGGCGGCGTCTACACCCAATGCTTGAGGGTGCAGGCTGTTGTGGGCTGGGATTCATCAATATCGGTCATGGAAATTCTCACCCGCACCCAGCCGCATCCAGTAGGGTCATTTGAATAGGTTACAATGATGCAAAACTTCCTCCCGCATATGTTGAGAGAGAGAAAAGTGAGGACAAATATTATAAAATACGAAAACAAAGGGAATGAAAACATGAATTTTTAAGGTTTCCATTTTGATTGCAAGAGGTGGCCTCCGACCTGCAAGGAAGGATGTGGACAAGGGAAGAATTAAAAGTTTGGGAAGTAATCGGATGGGAGAGTGAGGAAAATTTTTAAAATTTAAAGAATGAAAACTCGAAGACTGAAAGGTTTGATATCTCGGTGATTTTGGAGGCTGGGGGAAGACAGTGGATGAATTATATGGTAAGGAAGCAGTCGGATGAAAGAGAGAGAGAGAGAGAGAGAGAGAGAGAGAGAGAGAGAGAACATTCCGGGAATCGAAGAACCAGTTAATGTTAAAGAGTAATATGCAAACCACATCGCAGTGGAAGAGGTGGTATGAACGACCGTAGTCTTGAAACTGAGGGCAGGGGCTACCCTTCCCGCGCCCCGTTCGAAGTGGAAGCTCAAACCTTCAACGTAAGTGGTAATCTTGAAGGGGTGAGAGCGCACCCCTTCGTGTGGGTAGGCTAGCAAACAGTTGGTAACACTGATTAGTTTCAAATTTAAAATATTGAAAAGAAAATGAGTTTCTAAGGTTCATATACAATATAATCTCTTAATGTTAGCAGTTCTTACCTATTTTATTATCAAAGACTGGCATTGATTCTTGAATACCCTGTAAGAGTATGTATACCATATCTGTACCATGGGGAAAATTCGGTGATAGACATAGCTTCAAAGTGGTTCATGCGGTCACTTATAACCCTGCGAATTACACCTTGGCTGGTTATACCGATTTTGATTATATTTCTGCTCCAAATGCTTGTTTTTGCCATTTTGCCCAACCAGAAGCCCGAGAACCCACCAATCCCCCGGGACACTTCGGAGACAGGGTTAATCTGAAAACCAGTTACGAGCATCGAAAATATAGGTCAAATCCGATCAAATCACACCACAATACACCAGAAAAATATACTGCCAAGCTAAAACAAAATAGTATGGAGTTGTAAAAGTTTACCGAACGCAAACATGAGACTTCGTATTTCAAGCTACTTGGCTGTGCACGATTCGTCTGTTTAGGTAGTACTCGGCCATTGTTTACTGTAGGAATCATTTCATGAACTAATCAAACTATTTATATGTATCATGCACCATATCTAATAAACAGCTTAGCATTATTACTGAAAAATATATAATGGAAGTGGATAAAGTATCTCACCTTTGTTATCATCTCATCGCAAATTAATTATCTCTGGAGAAGTGGTGAAGTCTTTTAAAACAATAAAAATATTCAACGCTTATTATTTTCTTTACACGATATTTTTATCATTAAATTAAAATTCCAGTCACACATACCATAGCGTCCTTCAAATTCTACAGTTTTCTTTGCACAAGGCTACTATAATATGACGAAGGGGCATGAGAAGGGATGCTATGAGACTTCCCGCAGATTCCAGTACTATGCTGGGGTAATACTCTCCCGTTCACCGAGGAATGTTCTCCCTTTCGAGCGTTAAGTTTACCAAAAGATACGGATAAGGCAAGGTGAACGGCTGCACACAGTTTAAGACTACAGGACCCTACTGCACACCGTAGGGTCCTTCAAATTCTACAGTTTTCTTTGCACAAGGCTACTATAATATGACGAAGGGGCATGCAAAACGGTGCTATGAGACTTCCCGCAGATTCCAGTACTACGCTGGGGTAATACTCTCCCGTTTCCCGGGGAACGTTTTCCCTTTCGAGCATTAAATTTACCAAAAGATACGGATAAGGCAAGGTGAACGCCTGCCCACAGTTTAAGACTACAGCCACAAGCCTCTTGTGCCTCCACGACTATACCAATTGGAGGCTCCCTTGCAGAAGAAAACGTCACCTGACCCAACCCAATACATCACACTTGAGCATACTGTACGTAAGCAAGGTTACCGAAGTGTATTACCATAAAATATGTGGTTATGGAGGCTTTGTAGCATTTCTTCCAGAGCTATTTATTCCACATTTTGCATAATAATCATTCTGTTATACCTATGTTGCTTTGATATCGACGTTCATGCAACCATAACATTTAAGACACTATTAAGGTGCAATGTGCAGACTAAATGCAGATGAACATGTGTTATGTAATATCGTAATGCCATTTACTTGTAGAATATGACCTTTAGAGTGGGATGTGAGAATATGTTGGAATGACTGTGTTTATTGACGAGAGAGACTGTATCTTTCGTCAGGTGGTATTTCATTCCCATTTACTTTCCCTTGGTAAATTGTTAGGTAAATGTGCGGACTTCTTTCGCTCTATTTCGTGAATTTGTTGAATTTCTAAAGGGCAAACAGTTATTAGAAAAATTATTTCTTACCAGCCTATCTCTCTTAAAATCACACGAATTAAATAAGTGTACCGACCTAATAGTCATTAACAAATCTTTATTCAAACACAATTTAGACACTACTCTTTCAATATTCATAGGCGGCAATGCTAATACTCAGGTTGTCTTTTGAATAATCCGCTGGGAACTGACAGATAGTTTCCGCTATCTGAACTTCCAAAGTTACATAACGTTGTAAGATCAGGGATGTGCGAAACTACCCAATTGCCAGTCGTGCAAGGAACATTTATCGAACGGTGACTGAAAAATGGAAAAGAACAAATTATTTGTTCCAACATCCTGCTACTGATTCATGAGTCACCATACTGAACAAGATTCACTAGGGCTGGGAACACGCCAGAGGCCTATCTCTTGGCAGTTGAAAATTGGAAATCAAGGAAACTTTTTTTTGCAGAGATTGACAATTTCTTCTTCATTCTTAATTCCAAAAGTGAATTTTTTCCACCTCTAAATGCAGTTGCCTTCATGGCTGCAAAACGGAAGTTCACATCAACTGTCAGTGTCCTAAGGAGAGACGAATTCCTTTGAAAGAAGTAGCTTTTATCAAAGGACAAAGAGACAAAAGTGACTCCATTAGACCTCATCAGATGGGGCTCACATATCATCCTGCATATTACAGGCAAAACAAAAAACAATGGCGACGGCAGAAAAAAAAAAAAGAATCTCTGAAGGTAAATAGAAAGCTGAGATGAATGAGCAATAATCCTAGATATCGTCTGAAACACTGGAGAGTTCTGGATATGAAGAACACGATGATGTGCCTATTGGTTAGGATCCAGATGAGCCTCTGAAACCCAAAGCAAATTCACCAGTAAAAAATGTAGTATAAACATTAATAAAACCTAATGTTGCCCTCTACAGAATCAGCTATGCGAAGTATGGCCTTCGTCCCACAGCTGCCATTGCTACAGATGTATTGATGGACACAGAATTGATCACCAGTGAGGATAAGACGTTTGTAGCTGACCACAACAAGGTAAACAGGGCAGAGGAGAAACTCTTGAAGACGTTATACTAGAAGGTTGATGATCGTTGCAAGAACAGAATCATTGATGGTATCTTTTATAATGCCTGCCAAGACACAACAAAGGTGATTCTCAAGGCAGAATCAGATAGACAGTTTCCAGGTATGGTCAAACTGGAGTATTACACTGTGTGTAGTTTAACCAGGCGGACAATATCTCTTCCACTTCACACATGGGAAAGCCTTAAAGATGCTGTAGCTACCTCTTGTAGAATTCACGAGAGAAAGAGGCATTGGCAAGAGACTTCATTCCATTGATGGTGATTCTACAAATGTCAGCACTGGCCAGGAGAGTAGCACTATGCACCGAATAAAGCTGAAGCTTGGCCGTATGAAGAACTAGGTCGTCTTGTCCTCCATATCACTGAACTTCCTCTGTGACATGTGATCATATCATTTGACAGCAAAACCTTATCAAACAATTAGTGCAATGTAACTGTAGGGAAGATGCTTGACTCTGTCACAGAGCTAAAAGTCATTTTTTCATTTTCAAAAAAAAAAAACACACACACACTGAAGTATCTCTTGTCCACCTGACCAATGAAGTACTGAAGGATCTCTCTATTGATCAGGCCTATGGTTACAAGATTACACAGGCAGTCTAAAAAGACTACCTGCCAACTGACTGGAAACAGATAACAGATATTGCTGGATATGTGTACCAAAGCATGACCTCAAAGGAAAGCATCTGAATGAGCTGAGAATGATAGTGAAGTGGATATTTACTATGCTTCCAGGTTACCCGTCCCAGAGCCTCTCCGGGGCGGGGACGGGTATGATTTTCACTCGGTTTGTCTCTGTCTGTCTGTCTGTTAACAACTTTATGCCCAAACTACCGGTGCGATTTTGACTAAAATTACAGGGGTGATGGGCTATGACCTCCTGATCACCGAATTAAATTTGGGACCAAACTATGCCAAGGCCCAGGCTGCAGGGCCCCCCCAAAGTAAAAAAAAAAAAAACGGGGACAGGTAAAAATCGTGTTTTCGTCATAACTCTTTTCAAATTCGTCATATCGACATGAAACCAAAACCTTAAGGTTCAATTTTCAAATCTGCATCCTATAACATGCCTCATTACATCAGAGGGGTCATCCCACAGTTAGCGGTAGGAGGTTCAGTGTCAGGAGTGTCGGGCCTAAATTTTCAAATGGGCATAAAATCACCAATTTTCACCCTATTTACTCTAAATTTGATATGTGACATTTTTTACTCATGTCCTGTTGTGTTTATACGTCAGCATTAAAATGGCTACCGGGGACGGGTTTGCTGTGCTTTGACACCGCTTCTTGTTGAACATGAAAAGTGAAATTCTCTTTAGTTCAGGGCTCTCACCATAGTCAGTTTCAACTACGACAGCTGAAGCGCTGGATAAAAGTTGTGGTGGATATTGTTATACCTGTCATACAGAATGGTCTGCCTATCATACAGCATGGTTTGTCTTTAGTGAACTGATAATCTAATCACTGATGCTTTGATGATAGTGACAAAAGGCGGCAGGGTATACAACAGATTACTGACTTGAGAGGACGATGATGACACACAACTTAGAAATATTAATGCTCGTGTCAGGAAGACTCCTTCCATCAACTCAGAAGTGTCCAGACTCCTAGAGCTGACTGATGTGTCGGATGGAGTCTATGAACCACCTTTAACCTGTTGGCATATAACAACTGATGTGAAGAAATATCATTTCTGGGGTAATGCACATGCCTCAGTGGCCATGTCATGCTCAAGCCATAGAACAATGTGTCAGGTAAGTCACAGTGGCTGCCAGCAAAGTATTTAATCATGGGATGGGAGAAGGCTTCATTAGAGGCCAGGAAGCAAGCATGCGGCTGATGTCCAGAAATCAATTAACCCGTCACGTCCCGAGGTTTTCCGCACCTATGACATCCCCCAGTCCCGAGCCTTTTTGGAAATTTTTTTTTTTTTGCTAAAACTTCCGTTTAGGTCGAGAAACGAAGGAAAATCACAAAGAGAGTGGTTCCCGCGGTCTATAAGTGCTCCGTACAGGTGCGGTTCCCCCCACCAGGTATGGTGTTCTGTAATGGGCTGGATATGCATTTACGTTTTCTATGGTAAGGAATAATGGGAGAAACAACACACAACACCTCAATATTTATTGAATTTGAACTAATAAACAATAACAGTAACAATATAATGGATTTCAGACACATATATATGAAAAATAAGCATTGTACCATCGCGCGAGCATAGCGAGTTTGGTCCGAGTCGTAACATGCTATATGCTAAGTTTCTGGTATGAGTCAACCTATCATTTTTTCTACTTGTATACTTCTGTTTCAATGACATTTTACCAATTACAACTGTTTGTAAGTGTTTTCAGATGTTTTCATTCATTATGATGACATGCAGCATAAGTATAGCGCACATCAGCTTAGTAAGCGCACTCGCTATGACTCGTGTTTCAACATACCAAATTGTTTTATCACTTTCCAATTATTTTCCCCTTTACATAGAACCTTTCCTCCACCACTGTAAAGGTTTTCAATTATTTTCATTCATTACGAGGGCATTTAGCGATATGCTAGCGCATATTCACGTAGCAACCACGATCTCAAACACTCGTGTTTCATCATCTACTTTATTTATTCACTCCAATTATAATTTCCCACTTACATTACACACGTTTACACCCCTATAATGCACTGTACATACTTACTGCCATTATTTATTCAAGTGAGCGTGAGAATATCGCCTGAAAATACCCTCGCAAGGAATGTTTCGACAAACATAATACTCACACACTTATATACTAATTCACTCACACACTTATATACTAATTATTCACTTTATCACTTGCTGACTTTTATTTTGACTAATACGTGCCTTATTCATTCAACTGAGCGTCAGGAAATCTTATCTTTATACACACGCTATGAATATTTGACTTAGAATATATATCATCACATACAATAATTTGAACTTATATTATACCCGTAAGAATGTCCCATAATAATAATTATATAATTACGGGCCGTATTTATTGCACTGAGCGACAGAATTTCGCATCATACAACCCTCTCTATGTAAGTTTCAACTTAGGGCAGATTTATATACTTACACACAATGTTTTCACTTATGTTCTACCCGTATGCACTTTATACTAATATTTGGAGATCAACATGACAAATAATTTCACTGAGCGTCTGTCTGTCGCATTTACCTCATAATTTCAGCGTCCTTTCGCATTCACACCATGCTAAAATTGCATCAACGTGTGACATTCACTAAAACATGGGTGAATACAGAGACCCACGTCATACTGCACGCACTAATAGCGGGTGTCCTTCCTCTGTGTCGTGAGTCTCACCTGGGAATTACTGCACACGTGACACCTGCGTTGGGGCCTAGATCTGTTTGGCTGGGGAGGGATAGGAGTGGGGAAATGGCGGCCGGATATTCTCTGGGGAGTTTGGGCAATAGGGGCAGTGCGGGTGCGATGTTGGGGCCTTTCAACAGCATACTTTGCAAAGATTTCTCTTGTGAGCTCCCTCACAAACCTTTCAAATGTTTCCTGAACTCCTGTGGTCATGGCGTGAAGGTGGTGGCAATTCAGAGCAGTGATATCTAGTAAGTGAAAGAACAGTTTTTTATACCACTTTATCGTTGTCCTGGCACATTCTACCGTCGATATCATGGAGTCTGACTGGTCCACGAGGCGCATGTTTATATTGTAATCCATAACACACTTAGGTTTCCAAACACGACGCCTGCTCTCGCTACGGTAATCTACAGAATCAGTACGGTGCATCAAGGGGCAGTGAACCGTGGACAAGAGGCTTACTTCTCTGTTGTGGTTCCACATTGTGGCAAGGATGTTGTTGGCTTTGAAGAAGACAACCTCACTCCTTGCAAGTTTCCGCCCTACCTTGGCCATGTGACGCCGGTTCACCTTTACGGTTCCACAGACTCCCGTTTCATGTGTGTGGAGATAACGAGCGAGAAGAGGGCTAGTGTACCAATTGTCGAGGTAGAGAACGTGACCGCGATGAAGGTAGTCTTGTATCATCGTCTTTACCACTGCTCCCGACAGTCCAATACTTCGATCTTCTATTATGTCTGTCTGTGCACCGGTGTACAAGACTATGTCTTGCACGTATCCAGTCCTACAGTCACACATAACAAAGATCTTGAACCCAAAACGGTGCCTTTTGCTGGGTATATACTGTCTGAATGAAATATTGCCTCTCCACAACACGAGACTCTCGTCTATGACGAGATCTCTATAGGGATAGAATGAGGAGCGAAAGGTTTGCCTGAGGTGATCAAAGACCAGCCTAATTCGCCTCATTTTGTCAGTGTTGTTTGCATTTGCAGGGTCATGAGCATCATGAAAATGGAGGCGACTTAGAATTTGTTGAAACCGATTACGGCTCATCACTTGACCAAATATGGGGGTAAACATAACAGGGTCCCTAGTCCAGTAAGCAGGAATTCTATTCTTTCTTATAATACCCATCAAAAGGACCAGGGCAAAAAATAAGAACATTTCTGGAAGGGAGACAGGGTAATCATAGATCATAGAATGCCTACTCCTTGTTCCCAATCTTTCACTCTCTAGGCGCTGGGCACTTGCAAACAGGTTTGTTTGGTGTACAATCTGCTCAACAAATGCCTCACTGAAAAACAGGTGGAAAAAATCCAACCTGGTGGAATTACTGTGAATTCCTGGTGCAATGCAGCCAGATCGCCCTTGCTCAGTGAAGGGGTGAATGAGGGGAGAAAAATCACTCCCATCCTCCCAATCCCACGACACAAATCCCTCGTCCCCATCAGCCCCATCACCGCCTTCGTCTGGGTGGGGAGGAGATCCTGGTTGGGGAGGTGGGGGAGAAGGAGTACGGAGGGCTTCCCCACTGTCACTCCTCTTCCCTTTGCCTTTACCCTTTCCCTTTCCCTTACCCTTACGGCCTTGAGGAACATTAGGGGGCTGTGGGGATGAAATAGGAGAATATTGGGGAGCAGAAGACGTGCTGCGGAGTGGTTCCTCCCCACCTTCCCCCTCCATTACCACGCCATGTGCTCTCTCACGCAACCTAGCTCGACCACGTGTTAGGGGATATTGGGGAGCATAAGACGTACTTTGGAGTGGTTCCTCCCCACCTTCCCCCTCCCTCACAACCCCACGTGATAAGGAACGCACCCGCACTGGCCCACGTGATCCACTATGCCGCCTCACACTACGTAGGGAGAGCAATGACTCACTCACGTCACTCTCACTTTCCCTAATCCCTGAACTTTCCCTTTCACTTCCCATTCCCTTCACTTGACTTCCTAGCTCCCCAAACAGAATGCTAGGCCCATACCTGCTCATATGACGTGGTGTGCGCTCTGGGCCACGATGTGTAATCACCTCCCGTCCATACCACGTGGCAGCACGTCCCACGGCTCCGTCCTCGTCCTCGAATTCTGCTTCCAAATCAAGCTGGGGATAGGGATAGTATATACCACGTGCCTTCTTTGCCTCCTGCCCCTCTCTAGCAGCACGGTAAGTCACGTACTGCCGCTTCCTGGGTGACGGAACTTCCTTGTCACTGCTGGTGGTTTCTTCCTCCTCTGGCTGCACATAATCTTTGTCCATCTCCTCGTCGTCCAGTGGGGAATCACTGTCGCCGGTAAAGGTGTCCAGGGCAACTTGAATCTCGCTGTCTGAGAGACCTCTCTTAGCCATGTCTGAGCAGGACCGTGGCTACCAGGTGAGTGGACGAGTGGTGGGCTAGCGCGGGTTGCGCGGGGTCGCCGAGTGTCCCCGCCTGGTGGTAGGTAGGGGAAGGTCAGGCGAGGGTACATACCGCAAATCAAGCGCGAAATTTGAAAATTGACGAAATTATGCACATTGCAATTGCATGACGTACTGGTACGTCGCCGGGACTGGCAAATGCATATCGTTGCAACGTACCCATACATCGACGGGACGGGGCGGGTTAAACATGTCTTCATGAAATTGGAACAATGAACCAATATATATATACACACACACACACACACACACACACATATATATATATATATATATATATATATATATATATATTGCCAGATGCCTCAATCCCGTTTGGGGTGGCCACAAACAAATCGCCTCCACGTCGCCCTGTCCCCCGCCATTTCACTGCCCTCCCCCCAACTCACACCCCCCTCTCTCATATACCTCTCCACCCCATCCCTCCGTCTTATCCTCGGCCTCCCCCTGCCTCTTCCCTCCTCTATCTCACTCACATACACTCTCTTCGTCAGTCTTTCACCCTCCATCCTCTCCACATGGCCAAACCACCTCAGTGTATTCCTTCTAACGCTTCCTATTACATCCACATCCAAGCCACAATGCTCCTTTATATCCTCATTTGTCAGCCTGTCTCTTTATGTGACTCCACATGCTCCTCTTAAATAACCCATTCCCACTGCTCTCACTCTTGACTTGTGTCCTTCTAGCAACGTCCAAGCTTTACTTCCATACGTTAGAGTTTGTATCACAATACTGTCATGTAGTAACTTTTTCACTTCCATGCTCACTTCCCTGTTTCTTATGACTGCGTTCAAGAAACCAGCAATCTTTCTTCCCTGCTGTACCCTTTCAAGCACTTCACCCTCCAAACCTCCATCCTTACTCATCACACAACCCAAGTACTTAAACGTATTCACATTTTCCAATTCCTCATCATCCAACCTCGCTGTACATTCACTGACTTCACCTCTCTCAAAGACCATCACTTTACTCTTCCCCACATTCACCTTTAGATTCCGTTTCTTACACAGTCTCCCAAACTCATCCACCAAGCCCTGCAGCTCTCCTTCGTCTTCACTCAACAACACAGTATCATCTGCAAACAACAGTACATGGCGTTTCCAAACACTACCCACTCTCACCAGGGCCACTCCAACATCCACTACCATACCTTGTACCTCTTTTATTACCCCATCCATGTACAGATTGAACAACCATGGAGACATGACACATCCCTGTTTCAACCCAACCTTCAAAGAGAAAAATTCACTCAGTTCACCATCCACACGCACTGCAGCCTTAGCACCATCATACATACTCTTCACAACATTCAACAACTTCCCATCTACTCCATATATTCTTAATACTTTCCCCAATCCTTGTCTATCCACCCTGTCATATGCTATCTCCAAATCCATGAAAGCCTCATACAACTTCTTTCCCTTCTCTAGAAACTTTTCCACTAAAGATTTAAGAATGAATATCTGATCTACACAACCTCTTCCCTTCCTAAAGCCTCCCTGTTCTTCTTCAACTAATTCCTCTTTTCTTTCTCTAACTCCGTCAGTAAGTATCCTACCATACACTTTTCCTATTTTACTAAGAAGACAAATGCCCCTATGATTATCACACACTTCTTTTTCCCCTTTTCCTTTGTACAAGTGATTAATCATACCTGACTTCCAATCCTCCGGGACTCTACCTTCCTCCCGGGCTAATCTGCACATTTTCGACATCCATTCTACTACTATCCCTCCCCCATGCTTCAGCATTTCACCACACATTCCATCAATTCCTGGGGCTTTCCCCAATTTAACTTTCTTCATTGCTTCCACAACTTCTATCCTACTGACTTTTTCCTGTCTTCTCATCTCCCTCCTTCTCCCAGCCATTCCCCAGCCACTTATACTCGCATTACTTCCATCCTGTATGTTCAATAATTCCTTAAAGTGTTCTCTCCATCTGCTCACTTTTTCTCCATTCTCCACTAGTAATCTACCATTTTTATCTTTCACTACCCTGCTAACTTCACTTCCACCCTTTCTTACTCTTTTCACCTCTCTCCAGAACATTTTCTTACAGTCCCTCCACTTTACACTCAAATTCCTTCCAAATTCCTCGTCCACTCTCTTCTTACACTCTATTACTACTCTTTTCACCTCTCTCTTTCTTTCTACATATAACTCTTTCTTCCTCCTCTCAACTTCTTCCACACCCCTATTTCTCATCCATTCATTGTATGCTTTCTTCTTTTGTGCCACAGCCTGTCTCACCTTTTCAGTCCACCGCGCTGTTCCTTGCACCCCCCCTCTGTCTTCTCTTCATCCCACACACCACATCAGATGCTGCATATTTCTTCTGTGAATATCCTGCACACACCTTCCACGTCCCCCATCTGCTCCAATTCATATTTGCCCAATCGTTCCTCCACTTCTCTCTTATACTCTGCCTTTTTCTCATCCTCTTGTAACCTTTCTACTCTCCTTATAAATACTCCTCTTCCCGTCCTTCCCTTCTTCTATTTCTCCATCTTATTTGGATCTTGATTCTGGCCACCACCAGGTAGTGGTCAGAAAGTCCACTCCCTCAACCTCTATAAGCTCTTGCATCCATTACACATTTTCGCATCCTTTCATCCACACACACATAATCAATCATTGCCTTCCTTTCATTCAGTTCACCACCCACCCTTCCCATCACTCGCCATGTATACCTGTGGATCATTTTGTGCCTGAAGAGGATATTGGCTATCATCAACCCCCTCCCAGCACAAATGTCCACTAACTCATTGCCATTCTCATCTATCTCAGCAGGCACACCCCACTCACCAACTATTCCATCCACCTTCACATTCCCTACTTTACCATTCATATCACCGATCAAAAACACTCTCTCATTCCTTCCAAACCTTTCCATGCACACTTCCACATTTGTCCAGAACTCTTCTCTCACTCTGCTTGCACGATCTTGCATTGGTGCATACACACACACAATCGCCCACATTTGTATTCCAACTTTCAATCTAACCCACACAATCCTTGACCCAACTGATCCATACTCTCTTATGCTCTTCTTCCATCCTTTACTCACAACTATACATACTCCTTCTTTTGCCCTCTCATTCTCATATACCTGCCCATATACCCCATCCATACTCCCATTCTCTCACACTCCCACCTCCCCAGTTAGTTTCATTTATTCCGCATACATCAACTTTCACACCCTCAAGCACCTGGACAATCTCTCTCTCGTTCACCTCATCATTCACTCCCCTTACATTCCATGTTCCAATTACCATGTCCTTTGTCCGGTCCTTGGTCGTCATTTTTTTTTTTTTTCTTTTTAAGTTATAAAGTTTCCTGTTTGCTGACAAAGGTTTTACTCTCATTAAATAATATATTGAAAAGTGTTCCCTAGAACTTGCCTTTGTTCTTGCTATAATATTCAGACTAGAACTTGCCTTTTTCTAGCTAAATTATTCAGACTATGCTTACGTACTTTTTCATTCTCTAATTCATGGAAAGAAGCCAATATCCACCCATTTCCAAAGAAAGGAAGTTCCTCTGACCCCTCTGATACAGACCAATACCTATCACATCTTATCTTGGTAAAACATTTGAAATTGTAAGTAATAACCACATAGTTAAAAACCTTGAATCCAACAAGTTAATTGGTGATAGACAATATGGTTTTTGCCACGAAAGATCCTCCATTGACATACTTAATCTCCTGACTCACATCATCCATCAATCAATTGACCTACATGGAGAAACGCATGCAGTAGCCCTTGATATTTCTAAAGCTTTCGACAGAGTGTGGCACCATTCCCTTCTGTCCCAACTCCATTGCTATAGACTAACGTCTTTTGTTCCTCTGCTTTCCTCATATCTCAGCGACAGAAAAGTAAGAGTAAAAGTAGATGATGTATATTCCAGTTTCTACTCAGTCAACACCGGTGTGCCACAAGGATCAATTCTGGTGCCAACCCTATTCCTAGTTCATTTTAATGATCTCTTATTTGTCACCCACAATCCCATCCATTCATATGCAGATGACTCAACACTTCACAGTTCAGACACACTCAAACATCCATTTACAATGTTTAATATCTCTAACTCCCAACACAGTTCAGCCATCTCCATAAATCAAGACTTATCTAAGATCAATGAATGGGAACAAAATAACCTTGTCTCATTTAATGCTAGTAAAACCAAATATATACAATTTACAAATAGACAGATATCGCCAGATCCGTATATTACCTTCAATGCTACTAATATTTCCATCTCCAAAAGTATTGAAATACTCAGTGTTTCACTTAACAATGCCCTCAGCTGGTCCTCTCACGTCAAATAACTTGCTAAGCCTCAAAGAAATTTGGATTGTTGTGCAGAGTCCATAACTTCTTCCCTGAGGAGCACTTAGCTATAATTTATGAGAGTTATGTGCACTCGCAGCTTGAATATTGCTCACCCTTGTGGAATGGATGTGGAGAGGCTGCACTAAAACAACCAGACAAAATTTAGGACAAATTTGGTGGAATTATTAATAACCCTGCTATTATAAATAAATTTCAGCCCCTACAGGTAAGAAGGAATGTTGCCTCCCTTGCATTATTTTACAGATATTTTTATGGCAAATGCTGAGACGAAGTTGTGTACATTGTGCCATGTCTCCATGCCTTCTCTAATACTACTTGGGCATCTGGTAGCACACATGACTGGATGTCACACAACCATATTGCAGAACTTCTGCCAATGAAAATTCTTTTATTTTCCGAACTGCATCTCTCTGAAACTCGCTTCCGCAGTTGTTTTCCACCACACTTCAACCTACAGCTGTTCAAGTCCAACTGATACAGAAATTGTATGGATGGAGGACGCCGGTAATCTGGTGTATGGATTAGTTTTTTATTTGTTTTTCCTTCCTCTGTTCCGTTATTTAAAAAAGATTAAACGAAACATGAAACACTGTAGTTTCAGTGCCTTTTAGTTGATTTTTATTTAAATGCAAGCCAAAATTTCCATTAATATGTTTGCATTCTGAGAGAATGACATCGTTTGTTTTTGAAAAAAAAAAAAAAAAGCTCTTAGTTATTATTTACCATGCTAAATGTGGTCTTTTGCCCTTTTTTGTGGTTTTCAGCTGCCTAGAGCAAATCACGTATATTAGTATCCTTCATCAGGAAACTTTTCATAAACTAATTTTTACTCCCGAAATCAACACACCCAAATGTTGTGGATGTGACCAGATTCATCTGAATGTGGACCCGATAGACTACAATATAAAGCTGTCTTTCTCCTGCAGATCACCAGAACTTTTCTGGCAATAGGAAGGACTTAAGTGACGTTTTCATAATTTGGCAACTCTGCTGCATGGCTGTATCGGTGCCACCACATGAAGGCGCCCATCTCCAGACGTGGGTATAACAGCTCTGAATGAAATAAAGCTGAAAGGAAAGGAAGATACATTTGAGGAGGTAAGCGCTGACAAGCAGTAAGTAAATAACAATAAATAAACTAAAAGTGCATACACGATCTCCCTTCTGGTGCTAACCTGGGCACCAGCAATGAGAGTGCTAACGCCATCCCTTTTCAATTGCTAACAAAAGTGTCCCTAATGCAACATTGAAAGCATTTAAAGTGCTAGTATAAATATCCCTCTTTCCCCCTCCAATGTGACTTAGCAATAAACACAAGACAAAATTGATGAATGCATCACTAGCACTCCTGCTCAAACGGCAACGAAAGCAACACCGTGTAAATGCCAACAAAGTCAATTATAATGCTAAATCAACACTGACAGAGTAATGCAAATGTAAAAAGGCAATAAAAGTTAACAAACCTGTTGTCAAGCACTTAGAAAATCTTAAATAAAAGCATATAAAAGCGTGAAGTAAAGTTTTTTGAAAAATAATAATAACTCGAGGCCCCCTCAAGGGGGAAATCACATTAGCTGCGAGCCGATACATATCTAGCGCGGCTCGGAATACGACCTTGTCCTTGACCGACTTTCACCAATTTCGAACTCGTGGGAGATTTTCATCCCTACTATACACCTTACAATTTTGTGATGATATCTCGAGTGGTTGCGAAGTTATCGTGGTAACAGACAGACAGACATTGACCTACTTTCACCAATTTCTGACTCGTGGTCGCTTCCCCCCCCCCCACCTACTACACACATATAAAATTTTGTGATGATATCTTGAGCGGTTGCGAAGTTATCGTGCTAACACGCACACAGACACAGTCAGATAAATTGAAAACAGTATTCGTAGGAGATTTTCATCCCTGCTACACACCTATAAAATTTTGTGATGATATCTTACGTGATTGCAAAGTTATCGTGGTAACAGACAGACCTTGACCAACTTTTACCAGCTTCTAACTCGTGATCACTTTTTTCCCCTACTACACACCTGTAAAATTTTGTGATGATATATTGATCGGTTGCAAAGTTATTGTGCTAACACACACCAACACCCACACCCACACCCACACCCACACACCCACACACACACACACACACACACACACCCACACACACACACACACACACACACACACACAAACTGAAAACAATACCACCTTTGCTATCGAGGCAGGTAATAAATGTCTTCCCATGTAAGAAAGCTGGAACAGCTTGGCGTGGGGGATCAGACAATGGGGCACGATATCTGCCTTGCCGAACAAAATACTGTACGAATTAAACGCAAAATACACCAGATGACTCTTGGATATTCGGGGCAGAAATAATTCTCGGCTTCCAGGAATAGGGAAAAATCTATCCATCCGTTTATCTAAGGCCGGACGACATAATCTCATAAAGGGTGGCAGTTTGACTTTAAGTTCGTGGTTTTACGGGGATGGACACTAGCCCTCAGCGAACCCACTTGTTGACACGTAGGGAACATGTGTGGGTTGGTGGTTACCACCCAGCGTTGTTAATTAGTTCCTGGATTACATGAAATCATTAGGCTCGTCACTCAGTGTAAAGCCACTTGAGAAGAAAAGAAAAATAAAAAATGACAGGGAAGATGAGAGGAATAGGAAAGTGGAGGGTAGATACAGAGAAAGAATGATAAAGTTGAAGGAAGAAGTAGGCAGCACTACATCAAGTGAGTCGATGATGGTCGCCACCACCTACCACCAATAGTGAAAAAAAATGATAATAATGATATGTACGAAAAAAGGAGGAAAGAGAACCTGTATACGCCTGAGACAGACTTGATGAATAATAGTCGAAAATCCAATTCGTCAGAATTCATAATGTAATGAGTGAAAATCTAACTGTCTATAACATCGGATAGTATGCTTGTCAGATGGGATACCTTGCAGTGAATAATCCTTCCCAGGAGAAGTAAATTGTATCACTGGTCGAGCAGGGCAGTACTCCCAAGGTGGATGTAAAGCTGATGACAGGGAGAGCTGGAGCTCCCGTTTCATCAGCCCTCAGGAGTAGTTCCTGACCATCCCCCTTTGCTAAACTTTTTCAGTGTCTCAGTGACACATTGAGAAGGCCAACTTGCTCTCCAGTACAAGTTTCTCTAACTGTCAACACCAAAGTACATGCATAATACACACTACACATCTTTCAAAATTAGAAAAGAAAAATGGTGACCAATAACCAAGCCTCGGAGTCCCCGGGGGGGGGGGGAGCATAAATACTTTCACCATCCACTCCTTTCCTGGTGACGACTCAACGAACTGCTGGGAACCACTGTCTGACTCACATCTTCATTTCTGCAACATTCACGGCCTCTCCTTCTCTAATCCTTACCATCTCTTCTTCAGACTCAGCTGTCTGAGGCATTTGATAGCAAACCTTTCCTGTATCCTCCTACTTTCTCTATACTCATTTCAAAGCCAAAGGTGGCTGTTGTGTATATGTACACAATGACTTATCTTGTCTCATGTTCCTGAACTTGATTCTCATGAATTCTCTACTCTCTGGCTTCGGTTTTCCTGTCATTCTCTGACTAAATAATATATATCTGCACTTTTTACTTATCCCCTAATTCTTAATTCTACTGACTGAAAAATTCTTCTACTATCTTATTTCTATGATGGAACATATTCTATCCATTTCTCCTTTCTCTGAAATCTCCATTCTAGGATATTTCAATGTTCACCACCACCTGTGGCTCCTTTCACTGATCCACCTGGTGAACAAGCCTACATCTTTTCTCTCCTTAACGACCTAGAGCAGCTTGTACAGCACCCTACCCGTATCCCTGATTGCCTTGGAGAGAGCTCCAACATACTTAAACCTCTTCCTTACTACTAATCCTTCTGCTTACACTGTTAATCTTTCCTCTCCATTGGGTTCCTCCGATCCCAACCTTATTACCTTGACCTGTCCTATTGCTTCAGTATGACCTGTGCACCCTCCAAAGAAACTTCGACTGTGACACTTTGGAGCAGCTGAATGGGAGACCCTCAGGTGTACTTCTTTGATTTTCCTTGGAATGATTATTGCTTCCATGGCCAGAAGCCATCTGAGTTTCCCTTGTGCATTACAGAGGTTATTCTCCCGGGCATGAAAGCATATATTTCTTTCTCATATCCTTGGACTAATGCAAGAAAGCCTCGGTTTAATAACGCTTGTTCTAATGCTGTCCACAACAAGAAGAGGGCCTATAAAAGGTACCAGAGCCAACCCACCCCTGAACCACGTATTTTTTATGTTTCTGCCAGGAATCGTGCTAAGTCTGTTCTACGCTGTGATAAAAATAATTTCATCCATACTAAATGCTCTCAACTCTCCAACTCGAATTATTCCCTCTCCTTCTGGCACTTTGCCAGAAACCGTTCTAACAACTTTACCTCATCATTCTTCCCTCCTCTTTTCTACACTTATGGTTCCATAGCTATTTCTTCTACTGTTAAAGCAGATCTCTTCAGTCAGACTTTCTCCTCCAATTCCACATTAGATGATTCCAGTGCTGCTCCTCCATCACTTCTCCCCTCAGACTTCCTCATGGCTGATATTAAAATTTCTTCAGCTGATGTATTTTCTGCCATCACTGACCTCAATACTAACAAGGCATATAGGCCTGATGGAGTCCCTCCTGTTGTCCTCAAGAACTGTGCTTCTGTGCTTACACCCTGCCCAGGTAAACTCTTTCGCCTTTGTCTTTCAACTCGTACCTTTCCTTCTTGCCGGAAATTTGCTCTCATGCAGCCAGTCTCAAATAAGGGTGACCATTCCCAATCCTCTAACTATCATCCAATTGTTTTAACATCCTGTGTCTCAAAAGTTTTTGAGTCAATTCTTAATAATAAAATTTTAAAGCATCTTTCCCATCACAACCTACTTTCCAATCGTCTGTATGGGTTCCGTCAGAGACGCTTCAATAGCGATCTTCTCACCTACCTTTCAGACTCCTGGCATACTCCTTTCGGAACTTTGGCGAAAACTTTGCTGTTCCATTTGACATCTCAAAGGCTTTCGATTAAATCTGGCATAAATCTTTAATTTCCAAACTGCCCTATTCCGGTTTCTATCCTTCTATCTCTCCCTTCATCTATAGCTTCGTTTCTGGTCGTTCTATAGCCGCTGTTTTTTTTTTTTTGGGGGGGGGAATATTCCTCCCAGTGGAACTGGGACACGGGCAAACAAAGAGCCCATCACAGTTGCGCATATAGTACACATGCCAAAATTATCGTGGTGAAGGGTAGTCCCTAACCGTGGGAAGTAAGTAATTAAAAGATGCCCTGGCAACAATGCCAGCAGCATCCAGAAAGTCATTGCCCGATCGGGCATGGCCCACATCGGGGCAAGACCTTAGCAGAGATGTAGCAGGGCAGTTAAGGAGGTAATGTAGGAGAGGCACATCAGACCTGTCCAAGCAATGAGGACACGGATCAGGCTCCGCACCAGCGATTTGGTTGAAGCAGGGGAACCCCAGGTGCAGTCTGTGAAGTCTCACTACTAAATAATTAGGCAGGCCCTTGGGAGGCAGGAGGGGAGAGTATAATGTAGCGGTGGCATACCAATCTGCAGAGCTAGAGCCCCCCAAGATGCAAAGTTGGTGTTCCTCCCGGGACAGCCTGCCTATGGTTGCCTTCAGAGCTCCAATAATGTATGAGGGGCTGGGGTGGAGGGGAATGTGATCTCCGGATGAGAGCAGGCAGCACGTGCCGCGTCATCAGCTCGTTCATTGCCAGTAATCCCGACATGACCTGGGAGCCAGTGTAGAATGATAGTGGCTCCCCTCCGGACCAGAAGAGTCGCAACTGTGTAGATTGCTGTCAAGAGAAAGACATTATCATGTAGGGAGAAAGAGCGTAGCCGTTGAAGGGAGGAAAGGCAGTCCGTATGGATAACGACACATCTGTAATGGTGATGGTGAGTGTGGTGCAATGCACCCAAAAAGACTGCAAGCTCTGCTTGGAAGGCAGACACTCCTGGAGAGAGGCGCCACGAGTCAACCAAATTCCCCACGACAAAAGCAGATCCAGCAGAGCCATCAAGGGAAACAGAGCCGTCAGTAAAGTAGATGGCCGAACCCTGGGAATTTAAAGCAGCCACCCAACTAAGACCTTCCTGACGAATCATGGCAGGAATATAAGAGTGAGGTTTGGCCTCTGATGGGCTGATGATATGGAAAGAGGGTGGAGTCCAAGGTGGTGGATCTTCAAAGCCAGGGAAAGGAGAATCAGGGTCCTGGCACAAGCTTGGAGCAGCTCCCATTTTGTGAATGGCGGCAGCTGTGGTTCGGGCCCAGTCACGTTGAGGGAGCGCCTCAGGTGGACGGCACAAAAGTCGTTTGAGACAGGTAGATCAGGGCGGCGCTGCACCAGCTGAAGAGCAATAATTGCCGCACGTAGCGCAATGCGGAGCGCCATTGACGGCAGACCACTCTCCATGCGCAAATTTGCTAGCCAAGTCCAACGGGGAGCTCCGAGCATGACACGAAGAGCGTCATTCTGTATGACTTCCAGAGACTTGGAGATAGGCGGGGCGAGACCAGTCATACATATTGCTCCATATTCCACCAGAGATCGTATGGAGTGAACGTAAAAAGTACGAAGGACAGAATAGGATGTCCCCAAGCTCCTTTTTGAAAGGTACCGAAGAGCGGCCAGGCGGGTGGAAGCATGTTCCCTCAGGTATCTGACATGGCATGCAAAGGTAAGTCCCTGGTCAAACCAGACCCCCAGGTACTGGTGTGTAGAGACAATGGAGAGCTGGTGACCCCCGAGCAGCAGTGGAAAGTCTGGGGGATGAAGGCCGAAAGGCAGACACTTTGATTTCTCCAGATTGATATTTAGCCCTAGCTCATTGCATTTGTCACGGAGTTTAGCAAGGGCAGAGTACGCCTGGGAGAAACAATCCTGGTGTGTGAAGACCAGGGCCAAATCATCTGCGTAGCACAGCAGAGAGATGCCTGGCCCTAATCGACGGTCAAAAGCCCCTCCATTAAGATATTAAAAAGGAGAGGGCTTAAGATGCTCCCCTGGGGGGTGCCATTGGGATGGAGACAAAAAGCTGAGAGATGTCCCTGAAAACGGACCCCCACAGATCGATTATGAAAAAAATCCTTGATCCAAGATAGGAGCCTGCCTCCTACACCCCTTCTGCAAGAGCTGCAAGTATAACAGTGGGGTTTGCCAGTTCAAAGGCCTTTTCGAGGTCGAGGAAGACAGCCATTCCCTTTCCTCCCCTCAGCTCCCCAAGGAGTGATGCGAGGCAATGAGTGGTACTCCTGCCAGGATGGTAAGCATAAATCCTTGGGTGCAGTGGTCCCAGCCGCCAAGCAAGACGAGCCCGCACAACCCTCTGAGCTGTCTTGGCAACACAGCTGAGAAGGGAGATGGGGCACATGGCAGCGGGATCACGAGGCTTCGGAATCGGGTGAATGACAGCCACCTTCCACGACCTCGGTAGACACCCCTCAGACCACGAGAGGTTAAGCAGATCAAGCAGTCGCTTGCTACCACAATCTCCAGCGTGTGATAGAACAGAGTATGTGAGCCCGTCAAGCCCCGGCGCAGTGTCCTCCCTGCGTTGCAGAGCTTTCTGAAGCTCCCCACTGGTGATTGGACAATCAGCAGGGTCAGGCCTATTACACACTGCCTGGATGGCTACAACACGAGAGGCAGACAGCTGCGCCTGCAGGGCTCTGACAGACTGCGGGAGATTGGAAGACGCAGAGCAGTCGGCGAAGTGCTGAGCAAGACAGCTGGCCTCAGCGGCAGGGTCAGGATGGGAGGGAGGATGAGGAGGGCGTGGATCAGAGACGGACCTGATTCTCCTCCACATCTCATGGAGAGTGGAGTGAGAGTCTAGGGTACGACACCATCTGATCCACGCCTCCTCCCTAAGGCAGCGCTTCTCGGAAGTCACATGCCGTGTAACAGCAACCAGGTACCGGCGGTGAGGAGATGTACGGTGCCATCGGTACTGCTTGCGTGCTGCATTGAGCCTCCAGTTCAGTTCCTTGACCCTGTCGCAGTAGAACCAGCCGTCTCAGTAGCACCTCATCGAGCGCTGCCGCAACGGGATAGCAAGAGAGGCAGCTTGTGCAAAAGAACTTGCTACCTGATCTACTCTGCTCTCGAGGTCTGAGGCAGGAAGGGATGTCTCAAAGGCCGTTGTGAGAGCACGGGCAAAGGCCATCCAGTCCGCCCTGTGTAGGTCCCACCGTGGTGGTGGAGGTGGGGGTGGCAGGAGGGGAGCGAGAGGCAGGTCAACCATAAGGGCAAAGTGATCAGTGGCAAGGTGGGGGTGGAGTGACTACGACGCCAAGGCAGCGAGTGGTGCTGACATAAGGGAGAGATCGAGGTGACCTCCCCCAATATGGGTGGGTTCTGCCACATCATTTAATAGGGAGACACCATCCATCTCCTCCAGAACCAAAGAGATGTGCCGTCCTGCTTCAATGGACTGAAGAGGCAAAGATAGAAAGGCGTGGTGGGCATTAAAGTCGCCCCCTATGTATATGGCTCCCCTGGCAGCTTGGGAGAACAGATCTCCCAACTCCAGGGTGCCCCTCTGGCTCCGATATACATTATATACCGTCAGGGGCGATGTAGCCAGATGGATAACAACACCTTGAACCTCCACATCAGGTCCACAGAAAGGAAGGGGTTCACAATCCGTGCACGCGATGTGGTCCTGAACCAGAATGGCACATCCCCGTGTGACGCCACGAATGTACAGGAGGAGATGGGTGCTGTAACCCGGGAGACGAAATGTGGAACTGTCTGGGAGCAGGGTCTCCTGCAGTCGGATGACATGGGGGTGGTCCCTCTCGGCCGCCTCCTGCAAGAGCGGGAGCTTGTGCCGTGCTGCTAGACAGTTCCACTGGAGGAGTCTAAGGGAGGAGTCGTCCTGCCGTCTGGGGAGAGACAGAGACGACCCGCCTCCGACGTCTGAGTTGGGGCTATGTCCATAGTTGTCTCCACCGAGGGTGGAGACTCGTCTCTTTGAAGGGGGCGAGGTTGTGTCTGTTGAGGGGATGCAGATAGAGCGGCTGAACTGCGGGGCTTGGACCGCTTGAAGGAGCGGGCTGGCTTGCGTGGGGAAGTCCGTTTCCCCCTTGAAGAGTGAGCATGGTGGCAAGGGGCAGGCTTGGCACCGAGGCCTTCCAGCTTCCTGGAGATCGCCTCGTCTATTATGCGATCTGCAGCAGGGCTGATCGCAGCCGCCTTTATGGTGATCCCCAGCTTTAGGGATACTGCTTTGGCACCAGCCACGGCGATTTGAGATCCCAGATCTCTTATGTCCTCCTGTGAGAATGTTATGACAGGTTGAGCAGGGGCAGTGGGTGGGCTGGGCACTGAGCTGGGTTTTGGTGGCAAAGCCGTAGGTGGTGGACTGAGCGTCGGGCTGGGTGGCAATGGGAGGCTGCACGGCAGCGGGCAGTGAAGCTCTGCAGTGGTCTGGCTCACAGTGAGACCTGAGAGCAAGGGAGGAAAGTCTTGATCGCGGAAGGCTGGTGGGTGCAGAGCAAGAGGGCGGCGCTGTTGTCCCCATTTGAAAGTGCCCGGGGGGAGTTGGAGTTGCACTGGCGGCCTGGTGTTCTTGCACGAATGCAACCTGTCTCTCCCGACCCTGTTCCATGCGCCGAATTCTCGCAGGACAATTGCAGTGCCAGGCGTGATGTTTCCCAGAGCAGTTGGGGCACTCGGCAGTGATCGGTTCCTTTGCCTTGAACCGTTTCAGGCATTGGTCTGTGTCGGGTGCTCCACTGCACATACCGCAGATGACGGGGCGGTTGCAGGTGGCACAATGATGCCCGAAGCGTTGGCACCGGTAGCAGAGCAGAGGTTCTGGCGTGAAGGGGTGGAGATGAAAAGTGTCCCAATTGCCCAGGTCGAGGGACGGCACTAGAGGCCCGCGCAGGTTCACACAGACTTGCAGTGTTTCCTCCCGTGTCCTCTGATTCTGACAGAGCTCTGCTGCCTCGACAAGAGGGTGTCGTAAGAGGATATCCACCGGCATACGCCGGGGATATCCTATGACTGTTGCCTTTATAGTTTGTCCTCTCTGAGACAGCTCCACTATCTTTATAATTGGTGCTTCCTCCTCTTTCACCGCCCTCAGCCGAAGGTACGACTCCTCCTCAGTGGGGATCAGCACGCAGCTGTTGTCTCGTCTGTAGCGATTCGCGGCCACGAGGCCCGGCAGGTGGTGTTCCAACGCCGCTACCGCATCGTAGCTGGTCTCGTATCCCTCCTGGAGAGGAACGTGAAAGGCCGGGAAGGACGAGCGAGGAGGAGGAGGAGGTGCAACTGAGACTGAAGGGCGAGTTGCAGAGGGATGCTGCCGTGGCACCAAAGTCCTGGATGCAGGAGCGTGAGCGTTTCCCTGTGGCGCTCGTCATGTTTTCCGTGTCACAGGGATGAAACCGTCAGCGTCAGGAGAGTCGATGGGCGTAGCAGAAGGGGCAGCTCCAGCAGGAGAGCCAACAGTAGCTGGTGCAATTGCAGCACGGGCTGCATCGTGTGCAGCCAAGGCAGTAGGTGGTGACACCTTGGCAGAGGTTGGTGCCTGACTGCGCGTGCACTCAGAGGGAGAGGCAGCTGGATGGGTGGCACCAGAGGTCTGTTCCTTAGCTCTGGGAACAGGAGGAGGAGCCGAAGCATCGTCCTCCATCGCCTCATGCACACGTGCAACCTTGGTTGCAAGTGCCGAAGTGGAAGGGGGGCCTGAGGCAACAGGTTGTGCACGGGGAACAGTCCCCTTAAGCCTAGGAGAAGGAGGGGAGGCAGAGGCGTCACCAGACCTCGACGAGTGGGAACTAGCGTCTGAGAGACGCCGCTCCCACTTCGTGCCTGGCAGGGCAGGAGGGCGAGACGTCCTCTGCTGGGAAGGGGTTTGACGGGCTGGGCCCGTGGGCCTGGGGATCTGCGTCCTTCCCATGTCCCCGAGGGACAGATACTCAAACACACACAGACATCACTCACACAGACACCCAGACAGGTACACCAACACTCACTCTGAAAACCTGAAAACAATAAACTGTGAAAATGGCCTAGTTCCCTACAGTGACGGGCAACCTATGCTCCCCGCCCTCTAAAGGGCGACGTGGGAGGCCCCGCCACTGCCCCTTTCGGGACTTCCCTAATCTATAAGAGCCGCCCTCACTGCCTTCTTTAACCAGGCCCTAATGACCCCCCTTCATGAAAGTGCCCTAACGGCACCCCTTCAGGGTTCGGCGTCGTACTACAGCGAGGGACATTAACGGCTGGCCAAAAAACACACACACACACACACACACACACACACACACAAACACACACAAACACACTACACAAACACTCTCACAGTCAGGCAGTGGCTGTCTGTCAGGGCCAGAGTCAGAGCCAAAGCACAGAAAGAGAAAGAAATTCACTCTCTGTGCTGGAGACTAAGTCCAAAAAGAGCCGAAAACAAGGAAAAACTGGCAAAATTCCACCTCAGTAAATGAGACCAAGTCCAGTCTGAGAGAGTGGCCAGAGCTCCGAACCAGACAGTGTCTGAGCAAGGAGTCAGCCGCTGTTGTAGATGGCCATCGTTCTCCTAGATTTATCAACAGTGGTGTTCTTCAGGGCTCTCTCCTATGCCAACTCTCTTCCTTTTATTCATCAATAACCTTATATGCTGTACATTTAACCCTACTCACTGGTACGCTGATGACTCCACCCTTCACTTTTACATTCGGTTCACAACGTCTATCTCAGCAGTTACTTCAACAAACAAGGGATGAGGCTATGGCACACCTAATGTCTGACTTGGCTCGTATCTCTGACTGGGATAAAAATAATCTTGTTGTTTTTAATGCATCAAAGACGCAATTCTTACACCTATCAACCCGAAGAAATCTTTCACAGGAGTTCCCACTACTGTTTAAAATATTATCCAGCTTAATCTTGCATCATCCTTGAACATGCTCGGGGTTTCATTCACTCGGAACTTAACTTGGAAAGATCATATTACATTTCTTGTAAAATCTGCTTCCAAGAGATTAGGTGTGCTAAGCCGACTCCATTCTTTATTTACCCCTGTACAGTTGTTGACTTTATACACGGGTTTTATTCGCCTCTGTGTGGAGTACAACTCTCATGTGTGGGGAGGCTCCCCACATAGAGCTCTTCTCAATAGGGTGGAGTCAAAGGCTTTTTGTAGCATTAACTCTCCTCCTCTTACTGGCTCCCTTCAACCTCTGTCTCTTCGCCACACTGTTGCATTTTTATCTCTTTTCTGTCACTACTTCAATGGTCACTGCTCCTCTGAACTGTTTGCTTGCATCCCTCCACCTCTATGATGGGCGTGTAGCACCTGCCTAGCACAAACTCTCATCCTTTTTCTGCCAGCTCTCTAATGCAAGAGATAACCGTGACTCCCAGTCCTTCATTTATGCAACTAGTCAACTCTGGAACTGTCTCGCTTTGTTTGTATTTCCTGCTTCCTATGATCTCCAGTCTTTCAAACGCAGTGTTTCCAGGCGTCTCGAAATGACAGGATCTTGAATTTCGCTCTCTTGTTTTGTTTTTTGTTTTTTTCTTGGACAGAACAGTTTGTGGGCCCCTGGCCATTGGTTCCTTCTTCCTAGCATGAAATACAACATATTTCTGTATATGGCACTTTGATAATTATAGTTTTCCTTTCTCTTGGGCGAAGTATTTCACTTTCTGTACATTTGTCAACGCCCTACATCAGTTTAAGTGTTCATAATTGGGATTAACAGTTGACATATATGGAAAAGTTCCTGACTCATCTGTTTATTTGTCATAATTTGATGTCCCCCATATTAATACACAAGCCTCGCCAGACAGTTAGCAGGAGTTGAGTGCAGGTGTGCAGCCTAGAAAGGCATTACATATTTGCTGTTGATGGTGTTCTGTTTGTGGAGGTACTTAACCCATTAGTGTATGCATACCGTGGCTACTTAGTTGGGTTTGATTATTGGTATCTTTACTCGTTAGTGCAGGGTAGCGATTGCTTTGCTATGTTTACTGGTGTTAGGATCTAAGATTAGCTTTTTTTTTTATAAATTAATTAATAACCTCGTTAACAATTGAAATTAAATGAAAATAAATAAAATTTTAACAAAAATATAAAATAAACACTATATGCTTAATGACCTGGGCCTTTGGGCCAGAGGTCAGTAGCAAAAATCTCTCTCTCTCTCTCTCTCTCTCTCTGCATATATATATATATATATATATATATATATATATATATATATACACACACAAGGCACCGACCCGAGCAGACGCACGTCACCACAACTCCATACCTGGCCAACCTGGCCAGTGGCATTACCTAAATTAGTAGCTTTATATGAGTCAAACTCTGTACCACGTTAGACTAAATGGTGTTCTAATATAAACAGAAGAAGTTATAAGTAAGACTGTTGTTCAAACAGTAAAGAAAACAAAGTAGTGCAAGAATTCGCAAAATCAGCTGATCAGTTGTTTAGTCTACGACTCTGCACCAGGGAATGTAAGTAGTACCTGTGCTCTTAGTACTGCATGATGGCCACCTACTTTACTAAAGCAAATTTGGAAAAGAAAGGGGATAAAGGTAGAAAGCAGGATGATGATTTCTACCATGAATTGGTTGAAATGGAGACTCACAATAAACTGGTGGAACGAGTAAACAGACTAGAGATGGCTTTTCAGAATGAGATTGATGAAGTTAAGAAACAGATGCACTTGCAAAAGGAAGAAATAGAAAAATTAGGAAAGAAAGTCAACAAGTAAGTCACAACAAAAATGAGCTGACAGTAGAAGTGGGTTCACTTAGAAGGAAGATTAGTGAAATGGCAAGTACAATAGCCAACCACAGGAGTATTATGGAAGCGTTCAAAAATGTTACAGAGACAAATAGGCAAGTAAGCAATCTGACAGATCAGAGCAGTGATATTGAGGGGAAGATAACACAGGTGAATGAAGCTGTGCAAAGCTACAAAAATGATGTGGAAACCACTTATGCTGAAATGGTAAAAGTAAAGAAAGACTTAGAAACAAGGGTGGAAGAAAAAAAAAAAACATTAAAAAGGAAGTGAAAAGAATAATCCAAAAGAATCCCCAATTAGTCAGAGATCCAGCAGATATCAACAAATCTATAGTAATCATTGGTATAGAAGAGGAAGAAGTAAGAAACAAGATATCGAGAGACAAAAAGGAGATGACAAATATAATAAGCACATTGAAGGAAGTATCAGAGGAAATCTGTAGCAAAGACCTAGAGGAACACAAAAGGTTAGGGAAATGAGAGAAACAAGTCAAGGCCCCTAAAGATAACCTTCCAGAGTGTAAACATTGTGAAGGAGATACTAAAAAATTCAAAGAATCTTATGGAAAAAGAGGAGTTCAAAAATGTATTAATAAAAAGATGCCTAACACAAGAGGAACTGGAATTACTGAAAAAGAAGAGGGAGGAAGCAAAAACAAAAAATGAGGGAAGATCAGAGGAGGAGAAGAGTACATTTTTTTTTTTTTTTTTTTTTTACATAGTAACTGGATTGCATGTACGAAAGTGGTACATAAACAGGAGGAAATAAAAAGGAGGAAGATAGTAGAACCAAGTCATGACAAGTTTATAAATAAGATGATTAGGTTGATGTACTCAAATGTGGATGGAATGGTATCTATAGTATAAGAGATGAATGATTATATCAGAGAAAATGAACCACATATAATATGCCTAACTGAAACAAAATTAACACCAAGGATATCAAATGACATCCTAAACATAGAGGAATACAATATATGGAGAAGAGATAGGAACTTAGAAAAAAGGAGGAGGATTATAATATTAACAAAGAAAAATCTAAAAGTCAAAGAAATAGAACTACATATACCCTCACAAGTAGAACTGATTGCAGTAGAGATCAATACATCTGAAGGGAAAGTAACTGTAGCCAATTTGTACATGCCACCCAGATCAAACACATGGGAAAGAGGCGAATACGAGGATCTGGCAGAGAGTACAATTCAGAGTTTAAGAGCATTACTACATAAAATGGAAGAGAAATCGGAAAAAGTTATACTAAGCGGAGATTTTAATACAAATATAAATTGGAATACTCTAGATATAATAAGCCAAGAAAGCTGTTGGGACCAAAAGCTCCTGGATCTCGTGCAGTAGTTTTTCCTAACGGAACATGTAAGGGAAAGCACCAGAAAAAGAGGACTCTATGTACCCTCAATGCTAGATCTTATATTTACTAGGCAGGAAAACGATATTGAAAATTTAATATATCACCCTCCATTCGGCAAAAGTGACCATGCAGTACTAAATTGCAACTTCAGGATTGCATATGACTTAGTTAACAGCAATGAAAGTTTCAAAAAGAGCCTAAACTATAAAAAGGGAAACTATCATGACCTAAAAAAGTACTTCTCAGAAACTGATTGGGAAGGGAGCTTAGAGGACAAGAATTGAATGCTATATATAAAAAATTCTGTGAACTTTATGAAACTGAAGTCCAGAAGTACATTCCACAGCACAAAGAAGCAGAAAAGAACAAAAAGAAATGATTCAATACAGAATGTAAAAAATCAAAAGAAAAAAAAAATTTGTTGTGGATTAGATACAGAAGACACAATAGTGAAAGGGCATATAACAACTATAAACAGGCAAGAAACGATTATACAAGAATAAGGAGGGAAGCCCAAAAACAGTTTGAGGAGGATATCATAAATAAAACTAGTGATCAACCGAAGCTATTTTACAGCTACATCAGAAGCAAAACCAAAGTAAAAGATAAAATACAATCCATTACGGATGAAGGAATCTCCTACACACAAGAGAAAGATATTTGTGAAGCACTAAACAAGAATTTCCAATCAGTTTTTACATAAGAAAAAAAAAATGAGAGGGATTATGTGGAACAAAATGCACACACATACTACCAGATATACAAATATCAGAAAAAGAAATATAGGAGAAGTTAAGTAAATTAGACAAAGGAAAAGCAAATGGTCCTGATTTTAATTTTCAAGGAATCCTTGAGACAAGTTAAACTATCTGATATTTGGAAGAAAGCAAACATTGTTCCCTTATTCAAGAAAGGGAATAGACAAAATCCACTCAACTACCGAGCAGTATCACTAACCAGTGCTGTAAGCAAGGTATCAGAAAAGCTTATAAGAAAAGCTTGGGTAAATCATCGAGAAGAACACAATATGATAACAGAAAGACAGTTTTGGTTTCAGAAAAGGAAAATCATGTTTTACTAATCTGTTTGGCTACTATGACAGAGTAACAGAAACATTACAGAAAAGAGAAGGATGGGTGGACAATATATATTTAGATTTCAAGAAAGCATTTGACAGAGTACCACACCAAAGACTTTTATGGAAACACTACCATCAAGGAGGAATCCGAGGCAAACTGTATTGTTGTATGCAAGATTTTCTCAGAAAAAGAGAAATGAGAACAGAACTAAGGGGAAATTACTCATCATGGGAAGAAGTGACTAGCGGAGTTCCACTGGGCTCAGTGCTGGCACCAATCATGTTTTTAGTGTATATAAAGGATACAGACAGTAACACTGGAAATGAAAGCTATCTAAATATGTTTGCTGATGATGCAAAAATACAAAGGAGAATTACTAACATTGACTCTTGTAAAGAGCTACAAGAAGAATTAAATAACTTCATGAATGGAGTAATACATAGCAAATGGAATTCAGTGTGGACAACTGTCATGTAATCAAGTTTGGTAAAAGTGGAAAAAGACCTGATTGGGATTATAGGTTAGGAAATAAAACCCTACACACATCAGAAACAGAGGACCTAGGTGTGATTATCAATAACAGACTATCTCCGGCTGACCACATCAGTGAGAAGGTACGGAACATGTATACGTACACTGCTGGCAAATATGAGATAGCGTTCACATACATAAATGAAGACATGCTAAGAAAGATAACATCATTCATCAGACCAACCCTAGAGTATGCATCAGTAGCTGGAGTCCTCATCTCAAAAAACACATAGACAAGATTGAAATAGTACAAAGGGCCGCAACAGGATGGGTACTAAGCTTAAGGGATATAAGCTACAAAGAACGACTAAAAAAACTGAATCTACCAATACTACCGGAGAGAAGGAAAAGAGGTTACATGATTATGCTATATAAATGCATATCGGGGAAGGAGGAAATAGACATAAATGACTACATAACCTATGGGGATGCATCAGCAAGAGGACACTGCAAAATAATGCATAAAAAGGGGCGATAAAGACGTAAGGAAATTTAGTTTCCCAAATAGAGCAATTGGTCAGTGGAATGCGCTACCGAGTGAAATAATGTGTGCCAAAACAATTAACAAATTTAAGGATATGTACGATAAAAATGGTTTAAGACACGGGGCAGTACGAGCTTGAATAATTCCTGTAATGATACAATTAGGTAAGGTAAGAACACACGTATAAATATATACTATATATATATATAGATAGATAGATAGATAATGCAAGGAAGAAGGAACCAAAGGCAAGAAGCCCACAAGATTCTGACTCCAAGAGAAAAACGATATCAAGATAAATGAGAGCCAAATTCAAGATCCGTTCATTTCGTTCATATATATATATATATATATATATATATATATATATATATATATATATATATATATATATATATATATATATGGTGAAGAGGAAAAATTAGGAGGTAAATGATGATCTGGGAAGAAAAATGAATGCAAACTACTCTGAATATAGGAAGTTATTCTGGAAAGAAGTGTGGAAATGTAGAAGTAAAAGCGAAAAGAAATGTGATAGTGTGAAGGATGCAGGTGGTAGGTTACTAACCCGTGGAGATGAAGTAAGAACCAGATGGAAAAAATACTTTGAAAGCCTGATGAATGGGAATAGAGAGAGCGCAGCAGCTGTAAACTTGATTAGTTTTGGGGGTGTGCAGAGAAGGAATGCAGAGCCATGAGACGTGACATTCGCACAGGTGAAGAGCGCTGTGAAATGGCTGAAAAATGGGAAAGCAGCTCGGGTTGACGAGGTGTATGCAGGGATGCTTATGTGTAGTGGAGAGAGTGGAATGATGTGCTTGTTGGTGATATGTAAGAAGGCATGGATGAGTGAAACTGTGCCTGCAGAATGGAAAAAGGCTGTGATTATACCCATGTACAAAAATAAAGGTGAGCGAAGTGAGTGCAAGTATTACCATGGCATAAGCTTATTGAGTGTGGTAGGGAAGGTATGTGGAAGAATTATTTTCGAGAAAGTAAGAAAGATATCAGATGTCCTAGTGAGTGATGAACAGAGTGGCTTTAGGAGTGGCAGAGGATGTGTGGATCAAGTATTTGCAGTGAGACAGATAGCAGAGAAGGCTTGTGAGAAGGACCATAAGGTGTTTATGGCATTCATGGATCTGGAAAAAGCATACGACAAAGTAGACAGAGAAGGATTGTGGAAAGTTTTGCACACGTATGGTGTAGATGGTAAGCTGCTAGGTGCTGTCAAGAGTTTTAATGATGGTAGCGAAGCATGTGTAAGGGTTAATGGGCATATAAGTGAATGGTTCACGATCGGTGTGGGAGTGCAACAAGGTTGTGTGATGTCCCCATGGTTATTCATTATATTTATGGACGGGGTAATGAGAGAAGTAAAAACACGAGTAATGGAGAGAGGGATGGCGTTGGTAATGAATGGTGATAGATGGAATATCTCAAATTTGTTGTATGCTGATGACGTAGTACTGCTTGCAAGTACCGGACAAGAACTTGGTAGGCTAGTGCAGAGTTTTGCTGATGTCTGTGAGCGTCGTGCCATGAGAGTAAATGTAGAGAAGAGTAAAGTGATGGTTATTGAGAGAGAAGGTGACTCCCAGTGTGATGACACAGTGAATGAAGAGAGACTGGAATTGGTGAGAGAGTTCAAATACTTGGGTACAGTGATAGAAAAGAGAGGAAAATGTGCAAAAGAAGTTGAAAGCAGAGTGACACAAGGAAGAAAAGTAGCTGCTGCAATGAAGGCCTTGATAGGAAACAGAGGTTTGAGTGTTGCAGCTGCACGAGGCTTACATGAGGGAGTGTTAGTGCCAACTTTAACATATGAGTGTGAGACTATAGTGTGGCATGAAAATGAAAAGCCAAGAGTAAGAGCAGTGGAGATTGGACTACTGAGGAATGTATGTGGAGTACAAAGGGTGGATAGGATACGAAATAATGTGATTCGTGAAAGGTGTGGAGGAAGTCGGTGGACACCAGAATCAAAGAAAGTGTCCTCAGATGGTATGGTCATGTGGAAAGAATGGATAACAATAGAGTGGTGAAAAAGATATACCTGAGCGAATTTGAAGGAGGGACGAGGCGGGGCAGGCAAAGGAGAAGGCAGAGAGATATGGTGGATGAGGGTTTGAGGAAGAGAGGTTTGGAAGTCGGTGAGGCTAGGGAGCTGAAGAGATCGAGCTGGCTGGATGAATGTTGTAAGGAGCAGTGCATGATCAGGGATTTTGGCACCCCTTGTGAGCATGGCAGCGTCCGGACTGACTCAGTCAGATACGTTTGTGTAAAGCTGCAGAATGTGGTGAATATTTTTGGCGTATCCGGTAGAGCCAGGATTCCAGAGCCTTGAGTGATGAGTGAATGGAAGTGTGGCCTATTTGGATTGGGCAAGTCTTGTGCTGTCTGGACATTGCTACTCCTCACCCTGCCCTTGGGTGGGAAAGGAGGTCCGGATGATGCTGATGATGATGGTACAAAAAGAAACAATATTTTTTAGCCATAAAACAAGCATAATAAGTTCATTACATGTGGGATTTTTTGGTCGAGTCGTAGAGGGCTCTGTGGTTCTGTACAACATCGAAGATCAGCTGTCATTCTTCTTCATTCTTCATCAGACCACTGTTGTAGTCCATTGACAGTTTGACTGCCCGCTCAGCAGCATCTGTGACCGCTTTGAGGTGGGCCATGACATCAGGAAAGGGGCAGAGGTCACTGATGCTTGTCGGAGTATCCAGCTTCAAACACTGGAAGAGGTTTTTTGACTTCTGGCTGACAAACTTATAATCTCAGATCTGATACCTTATCAATTGTCTTCATGTTCAAGCGGAGCAGTCTCTTCTTCCTCAGCAATGCTGTGGTCATATTTTTCAGCGTTTCCTGCTTTTCCTCAGCAGAGACTTTGTCAGAATACATGGGTAGTGGAGCTAGGTCCTCACTGAGGTACCAGAGGTGGCTTTTGACTTTGTCCAGTGCCTTTTTTGCTACAGGGGGATCCACCTCTTTGAATTCTTCAATCTTCCTCAGGAGATTGAGGTCATTTATTGGAGCGTTGACAGCATTTGGGGCTTCAAACCAGTGCATCTCATAGATGGTGATGAGGAAGACACAGATGCGTTTGATGGCCTCCTTTTGATGCCACGTGAAGTGGAAGGAGGCTGCATCCTTCAGCTGATTTCTGAAAAGGAAGATCTTCAGGCAGTAAAGGCCTTTGACCATCCAACGTGCTCTGTGATAGGCTCCTGGACGGTGAAAGGTCATCCGTGCTGGCTTTTTGACAAGGAAAGCCAAAGACAGCTGGAGGAGCTCGAGATAGTCATCACGGGGTTGAGCACGATCCAAGTGGCTAAGTATGAAGTGTTCAATGTCCTCAGCTCTGTTGGCAATCTACGACTGAGATTTTTCATCTAGGTCATCATCGTAGGGATCGAAGAAATCTGTCAATTTTGTTCCAGAACTCTTTGAATTGACCGAAGAGAGGAATTTCAGGCCCAGAACAACAGAAAAAGAGGTCAAAGATCCCTGCCACTATGAGTTCACACATGTGGTGCCTGCATGCCAAGAACAACAGCGGGACTTGGAGACCTCTTTCAATGACAAAGCAAGCACTGCTGTGAACCCGTGTTAGATGCTGTAGTATCAAATCAGAGCCCTGCAATCCAGGGCTTCACTTCCAGCCATTCATCTAGAGTCCTTAACACCGCCGCTCCCATTGCTTCACCTATTCCATCAGGGATCATAGGTATCCCCAGGATCTTCTCCGTACCAATCCCTGTAACAACAGTTGCCATGCAATCACTGCAAGTACTACCATCGATGTTGGGCAAGAGCTTTCCATCTAAATTGAGAATCAAGGGTGTTTGTGGCTGGAGTTCTTTTTTGATCTTTTCAGCAATCTCAGTCCTCGATTCCTTCTGAACAGAGCGGAGAGATCTGACAGACAACGTATGTTCCCCCACGTCAAGTCCTGCTGCGATCAAGGTGGGAGTTACCACTTGCATAGCAGCTTGCTTTGAAATGAGGCATGGGTTTGAAAAGGCCAAAGAAAAATTGCAAAGTATGGTCTAGTTCCCACCAGTAGTGGAACTGAATAAGCACTTGTCCTTTCACGTTCCTGAAGGTTCGAATTTTCTGAATACCCTTTCTCTGTGATACAGTGGTAAAGTGTGCATTTTCGTACACTGAAGTACGAGGGTTTGCGCCCCGCCAGGGTGATAAACTTTGAGAGCGTTCTTCAGGCCTCGTACTGCTTGGCGGACATCAAGGGTCCTGTGGTTGAACCAGTGTTGCATACTATGAAGTATGCTTGAGCCCAGTCGGCTTGTGCGGGCCAATTACACTTGGTTCACAGACTACACACACATCCAAAGCCACTCCAACACAACAACTATATTTACAAGTACTTCTCATCCTACATACAATCTCTGCTAGACAGCCTAAGCCACTTGGTAGAGATACATTGGCTGTTTCATCCTCACTTCGGTAGGGATAGGCCGGTCCTGCAGTGGACACTCAAACGGCTGATGACGATGACGATGACGATATATATATACATACACATATCTATCTATCTATATATATATATATATATATATATATATATATATATATATACACACACATATATATATAAAATGTGCGTTTACATACACTGAAGAACGGGGGCTCACACCCCGCCAGGGTAATTAACTTTGGGAGCGTTCTTCTGGCCACGTACTGCTTTGGTGGACATCAGGGGTGCTGTGGCTGAACCAGTGTCGCATACCATAAAGTATGCTTGCACCCAGTCGGCTTGAGTGGGCCGATTACACTTGGTTCACAGACTTCACACGCATCCAAAGCCACAACAGTTACACTACCAAGCACTTCTCACCCTACATACAATCTCTACTAGACAGCCTAAGCCACTTGGTAGAAATACATTGGCTGTATCGTCCCCACTTCGGTTGGGATAGGTCGGTCCTGTAGTGGATACTCAAATGGCTGATGATGCTGATGATATATATTTATATATATACTGTATATATATATATATATATATATATATATATATATATATATATATATGTGTGTGTGTGTGTGTGTGTGTGTGTGTTACAGGGAAACTGTGAAATCATTCATTTCATGAAATGCTTAGTCAGTTCGTGAAGTAAGACCAAATTGGATGGGTTAATTTAACCTGCGATCAGGACAGGCTGGAATAATCTAGGTTATTGTAACGATATTAAATGGTTTAGTGTTTCATTGTTTCGTGATATTTTAATTATGAATTTTATACGGGAGTTTGATGTTATATTTTAATGCTTCGATACTTACGTTTGAGGTTTATATTTGGTTATTCAGTGTTTATAAGTGTTTCAATACTGTTTTGCTTCACTAAGATAGTTATTCTCTGAACAGAAGTTGTACATGACAGTTCAGTTGTTGTCGAGAGCTCAGCCACAAAACATGTACCCTGACTTCTGTAAATAATCTTCTGTAAATAAATCGTTGTGTCACGTCCTACTATTATTGACATAACGGATCATGGTGGCAGCAGGGTAGATTCGACGCTTTCGTGGAAGTACTGTTGAGTATGGTGTCCTTACACTCACTACCTCCTCCAGCCAGTTTTGATGTCCATGATCGTAATGCAGCCGAATTGTGGAAGGAGTGGAGAAATCGCTGTGATTGCTATGCGGTGGCTACAGAGTTGAACTAGAAGGCAGCAGAGGTACAAGTTTCTGTTTTACTCACCATAATTGGTGCCGAGGCGCATTAGGTGTTCAATACATTCCAGCTGAGTGATGGAGAGAAGAAGGATATTAAAGCTGTGCTCGATGCCTTTGAGAAGTACTGTCAACCTTACAGGAATACTGCTTTTGAAAGATACCGGTTCAATCTACGGGGACAGAAGCCGGGAGAGTCTTTTGAACAGTATGTGACTGTGCTTCGTCAGTTGGCTCTCAGGTGTGATTATGACAATATAACGCCAGATCAGATTCTCCATGATCGGATTATGTTTGGTATAACTGATAACAAAGTGCGTGATCATCTCTTAACCCGCCTCGTCCCGTCGACGTATGGGTACGTTGCAACGATTTGCATTTGCCAGTCCCGGCGACGTACCAGTACGTCGTGCAATTGCAAGGTCCCTAATTTGCACAATTTTCAGTTTTTGTGCGTGATTTTTCGTATGTATACATGGGACACCTTCCTCTATTCCTCTACAAGATGCCAAGCAGGGACAATGCCTTACACCGCATAACCTCCCCCCTCCCCCTCTCATGCCATTGTCTTGGCAAAGGACCTGTTACCATTGACCTGGCTAGTAAAGATATTCATGGCCAGAGTGATTCCCCAATCGATGACAATGTGGAGGACAATGTTTACATAGCATTAGAAGAAGAAACAGCCAGAAATAATGATCAGGTAATGTGGCAAGAAAAGGTCAGGTATGGTGATTAGTTAGTGAGTGAAACAATGCTTATAATGCCTTTATTACTGCTTGAAGACCAATATACTCTCATTCTACATATACATTCGTACCAAGTAAATAAATAAATACCGTTTATGAGTGGATAAAATAGTTACCCTCCCATAGAACTCGTTTTCTTTGGTGCCAGCATGTTAGAAAACCCAGTCAGGTAAGGAGGAACTCCTACCTGGATTGGGTATTTTAAACCTCAGGTGAGCGATTTCTCTATGAATTTTCGATGTTTCTCACCAAAAGCGAAGGTTTTAGCCAAAAAAAATTTTTTCAAAAATACCTCGGGACTGGGGGATGTCGGAGGTGCGGAAAACCTCGGGACGTGACGGGTTAAGGGAGAAGAATTTGACATTGGAGTGAACACTAGAGATCTGTCGAGTAAGTGAAATGTCCAACGTCCAGCAGGAGGTGATCAAAATCAACGACGGCAGTGTACATGCATTGGGTCGAGGGAAAGTACAGTCAACTAGCAGAGTTCATTCTCACTATACAAAGGTTCATCCTACAACAAAAGGCATGAAGAAGGAAGTTGGCTAGATAAAGGATTGTAATTTCTGTGGAAAAGAACACAAGAAGAAGAGGGAATCTTGTCCAGCATGGGGTAAAACTTGTTTAAACTGCAAGGGATTGAATAACTTCAAGATAAAGTGTAGAAGACAATCAAAGAAAAAAACTCGTGGTGTGAAAAACGTGACAGATTTACCCTGAGGAGGATCCAGAGCTTCAGATCTATACAGTGAGGACAGTTTCCAGTATTAAGCTACAAGACGAACAGACTGTAACCTTGAAAGTAAAACCAAAGTGTTATATAAGGTTTCAAATTGACAGCGGAGAGGACTGTAATGTGTTACCAGTGCATGTATATAAGTCGGCGACAGGGGATCATGAAATGAAAATGGTACAGCCTTCAGAAACTACTATATTTAGTTATGGCAAAGTCAGCAGTCATTCAGTTGGGAAAGTGAAAATTAAAGTATATCAAGGTGAAAAAACAGATTATTTGGACTGTGAACTTGTTGAAGGAGAACATTATCACTCAATATTAGGATATAAAGCTAGCATTTCTCTGGGACTTTTAGAAATCAAAGATAATGATAAAATAAATCCACTGAAGGAAACAAGGGGACTGAGTGTAAATGTAACCCAAACGGACTATAAAGTAATTACTAAGGAAATTTAGTGAAACAGTACCCCAAAGTATTCAGAGATAGTGAAGGAAAGCTGGATGAGCCATACCAAATAAAAGTGGAGAAGACTATTCCTCCAGTGCAACGTGCACCACATCGTGTGCCAGCAGCAATGCGAGGACGACTACTAGAGGAGTTAACACGTCTGGAAAATTTGGAAATAATTAAAAAGGTATCTGAACCAACTGACTGGATTTCATCATTGGTGATGGTGCCCAAGAGGGACGGAAAGCTCAGGATATGCCTGGATCACTGGGACCTCAACAAGGCAATAAAGAGAAAACACTATCCAATGCCAACCATTGAAGACGTCTCAACAAGACTATCCGGAGCTCGAGTGCTCACTATATTAGATGTGAAACAAGGGTTCTGGCATGTGCAACGCGAGGAACAAAGTTCATATCTAATCACCGTTAATACACCATTTGGCAGATACAGGTGGTTGAGGATGCCATTTGGGATTAGTTCAGCCCCAGAAGTATTTCAACGAAGAATGCACCTACTTATAGAAGGTCTACAGGGAACTGAGGTGGTTCCAGATGACTTCATTGTGTATGGCATTGGTGACTCGTATGATGAGGCAGTGACTGATCATGACCAAAAACTTCATAAATTTCTCCAATAGTGTAAAGAACTGTTGTTCTAGGTAAAGATAAACTTCAGCTCAGGTTGTCAGAGGTGCCTTTCCTGGGATATGTAGTGACTTCAGAAAGGATCAAGCCTTCACAACAGAAAATAAGAGCTATAGTGGAGATGCCAGCACCTACAGATGTACCTGGAGATAGGCAATTCCTGGGGATGGTTCAATATTTGGCAAAATTTCTACCAAAACTTACTGAAATCACTGAACCTTTGAGGGAACTGACAAGAAAGGATACTGATTTTGTATGGCAAAAATCTCAACAACAAGCATTCCAGACTGTGAAGGAGGCAGTGGTATCTGCTCCAGTTCTGTGTTATTATAAGGTGGATGAAGAAGTGACTGTACAGTGTGACTCCTCTCAGTCTGGCCTTGGGGCTGTGCTAATGCAGGAGGGACAACCTGTAGCATTTGCTTCACGGGCACTTACGCCTGCCGAGCAGCGTTATGCCCAAATAGAGAAGGAGTGCCTTTCAGTTGTGTCTGCCTGTGAGCGTTTCCACCAACATTTCTATGGAAGGAAATCTATGACTGTACAAAATGATCATCAACCCTTGGAGTCTATTTTTAAGAAGCCTCTCGAAGCAGCACCAGCACGACTACAGAGAATGTTACTACGGCTTCAGAACTATAGTATCATTTTAAAATATATGCTGGGAAAGCATATGTATCTAGCAGACACATTGAGCCGAGCATCTTTAAATGATACGTCTGATAATTCTGTGAACTTTTTGGAGGCTGTAAAGTGGAAGGACACTCTCATGGTTAGTGAGAAAAGAATTCAAGAAATAAAGGATCACACACGAGCTGATGAATGTCTTCAGGTTGTGGCAAATGTGATCCAGTCTGGATGGCCTAAAGAAAGACGGCTTGTTCCTGAAGCAGCGCGACCATATTTCAACTACAGGGACGAGTTACACACTGAGGATGGGCTAATCTCTCAAGGAAAATCGCCTGGTCGTGCCAGTGTCACAGAGGAAGAATATGATGGACATTGCACACCATGGTCACATAGGCCAGGAGCCCACCCGTGGGCAGCCACCTTGTCGTGGTGGGGGGGCTTGCGTGCTCCGGTGATCCCACAAGCCTGCCCGTGGATGTAACGACATCTGGCAGGGTCTCCCATGCGGATAGGGTTGTGGGTGAGGGCTCTGACTAAGCGCTACCCGAAACGTAGGTTACCCGTATGGGTCATCGGTTCCGCCCTCCAGAGGGATCGCGTCAGTGCTGTCCTGAGTTGGTTGGTTGGGTGTCTGGGCTGGGGGGTGTTGGGGAAGGGGGTCTTTGCACTGATGGGAGCAAACTTTCGTATCATGGGGTGCCCATTTTGGGACATCCTCTGGGGACGAGTTACCCTGCTCCCATCAGACTGTGCTCGGTCCCCACACTCCCTGGTAGGTGGTTTCCCTTGGCTCCTGGTGCCAATTTATGTTCATCAATGTCTATATGGATACACCAGACATTTCCTTAACCACTCGTGTGGTCGGTGACCAGTCACACGAGTCGGCATCAAGTGGTCACTCTCTGGCCGACGACCCTGTACCCTCCGGGTCCTCTGCCAAAACTGCAACTTTGAATGTTCCCTGCATCGAGTTATTACCTGGTGTCTTTGTGAAACACTCCTACACAAAGTATATAGTCCTCAAAACGAATGATGGTACTTCCTTCTGGAACCTGAACTGTTTTAAGATTCACAGTGGTCTGGTTACAGCATGTGGATTTGCCCCCAAGGTCTCTTTGCAGGGTCATGGTTCTCTGTTGCTAGAAGCCAAGAATGAAGAGGAGAGTTCACGCATCCAGTCCCTAACTATGGTCGCTGATTATCCTGTATCTGCCTCGCGTCACTTGGTCCTAAATCAGTCCCGAGGGGTTGTGTATTCTCGTGACTTGATCTCGTATTCTGACTCTTCCCTCTTAGAGGGGCTGGCTCCTCAGGGTGTTGTAAGAGTACAGAGAATTATGAAGAAGGTTGATGTGGTTTTAACCACCACACCCACTCTTATCTTGACATTTGACCGTCTTACCTTGCCAGAGGTTATCACTGCTGCGTGGTGGAAGCTAAAGGTTAAACCTTATGTTCCCCGACCTAGAAGATGCTATTATTGTCAAAGATTTGCTCACGTCCGCCATTCCTGCAGGCGGGAAGCGTCTGGCCTTCATGAGGTCTGTGGAAATTGTGGTAGAAAGCTATGTAGCAACCTCGTTGGGAAGGGAGTGAAAGCCCTTCTTCCTAGGCGTGGAGCTCTGCCTCACCAACCGAGAAGGCAATGAAGATTTAGAGTTTCCATGGGTGGAAGTACCCTTACCCCGAGACATGTCCTGCCCATCGCCAGAATGAGTCTGAAGCCCAGAGACCTTCTTGGAAGACCCATGTGCCACGTCCACACACCCATGTGAGGGTTCAGCTGGCACCTTGGGGCCAACCGAACCCCCCCAAACCAAATCATCCAAAGGTTGGTCACTGGGTGACGTATCAGAGGGAGCAATCGACTTAGCTCTATGAGTATCTAAAGACCCAGGCCCCATCACACCTGAGGAAGAGGCAGGGACGGGAATCCTAGAAGGGCCATCATGAACACCCACAGACTTAGACGCCACCACTGGCTGGGTTGTCGAGCGAAGAGCCCCCTCAGAATCCTCATGTGGTACAGAAGTTTGAACCTTAGAAGGAGAGGAGTCACCCAAAAACTCCTCACTCCTCACTCGTTTGAGGTTGGCAGATGCAACCTCTATCTCTGCACCAGAACAGTTTTAATACTAATCACTATGGCTCAATCGGTACCAATCTGTCTTCAGTGGAACTGTAGAGGTGCCATGGCAAATTGGGAGGAATTGCAGTTATTACTCTCTGCTCTGAACCCACTATGTGTGTGTCTTCAGGAGACAATGGTGGGGGACAGACAGTTCCCTTCCATTAGGGAGTATAAAGCCTTCCATGCATCTCCTCCTGGTGGTCACAGCAGTGGATGTATAATTTTGTGCCGTTCTGATGTCCCCTTTATTTCCTTTGAGATTCAGTCGCCCTTTCAAGCTCTAGCCGTACAGATGCACGTTGAGAGGTGCTATACCATCTGTTGTCTGTACCTTCCACCTTCCGTTCCTGTTATATGTGCTGATCTAGAAACCCTTATCAGACAACTTCCACCCTCTTTCCTACTCCTTGGTGACCTTAATGGCCGCCATCCTTTGTGGGGTGACTCACTTTCAAATACCTGGGGTGATCTTCTTGCCTTTTTGGTTGGGGATTTAGATTTGGTTGTCCTAAATGATGGAAGGCCGACCCATTTTCATGTTCAGACTGGCACGTATTCTGGCACGTATTCTGTCATTGACCTTACCATCTCCTCCTCTAACTGTCAATCGATCAATCATTTCCCGTGGCACCCTCGGGGATGCATAGGGCCTCGATGAACTCACACCACCACATCCTATCTTGTGTTAACTCCTCAAGATCTCCCCAACACTCATCTCCAGCTTCCCGTCTCATTGTCCTCACCCATGTCTCTTTTGGCCTTCCTCTGCCTCTCCTACCAAGTGCCACCCACCCTGGTGTACCTCGTACTATTCCCTGTCTCCTATACACATGTGCTAGCCACTTCCATCGTGAGAATCTAACATATTCATCGACCGGCTGCACTCCCCTTATTTCTCTAATTCTACTATTTGGTATCCTTTCCCACCACTTAACTCCTAATATTCTTCTAAGTGCTTTATTTTCAAACACCAAGAATTTAATTTCCATAGTCACTGGCTGTACCAAGACTCGTGTCCATAAATTAAGATACTCCTAACCATTACCTTATAAAGTTTGATTTTTGTATGCACAGAGAAATTGTTATTATTCCAAATATTTTTAAGCATTCCCATTGCCTGATTAGCCTTCTTTAACCTTTCCTCGAATTCAAAGTTCAAAGAACCATCCTTGGCTAAATAAGTACCTAAATATTTAAACCTATCAACTTGCTTTACAACCATACCTCCAATTACACATTCCTGCACATTTTCCATATTCATATTGATTATTTCAGTTTTTCCACAATTAATAACCAAACCCACCTTGCGACCTTCATTCACCAAACAGTCCAACACTCTCTGCATCTCTTCTGGCCCATCACATCAAAACTATATCATCTGCATAATCTAAATCCAAAAGTTTCTTGTTCTCTCCCCAAAGTATACCTGCACCGGTTTCTGTTCCAACGCGTTTCATAATGTAATCAATGACCAATATAAATAGTAAAGGTGATAGAACACCACCTTGAATTACTCCGGACTTGACTTCAAACGAATCACTCAGACAACCATCAACCATCACTTTACAAAATGTGTCCTCATGCATGTTCATAATGACCCTCACAAACTCCTCTGGTATTCCATAATGTCTCATGATCTTCCCCATAGTCTCTCTCGAAACACTATCAAAAGCCTTTTCAAAATCAACAAAACAAAGACTTAACGGTACTCTCATTTCATTAACTTGCTGCATCAAATGCCTAACTATAAAGATCTGATCATTGCAACCACGTCCCTTTCTAAAACCAGCTTGTTCATCCCTCAGAATACCCTCAACCACCGGCTCCAACCTATTTAACAACACTCTACTGAAAACTTTCAAAGCTATCGGTGACAAAGAGATTCCCCTCCAATTACCACATTCAGGTCTCCCTTCTTCGGAACTTTAACAATTACACCATTCTTCCAAACTGACGGTAGTAACCCCGTCACCCATATCTTATTGAATAGCTTGGTCAAGATCATTATTAATCTATCCCCCTCCACTTTAAACATTTCCGGAAATAAACCATCCTTCCCTGGTGCCTTATTATTCTTTAACTGTTTTACTGCTTTCTCCACTTCTGCAAGCCTCAACTCTCCTGTTTCTATATTTAAATCTTCCTGAGCAGACGGTATATCCTCTTCTGGTGGTATTGGTCTATTAAGAACTGTCTCAAAATGCTCTTTCTATCTGTTTTTAATATCTCCATCTTTGGTCAATAAATTTCCTTCCCTGTCTCTAACTGGTATTTCCTTGCGTTTACCTTCATTACCACTCAGTTCTCTAATCGATTCATATGCTATTCTTTGACTCTGTCCATCATTTTTGTTTATTAAGATTTCAGTCTCTGCAACCTTTTCATCCACACATCTTCTTTTATCTCTCCTAGCTAACTTTCTTACTTCTGAATTCAAACTCCAGTACGCAGCTCTTGCTAATTCAATCTCTCGTTCATCAACGCATTGCATCTCACTCCTCAATTTAGCCTAACCTCTCTTTTTTATCATATCCCACGTTTCCTCCGATATCCATTTCTTTCTCTTGAATCTATGTCTCCTTCCAATCGTACATTCAGCAGTCTCATGCAAAACTTTGTTCACATCCTCCCACATCTCATCTACACTTCTCTCCCCCTCTTCCAACGTTTCCAACACCAAAAACCTATTTCTGCATTCTAATCTGAATTCCTCCTTTTCTTCTCCTTCCCTTCTAAGCTTAACAATATCGTATCTACCAACACCAGATTTTTCCTTCTTCTGATTTTTAAGTTTAAACCTTATTTTTGCAATGCTGAGTTGATGGTCACTACCAATATCCGCTCCCCGTTTAACATGAACATCTAGCAGAGAACTTCTATGCCTCCTACTGATAGCGATGTGATCAATCTGATTTTTATATTTTCCACACGGCGACACCCAAGTTGTCTTGTGTATATTGCAATGCTGAAAGAGTGTGCCCCCGTTGACTAAGTCATTTGCTAGACAGAAGCTTCCAAACCTCACTCCGTTTTCACTCATCCTACTACCAACTCCCATCTTACCCATACATGCCTCAAATCCCTCATTTGAACAGCCCATTACTGCATTAAAGTCTCCAACGCAGATCAAAACATCATGTCTAGGTACCCTTCCTACTCCTTCTTGCAACTTTTCATAAAATGTGTCTTTCCTTTCATTGAGTGCATCATTAGTAGGTGCATAACACACAAACAGACTGATGTTGCCATGATTTGATTTAAACCGTGCGTATAACAATCGCTCATCTATAGGATCCCACTCACATAAAGCCTTATTTGCCTTACAACCCAGCAACAATCCTACTCCCTGATAATGCATTCCGTCCTGTCGACCAGATATCAATAAACGTAAACCATCCTCCAAATCCAACTTATCGACTCCAGTTAATCTACAGTAGTTTCTGTCAGAGCACAAATATCAAGTCCGTAATTTTGAAAAACCTTCACTAACTCATCGATTTTACCGTCATGATTTAGCGTTCTCACATTCCAGTTACCAATTTTAATTGTATTTTTTGCATTAACAAAGGAATTAGATTGTAATTGAGGCAACCGTGAGATTCTTAGCACCCCCTGCCCATTTAAGGGCTGCACGGGACTGGGAGCCATTATTGTTCTTTCAGAGTCCATCAAGGTTTCTTTGGCTAACTTCCTGAACACCTCGCCATTGTGTTGCAGTCGCAGTAGGCAGCTAACTTGCCTGATTGCCCACACCCGAAAGACCCAGCTATGCTGTAGCCAGTCACGTGCCGGCATGCTTCCCAGCCATTTCACTCTTAAGGAGTTCCTCTGCCTGAGAAAGCAACCACCCCCCTGCCCTTGATTTTTCTTGGGAGGTTTTGGATGATCTACATGGTAGTGACCATTATCCTGTAGTGGTCCAGCCTACTTGCTCTGTTCCTGTAGCCCGTCTGCCACGCTGGTGTCTGGACAGGGCTGATTGGTCTCTCTTTGAGGAACTATGTGTATTTGCCAACAGGGTTATTGATTTTTCAACTATCGATGATGTCGAATGTTATTTTACCAAGACCATTTTCTCAGCAGGGGTTCATTCTATCCCACGGACTTCTGGTGTTTTTTCCCGGAGACCTGTGCCATGATGGAATGATGACTGCTCCATGGCAAAGGGAACTTACAAAGCAGTTGCTCGTCGGTATTTTGCGAATTGTAATGTTGATTTTCCAAAAATACAGTTTCGCAAAGCACGTGCTCACTATAGATGGGTCATGAAGAATGCTCGCCGTAACTCGTGGAGGTTGTATGTTTCTACAATTACATCTTCAACTTCAATGTCTGTGGTGTGGAAAAAGGTGCGCAAGATTTCTGGTAGGTTCTCGCCCCCCTCCCCTCCGGTGTTGCGCCTTCACGGAGAACTTGTGTCTGCACCAGATGCGGTAGCCTCTGCTTTTGCAGATCAGTTTTACGCTGTCTCCAAAAAGGATCCTTCTCAGCCATTTGCCACCTTTCGTAGGAATCAGGAGAGACTGGGTCTTGACTTTCGCTCTTGTGGCGGAGAGCTGTATAATTTAGATTTCAGCCTCTGTGAGCTACGTGCTGCCCTTTCAGAGTGTCGTCACACTGCTCCTGGACCTGACGATATTCCATACGCTATGCTGCGTCATCTTCTGACTGATTCACTTCAGTTTTTATTGGACCTCTTTAACAGGTTTTGGAGTGATGGCTCTATTCCTAGGAGTTGGAAGTTGGGTATTGTCCTCCCCTTTCCCAAGCCTGGTAAAGACCATTCCCAAGTCTCCAAATATCGCCCTACCACTTTAACATCAAGTGTGTGCAAGCTGTTCGAAAAGATGGTGAATGTCAGGCTTATGTGGTTTCTGGAGAAGGGCTGCTTTCTCTCTCCGTCGCAGAGTGGTTTCCGTAAATTACGGTGCACTTCAGACAACCTTATCAGGCTTGAGGAGTCAATCTGTGAAGCTTTTGCCTCCAAGCAACATCTTGTGGCTGTGTTTTTTGACCTTGAGAAGGCTTATGACACTGCCTGGCGTCATGGCATCCTCCAACAACTTCATGCCTTTGGTTTACATGGTCGCCTGCCTGTGTTGCTTGGAGACTTCTTGACTGATCGTGTATTTCGGGTCCGTGTGGGTTCTACCCTCTCTGCGCCACTGTGCCAGGAGGAAGGTGTCCTGCAGGGGAGTGTCTTAAGTGTTTCCCTGTTTGCAGTGGCCATTAATGGTATCACTGACACTGTGCCTGCTGGGGTATCCTCATCCCTTTATGTGGATGACTTAGCTATATGGTTTTCTGGCTCCTGCATGTCTGCTATTGAGCGGCGGATGCAACTTGCCTTGGACAAGATTTCTGCCTGGGCCACTTCCAAGGGTTTTCGGTTTTCCCCTTCAAAGACCTTGGCTATGCACTTCTGTAGGATGAGAGGGGTACATCCGGACCCTGATCTCCAGCTTTGTGGCAGGAGACTCAGTTGTGTGACAGAGACGAAATTCTTGGGCCTGACTTTTGATTGTCGTTTGACATGGGTCTCACACTTGGCAAATCTTAAAACATCATGTATGAAGGCTCTCAATCTATTGAGGGTTCTGTCCCATACCTCTTGGGGTGCTGATCGAAGGACACTCTTGCATTTGTTTCAGGTATTTGTAACCTCTAAGCTGTCATATGGCTGTGAGGTATATTCCTCTGCCACAGAATCAAGACTAAAAACTCTAGATGTTGTCTGTCATACTGGTCTTCGCCTTGCAACTGGGGCTTTTCGGTCCTCTCCAATTCCCAGCTTATTGGTGGAAGCTGGTGTGCCTCCCTTAGATCTTCTGCGTCAGTCTGTCGCAGTACGGTGCTGGCTCTGTATTCGTCGCCTTCCAGACTCACTTGTCTGTGATGGTGTGACGAAACAGTCTTGTCTTTTGTGTTATAGTAGACACCCTCGCATGCCTCATCCATTTGGCTATAGGTTTCAGAATATAATGGAGGGGTTTTGTTTGTCGGCAGTACTTGTGAGTCCTGCTGGGATCCCGACGGTTGCGCCTTGGATATTGCCCAAGGTGACTTTCTTCAGGCCTATTGCAGGTTCAAAGGATTTTGTCACTCCTTAGTGTCTTTTAAGGTTATTTTTAGAACATTCTTCTAGTCATGGTGGTTCTGTGCCTGTGTATACTGATGGCTCTAAATCCGCATCAGGTGTTGGTTTTGGAGTGGTATTTCCCAATTTTAGCCGTGGAGGTAGTCTTCCTTTGGTTGCCTCAGTTTTTACTGCGGAGTTGTCAGCCATCATTTTAGCCTTGAAGTTGGTGTTTGTTCATCCTGACAATTATTTTACTATTTTTAGCGACTCTCAAGGGGCACTTTTGGCCCTGGACTCTTTTAACTCTTCCCATCCCTTATTTTTAGCTATTTTGGAGTGGCTGTTCCTCATTCATCGTTGGGGAAAGAGAGTGGATTTTTGCTGGGTTCCCACACATGTTGGTGTGGTGGGCAATGAGACTGCGGATGCATTGGCCGAGGCTGTGGCTACTCAACAGCCCCCAACAGAATATCCACTTCCTGCATCTGATCTAACACCTTACTTGCGGGACAAAATGCATGTGTGTTGGCAGAGATGCTGGGATGGTGTTGCTCATAATAAGCTGAAAGAGGTCTTCCAGAGAGTGGTTGTGCCAAGGGTTCTCCCTTCCATGCCTCGGCGATTGGAGGTAGCTCTTGCTAGGCTTCACATTGGGCACTCTCGGCTTACACATGGGTTCCTGATGAGTGGCGAGATTCAACCGTACTGTGATGATTGCTTTGTTCCCCTTGCTGTCCGTCACTTGCTGGTCGAGTGTCCAAGTTTGGGGGACCTGCGTCGGAGATTCCTCCATAGGCATACAGGGGTAGATGGTGCCTACTGTCTCTCCTCGATGCTTGGTGGAGCCCATAGCGTTTTTACTGACGTTTATGGTTTTCTTCAGGAGGCATATGACCTTAGCAGTTGCGCCACCAGTTTCTACTACAATCAATCAATCAATTAGGCCTGGAGGGATCCTTACGGCGTATTTTTTTTTTTTTATGTGAGGAAGAAGGAACCAAAGGCCATGAGCCCGCAGTAACAGTTCCCTCCAAAAGAAAAACAAAATACAACAGAGAGCCAAATTCAAGATCAGAGCATTTTGAGATGCCTGGACACACTGCGTTTGAAAGACTGGAGATCATAGGCAGCAGGAAATACAGACAGAGGGAGACAGTTCCAGAGTTGACCTGTTGCATAAATTAAAGACTGGGAGTAACGGTTAACTCTTGCATTAGAGAGTTGGACAGAAAAGGGATGAGTGTTTGCTGCCAGATGGGTGCTACGTGCGCGTCATAGAAGTGGAGGAATGCATGCAGACAGTTCATAGGAGCAGTGACCATTAAAGTAGCGATAGAAATGAGATAAAGATGCAACAGTGTTGCGAAGAGACAGAGGATGAAGGGAGTCAGTAAAAGGAGGAGAGTTAATGAGAAGAAAAGCCTTTGACTCCACCCTATTGAGAAGAGCTGTATGTGGGGAGCCTCCCCACACATGAGAGTTGTACTCCACACAGGGACGAATAAAACCCCTGTATACAGTCAACAATTGTGCAGGGGTAAAGAAAGAGCGGAGTCAGCTTAGCACACCTAATCTCTTGGAAGCAGATTTTACAAGAGATGTAATATGATCTTTCGAAGATAAGTCCCGAGTAAATGAAACCCCAAGTATGTTCAAGGATGATGCAGGATTAAGCTGAATATTATTAAACATTAGTGGGTATACCTGTGGAAGATTTTGTCGGGTTGATAAGTGTAAGAACTGAGTCTTAGATGCATTAAACACAACCATATTATTTTTACCCCAGTCAGAGATACGAGCCAAGTCAGACATTAGGTGTGCCATAGCCTCATCCCTTGCTTGTTGAAGTAACTGCTGAGATGGGCGTTGCGAGAACCGAATGGAAAGGTGAAGGGTGGAGTCATCAGCGTATGAGTGGATAGGGTTAGATGTACAGCTCAGAAGATCATTGATGAATAAAAGGAAGAGAGTTGGTGACAGGACAGAGCCCTGAGGAACACCACTGTTGATAGATCTAGGAGAAGAACGATGGCCGTCTACAACAGCGGCTATAGAACGACCAGAAAGGAAGCTAGCGATGAAGGCACAGATAAAAGGATAGAAACCATAGGAGGGCAGTTTGGAAATTAAAGATTTATGCCAGACTCGATCGAAAGCCTTTGAGATGTCGAGTGCAATGGCAAAGCTTTCGCCATAAGTCCCGAAAGGAGGATGACCAGGAGTCTGAAAGGTAGGTGAGAAGATCGCCAGTGGAGCGTCCCTGACAGAACCCGTACTGACGATCAGAAAGAAGGTTGTGATAGGAAAGATGCCTTAAAATTTTTCTATTGAGAATTGACTCAAAAACTTTTGAAATACAGGACGTTAAAGCAATTGGACGATAGTTGGAGGGTTGGGAGTGGTCACCCTTCTTTGGGACTGGCTGAATGAGAGCAAACTTCCAGCATGAAGGGAAGGTAGAAGTTGACAGACAAAGGCGAAAGAGTTTGCCTAGGCAGGGTGTAAGCACAGAAGCACAGTTCTTGAGAACAACAGGAGGGACCCCATCAGGCCCATATGCCTTGTTAGTACTGAGGCCAGTGACTGCAGAAAATACATCAACTGAAGAAATTTTAATGTCAGCCTTGAGGAAGTCAGAGGGGGGAAGTGATAGGGGAACAGCACCAGAATCTTCTAGGGTGGAATTGGAGGAGAAAGTCTGTGCGAAGAGATCTGCTTTATCAGTGGAAGAAATAGCTACAGAATCATCAGAGTAGAAAAGAGGAGGGAAGGATGATGAGGTAAAGTTGTTAGAAAGATTTTTGGCAAGGTGCCAGAAGGAACGAGAAGAATTCGAGTTGGAGAGTTGAGAGCATTTAGTATGGATGAAATTATTTTTAGCAGAGCGAAGAACAGACCTAGCATGATTCCGGGCAGAAACGTAAAGATGATGTGATTCAGGGGTGGGTTGGCTCCAGTACCTTTTGAAGGCCCTCTCCTTGTTGCGGACAGCATTAGAACAAGCGTGATTAAATCAAGGCTTTCTTGCGTTAGTCAAAGGATATGAGAAAGAAATGTATGCTTCCATGCCCAAGAGAATAACCTCCGTAATGCGCAAGGCACACTCAAATAGCTCACGGCCATGGAAGGAATAATCATTCCAGGGAAAATCAAAGAAGTACTGCCTGAGGGCCTCCCAGTTCGCGGCTCCAAAATGCCACAGACGACGTTTCCCTGGAGGGTCCACAGGCCGTACCGGAGCGATAGGACAGGTTAAGGTAATAAGGTTGTGATCGGAGGAGCCCAACGGAGAGAAAAGATTAACAGAGTAAGCAGAAGGATTGGTTGTGAGGAAGAGGTCAAGTATGTTGGAGCTCTCTCCAAGGTGGTCAGGGATACGGGTAGGGTGCTGTACAAGCTGCTCTAGGTCATTAAGGATAGAAAAGGTGTTGGCTTGTTCACCAGGTGGATCAGTGAAAGGAGAGGAGAACCAAAGGTGGTGATGAACATTGGAATCTCCTAGAATGTAGATTTCAGAGAAAGGGGTGTTATGAGTCCATATTATATTTACAAATCATACTAGATAGATAAATAGACAGATAGACAGCTCTATACGAGCCTGGGAATGGGAAATGATCTTGCAAGTTACACTGAGGAAAAGCTGACGACAGACTAGGAAGTAGCCAGTCAGGAGATGATGCAGTTAGTTTGTCAGCGATCACCAGGTGAACACACATACTCACACACAGGCTTCTAGAACTTTCCAACCACAGGGAACACACGTGATACGACTCCTGCTTCACCAGAATTTAGGAAAGAGAGCTCAGAAGGAGAGAGGCCATAGAAGAGGCAGGGTGTAGGGAGGAAGGCTTAGCAACTTGGGAGAGAGAGAGAGAGAGAGAGATAGGGAGATAGCTAGCGGGACTCTACTTTATACTTCGCTCTGTGTGAGAGACTTGTTAATATTTCCAAGACAAATAAAAATAGTCCCATACTATTCTTTACCTCTCCTTGTCATTGAATGACAAATGGGAAAGAAGATTATCTACTTACAAAGCTACTCAAGTATAACAACCGCTCGTCCACAAGTCTAATATATATAACTTCTCTACAAGTAACTACAAAGTCTTTTTATGACATTTGGTAGCAGCGAAAAGAACGCACCTCGTCTTCGAATCAACAGTGAATTTCTACAGAAGCAGGCGACACTCTACAAGATTAACTTCAGTTCTACAGTGAACGAACTACAACCATCTACAATCAACTACAAGTAACAACTCTACGAGTCATCTGTATAATCTTCTACACGCACCTACAAGTAGTGGCAGTCTTCATCCTACAACGAGTAAATCACAAGAAAAAAGGACCAAGAATACATCAAGTAAGAAAATACAAAACAAACAAACGAAGAGTGAGACACGACTCATAACTCATAACCACCAGACCTCACCCTCCTCTCTCTGCAACATCCACCCAACCCCCACCGCTGACGCAGGAGTGAAGAGGTCAAGACGACGAAGCAAATACCAAGTCCATATTCACAACTCATCTTACCCACTCATCTTCACTCAAGTTACTCATCGCTACTCATTTACTCACCACAGCTACCAGTGTGGGAAGCCGATGTCACCATGTGCTGAGATGACATCACGCGAGTCTGCCATGCCAAGCAACGTGTGACTGACACCAGGCACTTCTCACCCACTACTCATTACTCATTATTCGCATAGCTCCTACTCATACTCATTTATTTTCACAGTTGAGTTGGAAATTCGACGTTCTATGCTGAGGTTTGCCTGGGACAGCTGTTAACCACCACAAGCACCAGGCCATGGAATTTCCTGAGTAATATCGTCCATCAACACAGCACTAGAATTATCAAGAGATCTTCAGTCAAACCTGCATTTTTCTTCCGAGATCGACTTTTGTATCGACACACCTCTACGATCTGTATCAAGTGGGTAAAATTATACTTACTCATTTCTTCTCAGTGCTAAAATTAGCTATATTCAACCTTTTTTTTTACTTATTTCCATATATACACTTATACACTCACTATCTATCATTTATTTCAACTTATTTACTCATCTATTTTGCTAGGACATAAATAAAAAGAGGCGTATTTCATAACACCATATCTTAATGACAGGAATATTTTCGCCACCACCCACGTTAATACCAGATGACACACAATTTGCCACAACAACAGACTCACAATTAAGAGAGCACCAAGGCAACACACCAGATGATACACAATTTGCCACAACAACAGACTCACAATTAAGAGAGCCCCAAGGCAACCCACCCCTTGTACAAACCTCACCACACACTAAAGATCAGGAAACAAATACGGCAGTTTCAGATGATGAGTGGGAAACCCCCTCTGACGTAGCAAGTGCGGACTTTGTCGCTGACTTGCACACGTATGCCAATATACTTAACAGGGTTCACCGGTCCGGTCGTACATATTCCACCATTCCCTCACACAACGATAAACACGTCCAAGTTGAATTAACAGAGCAAACAGTGAAAATGAATCAAGAAACAAATACCGCTGATCTAACAACCACACCTCAAGTGTTTGTGTATCACGAAGATAAAACTGCCCCAAAATTCTCTGGCACAGACAAAGATCGCATTGATGTCATTTCATTAGTCAGTCAGTGCGAACAAATGTTCATCAAGCGCCATATACTGGATGAACAAAAGAAAATTGCTATTTTTTCATCTTGCATAATCCAGGAAAGATGTCCAGCAAGCAATTTACTTCGCTCAGACAAGCTCCATAGGGCTAGGACATATGATGAATTTAAAACTGAATTTTTGAAGAAATTTTCTGGAGGTATGAATTTCTTGCCAGGTATAATTCCAGAATTACATAAAATTGTAGATCTTGTAAGGGAGCACACTACAAACCATGTGCTCAGTGAAATAACTGCTGATGTCTCTACAATCAAAAGAACATTGTTAGTTACTTTGGAAAATTCAAATTGGATAACAGATGATGGAAAGATGTCCCCAGACCTCGTCGTGGACATCATTGGTTATGTAGCTGCCTTGTGTAAATTACCTGATAGGACCCTTAAGATCGCCAAGACGATCGCGTGCACCCCAGTAATGTGCTTGCTAGACTTAATGAACGAGGTAGAGATGCAGTGCAGTAAAGCAGGTATGGTCGACACACATGCACATTCTGGTAGAATGAGGGTACCTGAGACAGTATCAGCTGTGAAAACATCTACACCGACCCCAAACAGAGAACAAAATCGATCGTGACCAGAAAGCAGGCAGACCAAACAACCAAACATGACAAGGCCTCGATCACAGACGCCGTGCTACAGGCAGTTTCATAAGTTTTCGCGCAGCCCGAGCAGGTCTCGCGCCATAAACAACACTTCTTATGGGAAATCACATCGTAGGTCACAGTCAAGGGATAGGTCCATTCTATGTCATTATTGTGCAAAACCAGGACACACAAGGTATGAATGCTTTATTAAAGCAAAAGAGGACAAACAAAAGACAAGGATTTGGTCCTTACTGTAGGCATAATAGATACCAAGGGCACTGGACCAGTGACTGCAAAACAGTAGAAAAAATTGTGTTTATGTTCAAATCGGGGGAAAACCAAGTCATGACAAAAAACGAACAAACGTAAAGAAAAACAAGTCTAAACTTCACATAGGAGGCGTGTTGGGAAATGAGTGTATCTTGATACCAGCTGTATGTGAGGATCAAAACGTTTCCTTATTTTTAGATACAGGCTCTCCAGTGAACTTAATAACAAATGAAGAACTAAATAGAATTCTTAAAAATAAAAAGAAAGTAACTTTTCTGGATGAAGTTGATTTAGATTTATACACAGAAGATGGACAAGAGATTACAGTGAAAGGTATGATAAGATTAAATATCAGTTTCACAGAGACTACAAGACCATTCTCTGCATTTTTCTTTATCGTTGAAAACTTAGCAATTAAAGCTCATATGTTACTGGGCTTAAGATCCATGAGAGCTGAAAACATAACCATACTCCCACAAATGAATGGAATAGACTTTGACAATGAATTCATAGAGGAAATAACTTCAGAGCCCTCACCGATTGTTAGAAGAGAGCCAAAAAGAATTGGTAATATTAAAGGCCTAAACAAACATACACAAACAGATGAGTGTATAGATCCACTCCCACCACCAACCCCATCCTCCAGAATTAGTGACCCAGATAACAGTACTGATTTATCAATTTTTCCAGCCCATCTCACTAATGATTTAGTTATACCACCTAATTCATACATGAAGGTTACCATAAAGAGCAAATTACGGAATAGTACTGTTCTTGTCTTAGAAGAATTATGTAAAGTAAAGGGATTGTCAGTAGAAAACGCATTATGTCATACGAACGACGAAGGGCAAACTCAGATATTCATAATTAATCACATGAATGGGGAAGTTCAGTTGAAAAAGGGAACTTGCATAGTTAATATTGAAAAATGTCCCGCCCCTGTGAAGGAAATAGTTATAGCTGGAGTGACAAGTGAGATAAAATCTACGGATAGAGAAAGAATAAAAGAGGATTTAAATCACTCAGGTGAATTTGATGAAGAAAATGATTTGTTAACCCTGCTGGAAACACACAGGGACACCGTAGCATTGCCCAGAGAACAATTAGGGTGTACTAACTTGATTAATCACATGATTAATGTGCACCCAGAAACACCACCAATTTTCGTACCAGCTTACCGCATACCACACTCCCAACGTACACTTGCAAATCAGTATGTCGATGAAATGTTAAAACTTGGAATTACTGAGCCTTCAGTCTCCCCGTGGAATGCCCCCCTATTCTTCGTGCCCAAACGAAATGGAGAAATGCGTGCGGTAGTAGATTACTGTAAACTAAATAATCACACAATCCCAGACAGATTTCCCATGCCATTGCTAAGCGATGTTCTACAGAATATTGGTCCTGAGAATAATATATTCTCGACCATCGATCTCCTAAACGGCTACTATCAGATTCCGGTATCTCAGGAGTCACGTAAATACACTGCCTTTTCAACAAACAGAGGCCATTATCAATATACAAGAATCCCAATGGGACTGAGGACAGCCCCAGGCACATTCCAGCGTCTTATGAATTACGTATTGTCCGGAATTTTAGGACAAGGAATATTTGTTTATCTTGACGATATTATAATCGCAACGAAGAATATTAAGGATCATCTCAGGAAATTAGACTTACTCTTACACAAGCTTAGTGATGCTGGTTTAAAAATTAAACTTTCTAAATGCAAATTTTGCTTTAAGGAAATAAATTTCTTAGGCCACAAATTAAGTTCTGATGGTATTCACACTACTGATGACAAAATACAAGCAGTGAGAGATTTTCCTGAGCCCACTACGACTGACGAAGTTAGACAATTTTTAGGTCTGGCTGGGTACTATAGGTCATTCGTACCACGGTTCTCTCATATAGCCTTTCCTCTATTCCAGCTACTCAAAAAAGATGCTGTATTCCAATGGGAAGAAGAACAAAAAAGGGCATTTAACAATCTACAAATTAAACTAACAAATGCACCTTCTTTAGCATATCCAGATTACACAAAATCATTTCTTATTTGTACAGACGCATCAGTTAAAGGATTAGGGGCTGTACTGATGCAGGAAGATAAAAGAGGAAAAAATCAACCAGTTGCATTTGCCAGCAGACAAACAAGAGGTGCGGAGAAAAATTATTGCACTACAGACTTAGAGGCACTAGCAGTGGTTTTTGCATTACAAAAGTTTCGAGATTTGGTATATGATTACGAAATCCACTTATTCACCGACCATAAACCACTGGTGGGTATTTAAAAAAAAAAAACTCCTTTCTGGGAGGAAAGCAAGATGGAAATGTACAGTTGAAAACTACAATGTACAAATTCATTATATACAAGGTAAAATGAACATAGTAGCTGACGCATTATCTAGGAATCCGAACACAATTCAGGTCGCGGCGTTAGATCTCAAAGGAAATATCCCAAACCACGAGGATATCGCAAGGGCACAAAGACTTGACCCAATATGGTCTAAAGTTATATACAAGTTAGAAAGTGGAGATGACATACAATTATCCAAACTGCATGTCGCACTTGAACAATTCACAATGGTCAATAATACATTATACAAAATTAACTCTAAACAACCAAAACGCCAAAGAAATACTAACCAGTTGGTAGTACCTAATGACATGATACCCCAAGTATTACGAACGATTCACGACAGCCCACATGCAGGACATCCTGGAAAGGATAAGACATTCAACCAAGCCCAGCTGTTATATTACTGGCCTTCATTATGAAAAGATATAAACAATCATATAGACAAATGCGAATCATGTGCGAAACACAAAGGATACCCAATCACACCTGCACCGATGGGTAATTACACTGTACCACATCAACCATGGGACGTTGTCGCTGTTGATTTACTCAAGATGCCATTATCATACAATAATAACCTATACTTACTCGTAGCAACGGATCATTTTTCCCGTTATGTCATTTTAGCTCCAATTAAAGATAAGACAGCAGAGACAGTAGCAAAGGCAATAACAGATAATGTAATATGTCGTTTTACTACCCCTAAGGTACTAATAAGTGATACTGGAGGAGAATTTAATTCTGAGATCTTACAAGAAATATGTAAACAATACAACATCAAAAAGGTTAACGTTTTAGCCTATCACCCAGCATCGAATGGGTTGGTAGAGAAACAAAATAAAAAAGTATTAGATGTGCTACGACACAATCTCAGTGAAAATTATGCAAGCTGGGATGATTGGATTCCCAGAGTAGAAGCCTCAATTAATGGATCTATAAATAAATCCATAGGTGACTCACCACATTTCATTATATATGGCACAGATAAAAAATTACCATATGAGCTCCTAGAAGGTGACAGCATGCCTATATACAATTACGATGATTACTCTAAACTCCGTTTACGTGAATTCCAGGACATTCACAAAAGAGTCAAAAAACAATTAACGATGTCCAAGGAAGAAATGACGGAGGCATTTAACAAGAAGGCAAGAGATTCACCTATCAGCTTAGGAGACATTGTTTACGGTATCATTCATACGAGAGACAATAAATTATCCCCAAAATTTGAGGGCCCATACAGAGTAATTAACATAAAAGCAAACAAAGTTTTAATTAAGTCACTTTCAAGTGGCGAGGAGAAACAAGTTCATATTGACCATTTAAAACGAGTTTCAAGGGAATTATCCCATAATTATTCAGCCTCGGATGCAACCGAACAGGCGAACGTACCTCAAGAAACCAAGCAAGAAAACAACAATGATTACAAAAAGAAATTAAGGTCATATACCAAACAATCGAACATAGGTGCAACTGTTCCAATCAAATCTACAGTACATCATTTACGAGGATTAAATATCGATTTAAACTCCTTCTATAAATGAAATAACAATTAACCATAACGCACATCATCACTATCATCGACCACAGCATGACCATATTAGGAAATTAATAGATTTTTTTTTTTTTTCGGTAGGTTACGATGAAGGGACTTATGCTATGGATTCTCCTCTACATAGCAAGAGGATATGCGCACTTAGACCCCCAACACATAGTACGACAAGGATGCCTCATAGCTCCAACGGCCACGACTACAATCGTTAAGGACGTCATGAGTACTGAAATAAATCTAGATTATTTGTATGAATTTCCAACTTATCTAGACAGACTTGCGACGCCGATGCGAACTCTGGACTTCATGATAGGAAATTATGTTTCACAAGCACATAACACCAAGGAAGTGAATGAAATGGTAAAGTTAGCGAAATAGAAACTAGAACAGGCAAAGTCAACTATGCTCATCATGATCCAAGATCTCCCATCTTATGGAACGGAGGTACTGAGCGACAGGAACATCACACGTACTCGCCAAAAGCGCAGTTTGTTCGACCTGGGTGGCGCAGTTCTTGGGAACATCTTTGGAATGGCTACAGAGGATGACCTTAAAGAAATAAACAACAAATTTAATAAGATAGCTCAGGTACTAACATACCAAATAAATTCATCACAGGACAGAACTCAGCAATGAAGACAATTGTGAAAAATCTGAAAAAAGCAGAAAACATAGCTCTCGAGAGTGTAGATAAAATAAATGATATGGAAGGAAACATTACACTTTTCCAACACTTCTCCATCATCACAGAACATATTGACACGATTCTCCTACAATTAGAGAACACTAGAGATCGTTTCAGGGCACTTATGCAAGGAATTTCGAATGCTGGTGATGGCAAGATCACAATTGACTTACTCCCAGTTCATGAGCTACGTCAGATAGTTAGTCAAGGCATACATAAACATAATTTGAAGCCGTTGTTCCGCAGTAGAGAATTCATGCAATATTATCCATATTTAGAAGCAACACTAACACCAGCATCAGTAGTAGTTCATGTACCATTCATAACTGAAGACCGGTTCACAGTATACCAAATACACCCCTTCCCCTATAAAAATAACAACACTTTGGTCATCATCAACATCAGCACAGACACCGAACTCATCATGGTCTCCAAGAGACGGGACACTGTCACTTTCGCAAGTGAATCAACGATTGAACGAAAGTGCCGCACATCCTTACATGCTGTTCATCTTTGTCCTGCGTACATTTTCACGTTTCAGCCTACTGATACAGTCCCTTGTGAAATGGCTATCATCAGAAATGACAATATTCATCATCATTGCAACTTCACTTTTGCTCCAGATAGACTTGTACACCATCAACGCATTGGACACTCACAGTTTTTTTATTTCCCTCATAACACATCAGTTTACATAGTCTGTCCAGATATACCACCATCTCATACATCTGCATCAGGATTATACATAGCACCAGACTACTGTGCTGTATTTACACCGGCCATGTCTACTTTATCCACCATCAATCACTACGCCATTCTCAATCATACACACAAACATTTCCACCCACTGCCTGATATGGACTTAAACATGAGCACAAGTATTAAGCTGACTTCACCTAAGTTTGAAACTATGCAGCTGATCAATGAAACAATGAAGCCCTGGGAAGATTTGAGTTTGAGTATGTTCAACCCATATTATGTGTATAGCCCAGCACCTACTGTCTTTATAATCTTCTGCATTGTATTTGCAGTACTGCTGTTCACAATGCACAGAATGCATGCAAGAATTGCTAATTTGGAGTCATTATTTAGTGGGGGGGAGAGTTAACATTCAAGTTAACCACCCTGAATGAAGTGTACATATTTTGTATATAGTATTAATTATATATATATTAAAAAAAAAAAAATACAAAGAAGAATGACCCATGTATGGCATACCAGTACCATTATCTTTAAATGAAATATTAATAACTCTTACCATAATCTTAATTTTAAACTATTTTTTTTTTTATTGCATGTATGCATTTCACTACAATAACCCAAGTACATACTGTATTACAGTTAAATAATTTACTTTTAATGCATTTATTCAAATATGTATACAACTTGTTTAAAATGTAACATTACTGAATAATCACTATTTACTATAAATATTATATGTATACAATATTATAATCAATATTATTTACTAATAGATTAGCATATGTCAATGATAAATGCTGTCGGAGGACCTTCAGCTGCGCGGCCGAGCATATGTTATGAGTCCATATTATATTTACAAATCATACTAGATAGATAGATAAATAGACAGATAGACAGCTCTATGCGAGCCTGGGAATGGGAAATGATCTTGCAAGTTACACTGAGGAAAAGCTGACGACAGACTAGGAAGTAGCCAGTCAGGAGATGATGCAGTTAGTTTGTCAGCGATCACCAGGTGAACACACATACACACATACTCACACACAGGCTTCTAGAACTTTCCAGCCACAGGGAACACACGTGATATGACTCCTGTTTCACCAGAATTTAGGAAAGAGAGCTCAGAAAAGAGAGACCATAGAAGCGGCAGGGTGTAGGGAGGAAGGCTTAGCAACTTAGGAGAGAGAGAGAGAGAGATAGGGAGATAGCTAGCGGGACTCTACTTTATACTTCGCTCTGTGTAAGAGACTTGTTAATATTTCCAAGACAAATAAAAATAGTCCCATACTATTCTTTACCTCTCCTTGTCATTGAATGACAAATGGGAAAGAAGATTATCTACTTACAAAGCTACTCAAGTATAACAACCGCTCGTCCACAAGTCTAATATATATAACTTCTCTACAAGTAACTACAAAATCTTTTTATGACAGGGGAAATGGATAGAATGTGTTCCATCATAGAAGTAAGATAGTCGAAGAATTTTTGATAGTCAGTAGAATTAGGGGATAAGTAAACAGCACAGATATATTTAGTCAGAGAATGACAGGAAAGCCGAAGCCAGAGTGTAGAGAATTCAGAAGAATCGAGTTCAGGAACACGAGAGCAAGACAAGTCGTTGCGTATATATACACAACAGCCACCTTTGGCTTTTAAATGAGTATAGGGAAAGTAGGAGGATACAGAAAAGGGTTTGCTGTCAGTTGCACTCTTCTGGCCTGGCATGTCAAGTGATTTGAAAGCTCTGATCATACAGTGTGATGCTTGTCTATCGGAGCGGAACAATCCTCGTAAGGAGCCACTGTTAAGCCATGATTTTGCTCCGCATCTGTGGTCAAAGGTGGGGGCTGACCTGTGTCATTTTGATGGCTGTACACTCCTGGTAATGATCGACTACTACAGCAGTTATATTGAAGTAGCGAGACTCCACAGCCTTACATCAGGAGCGGTTATAAGGGAATTACAGGATGTGTTTGCACGCCATGGGGTTCCAGACACATTAGTAACAGACAACGGTCTTCAGTTTGCATCGACAGAGTTTGAGAAATTTAGTAAGAAATGGGCTTTCAATCATGTTACTTTCAGCCCTCAATACCCTTAGTCTAATAATAAAGCTGAAAGTGCGGTAAAAACTGTAAAGAAGTTGTTCAGTAAGTGCAAGCTAACAGGACAGTCAGAATTTATTGCATTACTTAACTGGAGTAATACATCTAGTGAAGAAATGAATACAAGTCCTGCGCAGCGACTAATGGGTCGGCGATGCAAGACTGTACTGCCATGTATGTCATCGTTACTACAACCACGTCACTCAACAGAAGAAGATACTCTGAAACTAAAGAAAAGGAAGGAAACCCAAGCTCATTATTACAACAGAGGGTCACAAGCAAGGTCATCTATTCCTGTGGGAGAAACGATGCGAATGCATCTTCCTGGAAGTAAGCTGTGGACACCAGGAGTATGTCTAGAAAAGGTGTCTCCACGCTCATATAACGTGCAGATTAGAGACTCGGTATATAAAAGAAATCATAGTCAGCTGTTGAGGACAGGAGAGAAGAGAGGAGAACACAGTGAAGACAACATTCCTTTGAGTGATGCTGATAATGGGTTAAGCAAGAATGGTCCGGATAGTGATTTAGGTGAGTCAACGCAACAAGTCTACCAGTGTGGAGAGATAGTGTTACCAAGTACAGCAGTGGGAAGTGACAATCCTGAACGGGTAGAAGAAGAAAGTCCTACTTCCCAGTCTAATCCCTTACGCAGGTCAACACGTGTCAGGCGACCTCCAAAGCGCTATGGTATAAATGATTAATAGGAATAGAGTACTAGAGTGTGTATGCAGTAGGTAGATATGCATGTATTGGATGTATATGCAACAGGTAGGATAGTGTGGACATAAATATGTATTGTTTACGTATAAATGTTTCAGAATTTAGCTACTTATTTCTATTCTTTAATGTGTATGTACTACAATAAGGACTCCATGTGTGTTTGATTATGTTAAAACACTTTCTTGGAGGAAGGGAGGATGTAACGATATTAAATGTTTAGTATTTCACTGTTTCGAGATATTTTAATTATGAATTTTATACAGGAGTTTGATGTTATGTTTTAATGCTTCGATACTTATGTTTGAGATTTATATTTGTTTATTCAGTGTTTGTAAGTGTTTCAATACTGTTTTGCTTCACTAAGATAGTTATTCTCTGAATAGAAGTTGTACATGACAGTTCAGTTGTTGTCGAGAGCTCAGCCACAAAACTTGTACCCTGACTTCTGTAAATAATCTTCTGTAAAAAAATAGTTGTCACGTCCTACTATTATTGACATAACGTTACAGTTATATTTAGGTTAGGTTAGGCTAGGTTAGGTCAGGTTAGGTTAAGTAAGGTAAAATTTGAAGAACGCTAAATTATGTTAAGCGTTCATCTAAAGTAACCTAACCTAACCTTACTAATCTAGCCAAACCTAACCTAAACTTAATCTAGATTATCCCTGCCTAACCAAATCGCAGCTTAAATATATCTAAACTATGAATATGTCCTCACTCACAAGAGATATTATAGAGAAAGAAGGAATGCTGAGAGTAAGTACGTTGCCTCTACTCAGAGTATAGGTAACAGGAAGGAGAATAAAGATGATGTTTCTCAGGAAGTAAATACCAGCTTCACCTCTAGATTTCAGAAAAGTAAATGTACTTATTGTAGTAAGCTTGGTCATACTACGGAGAGATGTTTCAGGAGACAGAGTGATGTGAACAAAAAGGAGTCTTTAAATATTCAGTCAATTGGTCTAGTGTCCACCCTTGAGAGTACCCAGAATTTTTTAACTGAGTTAAGTGAACCTGCTTTGAGGGGTAACTTAAATTCTCAAGATGGAGCTCCTCTTTTGAGCAGTAACGTGAGTGACACTCTCAAGAGTTCATGTGCTAATTTCCTGTCTGATGGTTTTGTCAGTCCTCTGGACAGTAATGACAGGAAATCAGTTAAAATATATCGTGATACAGGTGCTTGCCAATCCCTTATGCTGACCAGTGTTCTAGGCTCTAATGTTAATTCCTCTGATGAAACTGTAATCTTACAAGGAGTAGGGAATAATTACTTCTCTGTCCCTCTGTGCAGAGTGAATTTAGAGTCTGGTTTTGTTAATGGTTCCGTTATGGTTGGGTTGGTTGAGACACTCCCAATGTCAGGTGTAGCTTTCTTACTTGGAAATGATATTGGTGGAAGTCAAGTGTGTCCAGCTCCTCAGTTGTCTAGTGAGCCAGTGGCTGCGTCCCAGGATTGTGATGTCCCTGATGTGTTCCCTGCATGTGCTGTCACTAGGGCTAAGTCTAAAGTTACTGGTGATTTAGAGGATAATGATGATGATGATGTTATCCTAGCTGACACTTTTCTTGCTAATTTGGACCACTCACCAGATGAGGCAGTACCCCGTAGTGTTGATAATTTGTCTCGTCAAGAGTTGGTTGAGTTGCAGGTTGCTGACCCTGAGTTGAAAGGTCTAGCTAACTCTGTTTACAGTGAAGAAGAGTCAGCCGGTGCTTCTACTTGTTATTATGAAAAGTCAGGAGTACTTATGAGGAAGTGGAGACCCCCAACAGCATCACCCGACTGTGAATGGGAGGTTGTACATCAAGTTGTCATCCCTCGTGTTTGTAGGCAGGATATCATTAGAGTGGCTCATGATTCCAGTTTGGCAGGACACCTTGGAGTGAGGAAGACTGTGGCACGCATTTTGAAACACTTCTACTGGCCAGGTATCTTCAGGGATGTTTCCTGGTATTGTAAGTCTTGTCACACCTGTCAAGTTGTGGGGAAGTGTAATCAGACCGAAAAGGTTGCACCTCTAGTTCCCATTCCTCCTTTTGAGGCGCCATTCACCCGTGTGTTGGTGGATATTGTGGGCCCTCTTCCTAAGACTTCTTCAGGATTTTCTTATGTGTTGACCCTGATTGATATGGCTACTCGTTATCCTGAAGCCATTCCACTTAGAAATATCTCAGCAAAGAACGTGGTTAAGGAAATGCTAGGGTTCTTCACAAAGTTTAGTCTGCCCAAGGAGATACAGAAAGACCGGGGAAGTAATTTCATGTCAGATGTTTTCAAGCAGTCTCTGAAAGAGTTGCACATCACCCAGATCACGTCTTCAGCTTACCATCCCCAGACCCAAGGAGAGTTGGAGAGATATCATCAAACACTCAAATCGATGCTCAAGAAATACTGTTTGGAACATCAGAAAGATTGCGATAAAAGTCTTCCATTCGTTGTATTTCCCGCAAGAGAATCTCCAAATGAATCACTGGGCTTCTCACCTTTTGAACTACTGTTTGGCCATGAAGTAAGGGGACCCCTTAAGCTACTCAAGGAATGCTGGCTGTCGGAGGAAGATGACGTCAACCTGCTGGAGTATGTGATGAAGTTCAAAGAACGGCTGTCCACTGCTTTACAGCTGGCGAGAGAGAATTTAGGAGCTGCTCAGGAGAAGATGAAAACTTGGTATGATAAGAAGTCCAGGTTACGCCACTTTCAGCCAGGAGATCAGGTTTTGATTCTGCTACCAGTTCATGGGCAACCTCTTCAAGCCAAGTTTAGTGGTCCTTATTTCGTGGAGAAGAAACTCAGTGATGTCAACTATGTCATCGCCACACCAGATTGTA
>NC_136975.1:19853514-19921014 GCF_032717465.1 Coenobita brevimanus | reverse complement strand
AGGGGAGAAGTGATGGAGGAACAGCACCGGAATCGTCTAAGGTGGAATTGGAGGAGAAAGTCTGTGCGAAGAGATCTGCTTTATCAGTAGAAGAAATAGCTACAGAACCATCAGAGTAGAAAAGAGGAGGGAAGGATGATGAGGTAAAGTTGTTAGAAAGATTTTTGGCAAGGTGCCAGAAAGAGCGGGAAGAATTCGAGTTGGACAGTTGAGAGCATTTAGTATGGATGAAATTATTTTTAGTAGAGCGAAGAACAGACTTAGCACGATTCCGGGCAGAAACGTAAAGATAATGTGATTCAGGGGTGGGTTGGCTCCGGTACCTTTTGTTGGCCTTCTCCTTGTTCCGGACAGCATTAGAACAAGCGTGATTAAACCATGTCTTTCTTGCGTTAGTCAAAGGATATGAGAAAGGAATGTATGCTTCTATGGCCGAGAGAATAACCTCCGTAATGCGCAAGGCACACACACATGGCTCACGGCCATGGAAGCAATAATCATTCCAGGGAAAATCAAAGAAGTACTGCCTGAGGGCCTTGCAGTTCGCGGCTCCAAAATGCCACAGACGACGTTTCCCTGGAGGGTCCACAGGCCGTACCGGAGAGATAGGACAGGTTAAGGTAATAAGGTTGTGATCGGAGGAGCCCAACGGAGAGAAAAGATTAACAAAGTAAGCAGAAGGATTAGTTGTGAGGAAGAGGTCAAGTATGTTGGAGCTCTCTCCAAGGCGGTCAGGGATACGGGTAGGGTGCTGTACAAGCTGCTCTAGGTCATTAAGGATAGAAAAGATGTAGGCTTGTTCACCAGGTGGATCCGTGAAAGGAGAGAAGAGCCAAAGGTGGTGGTGAACATTGAAATCTCCAAGAATGTAGATTTCAGAGAAAGGAGAAATGGACAGAATGTGTTCCATCGTAGAAGTAAGATAGTCGAAGAATTTTTGATAGTCAGTAGAATTAGGGGATAAGTAAACAGCACAGATATATTTAGTCAGAGAATGACAGGAAAGCCGAAGCCAGAGTGTGGAGAATTCAGAAGAATGAAGTTCAGGAACACGAGAGCAAGATAAGTCGTTGCGTATGTATACACAACAGCCACCTTTGGCTTTGAAATGAGTATAGAGAAAGTAGGAGGATACAGAAAAGGGTTTGCTGTCTGTTGCCTCAGGCAGCTGAGTCTCCGTCAGAAAAAGAAGGTGAGGTTTAGAGGAGGAGAGGTGGTGCTCAACAGAGCGAAAGTGTATATATGTGTATATATAGATAAATATATCTGTATATGTGTATATATAGATATGCATATATGTATATGTGTATATATAGATATGCATATATGTATATGTGTATATATATATATATATATATATATATATATATATATATATATATATATATATATATATATATATACTGTATAGATATGTTTATATGTATATGTGTATATGTATATATATATATATATATATATATATATATATATATATATATATATATATATACTGTATAGATATGTATATATGTATATGTGTATATATAGATATGTATATATGTATATGTGTATATATAGATATGTATATATGTATATGTGTATATATAGATATGTATATATGTATATATATGTATATATATATATATATATATACAGAGAGAGAGAGAGAGAGAGAGAGAGAGAGACGTCATCTGTTCTCTAAAAGTGGGGGGGACAGTGGCTGCTAATTTTAGTAAGCTTATACTGGAATATTTGGTGCATATTAAGGCTATCATAAAGTGAAAATGTGACATTAAGGGAAAAAAACATTTCATCTCAAATCATAAAGAAACTGTCTGGAGTATCCTCAAATCGTAGTTTTCAAATATTTTGCTTCATTTATCATTTATTAACTAGACCAAGCAGGCCATATAGCACAGTACATACAGTCTTTTAACAAAAGAGAATAATTAAAAATTTTGTTTCCGTGTTTTAATGACTAATCCAGGATTCTTAATTTATTATAGAATACCACGACTTAGCATGCATTCCATGGCATTTCTTTGGAACGAGGACCATAATCTAGTGTTCAGCTCGGTACACATATTGAAGATGGAGATAGGCTTTCTGTGCCTAGTTAAAGTGAACAGAGTATACGTACAAATTTCTCTCTTTTCTTTGCAATTTTCTACTAACTCAAAATTTGGACTTTTTAAAACATTTGTATCAAGTATATTATCCTTTGTGAGGTGTGGGAACCCAAGGCTATCATAATCTAAAACAGACTGGCCTTGGGTTCCTTCTTCCGTGGTGGGTGGAGGGATGGGGGAATGAAGTTTTTTTTTTATTGTTGAATGGAGAGTACCAATAAAAATCAGGCTCTTGTTGATGACACTGCATCTGTCCTCGGACATTCTACCGGCTGCACCTCCCTTATTGCCATCCTGGAGCCTTTACAGGCCCCTGGAGACTTCCCTCCTCTGCACCAACACTCAACTGGGACTAGGAGAAGGTCTCGTCGGACTTGTTCGACTCTGAGGTTCGTACAAGATGAAATGGTGCCAGTAACCGATAAAAAAATATCTAGTGCTGAAGCCCTCGGTAGGTAAGTCAGTCCTAGATATGGTCATTTTCAATTTGCACCGCGCCATAATATCTGCTCGTGGGAGCGACCCTAAAATATGTTCTCAGGGGGATGAAAGCATCCTTATCGAGCTGTCCTCCTTGGAAGAGAGCTCAAGATTAATGGGTTTAACCTCAATCTCTGGTGCAGCTGTTTCCTGCATACCACATACTACTTTTAACCAGTGCAAGGGAGTTATTTTTTCTCATGACCTCCTTTGATACTCGGAGGCACGATTGTTAGAGTGAAGTCTTCTGGCGTGGTGAAAGTAGAGCACCTTCAAAAGAAAATCGAAAGTATTTTGACCCCGACACCGACATTGTTCCTGACATTTGATAGGTTAACATTGCCTACAGCTGTGAAACTGACCTGGCTTTCTCTTCCTGTGAAGCCCTATGTTCCAACTCCAAAGAGGTGTTTCCACTGTCAGGGGTATGGGCATGTTAGCCGCTTTTACCGTAATGCACAAGCTGGCCTTCCTGGTGTCTGCGTCTCATGTGGCGGACTAAGTCATACCAGTGACTGCCCAGGACCCCTTAAATGCTATCACTGTGGAGGTCCTCATGCCGTGTCTTCAAAGAGCTGTCCACGATACTGACTGGAAAGGGAGATTTTGTCCATACGTACATGAGAGAGGGTTTCATTTCCTGAAGCAAAGAGGATAGCCCAGACACTCTTTTTTCAGCCGGGAGTTACTTATGCTTTTGTCCTTTCTAAAACACCAGTGCATTGCCCTGTATCTAAGAGGCAGCTTCGACCCATTCCAGTACCCATTCCTTCAGCTTGTGATACACAGAATGCTGCACCCAGTGTTAGTACTGCTGATAAGAATGATGTTTGCCCGACCGCTACTCTGACTGTTTCTGCCCCCACTTCGGTGGCTGACGACTTGCACACTTCTGTGGTGGTGGCAGATGTCCACGTTGACCGGACTCCTCCACCATTCGTAGCCATATTGCCTGAGGCTCCATCTGTCCCTGGCAAACGTCATCGTTGTTCATCAGAGTGCTCTGAACATGAAGACCGGCCACCTAAGGTCTCTGTTGTTGACCCTTCTGTCGACACCTCTCTTGTTCCCTCTGTCCAGCAGGCTGAGGAATCTAGCCAGGTGACATCTGAAGCTGATGGTTCAGCTCTGATCCGGTCCTCACCTGGGGAGGTTGTTAGACAGCTCGTTGGTGATTCAGATCTGAAGCATAGGATGGCTTCCTCAAATGATTCGAGTCCCGTGGACTCTCCTTCCACTTCTGGGGCTTCTGCCGAGGGCACTGGCCGTCCTACATCTCCAAAGGTGGCCCCCAAGCTTCCTTCCAAACAATCTGGTATGCCCAATCCAAGAAGGAGTGTTGTAAAACTTACTTCCTCATCCTCACGTTTGCCTTCAGATGTTAGACAGAGGGTGCGGGTTTCTGGTGCTAGGCAGGTTCCTCCAAAGGGCTTTCATAAGCATCAATCCAAACCCAGTTGGGAGGCAAGGTTGTCTCGTCCCTCATCCTGATTCTTCCTTCACTATGGGTACTATGGCATTCTCGCCCAGTATACTACAATGGAATTGTAGAGGTGCCTTGGCAAATTGGGAGGAATTGCAGTTATTACTCTGCTCTGAACCAGCTATGTGTCTGTCTTCAGGAGATGATGGTAGGGGGCAGACAGATCCCTTCTATTAGGGGGTATGAGGTCTTCCATGCATCTCCTCCTGGTGGTCACGGCGGTGGATGTGCAGTTTTGTGCCGTTCTGATGTCCCCTTTATATCCTTTGTGATACAGTCTCCCTTGCAAGTTCTAGCAGTACAGAAGCATACTGGGAGGCGCTATACCATCTGTTGTCTGTACCTTCCACCTTCCGTTCCTGTTATACGTGCTCATCTAGAAACCCTTATCAGACAACTTCCACCCCCTTTCCTACTCCTTGGTGACCTTAATGGCCACTATCCTTTGCGGGGTGACTCACTTCCAAATCCCTGGGGTGATCTTCTTGCCTCTTTGGTTGAAGATTCAGATTTGGTTGTCCTCAATGATGGGAGGCCAACCCATTTTCATGTTCAGACTGGCATGTATTCTGTCATTGACCTTACCATCTCCTCCTCTGACTGTGCCACTGATTTTTCTTGGAAGGTTTTGGATGATCTACATGGTAGTGACCATTATCCTGTGATGGTCCAGTCTACTTGCTCTGTTCCTGCAGCCCGTATGCCACACTGGTCTCTGGATAGGGCTGATTGGTCTTTCTTTGAGGAAATATGTGTATTTGCCAACAGGGTTACTGATTTTTCAATTATCGATGATGCCAAATGTTATTTTACTAAGACCATTTTCTCAGCAGGGGTTCGTTCCATCCCACGGACTTCTGGTGTTTTTTTCCCAGAGACCTGTGCCATGGTGGAATGATGACTTCTCCATAGCAAAGGGAGCTTACAAAGCAGCTGCCCGTCGGTTTTTTGCCAATCATAATGTTGTTTTTCTAAAAATCCAGTTTTGCAAAGCACATACTCACTATAGATGGGTCACGAAGAATGCTCGTCGTAACTCGTGGAGGTCGTATGTTTCTACATTTACATCCTCAACTCCTATGCCTATGGTGTGGAAAAAGATGTGTAAGATTTCTGGTAGGTTCTCGCCCCCCTCTCCACCAGTGTTGCTACTTCACGGAGAACTTGTGTCTGCACCAGATGCAGTAGCGTCAGCTTATGCAAATCAGTTTTATGCCGTCTCAAAAAAGGATCCTTCTCAGCCGTTTGCTACCTTTCGTAGGAATCAGGAGAGGCTGGGTCTTGACTTTCGCTCTCGTGGCAGAGAGCCGTACAATTTAGACTTCAGCCTCCGTGAGCTGCGTGCTGCCCTCTCAGAGTGTCGTGACACTGCTCCTGGGCCTGACAACATTCCATAAGCTCTGCTTCGTCATCTGCCGACTGATTCACTTCAGTTTTTATTGGACCTCTTTAACAGGGTTTGGAGTGAGGGCTCTATTCCCAGGAGATGGAAGTTAGGTATTGTCCTCCCCATCCCCAAGCCTGGTAAAAACCATTCCCAGGTCACCAACTATTGCCCAATCATTTTAACATCATGTGTGTGCAAGCCATTCGAGAAGATGGTCAGTGTCAGGCTTATGTGGTTTCTGGAGAAGGGCTGCTTTCTTTCTCTGTCGCAGAGTGGTTTCCATAAATTACGGTGCACTTCAGACAACCTTATCAGGCTCAAGGCGTCGATCTGTGAAGCTTTTGCTTCTAAGCAACATCTTGTGGCTGTGTTCTTTGACCTTGAGAAGGCTTATGACACTGCCTGGCGCCATGGCATCCTCCAACAACTTCATGTCTTTGGTTTCTGTGGTCGTCTGCCTGTGTTGCTTGGAGACTTCTTGTCTGATCGTGTGTCCGTGTGGGTTCTACTCTCTCTGTGCCACTGTGACAGGAAGAAGGTGTTCCACAGGGGAGTGTCTTAAGTGTTTCCCTGTTTGCAGTGGCCATCAATGGTATCATTGACACTGCCTGCTGGGATATCCTCATCCCTTTATGTGGATGACTTAGTTATATGGTTTTCTGGCTCCCTCATGTCTGCTATTGAGCGGCGTATGCAACTTGCCTTGGACAAGATTTCTGCCTGGGCAACTTCCAAGGGTTTTCGGTTTTCCCCTTCTAAGACCGTGGCTATGCACTTCTGTAGGATGAGAGGGGTACACCCGGATCCTGATCTCCAGCTTTGTGGCAGGAGACTCCGTTGTGTGACAGACAAAATTCTTGGGTCTGACGTTTGACTGCCGTTTGACATGGGTTTCACACTTGGTAAATCTTAAAACATCATGTATGAAGGCTCTCAGTCTATTGAGGGTTCTCTCCCATACCTCTTGGGGTGCTGATCAGAGGACGCTCTTGCATTTGTTTCAGGTGTTTGTAACCTCCAAGCTGTCATATGGTTGCGAGGTATACTCCTCTGCCACAGAGTCCAGACTAAAAACTCTAGATGCTTTCTATTATGCTGGTCTTCGCCTCAGAACTGGGGCTTTCGGTCGTCTCCAATTCCCAGCTTGTTGGTGGAAGCTGGTGTGCCTCCCTTAGATCTACTGCATCAGTCTGTTGTAGCACGTTGCTGGCTCCGGATTCGTCGCCTTCCAGACTCACTTGTCTGTGAGTGTGTGGCGAAACAGTCTTGTTTTTTGTATTATAGTAGACACCCTCGCATGCCTCACCCGTTTGGCTATAGGGTTCGGGATATTATGGAGGAGTTTGGTTTGTCAGCAGTACCTGTCAGTCCTGTTCGGATCCTGAGGGTTGCGCCATGGATATTGCCTAAGGTAACTTTCTGCAGGTCTTTTGCAGGCTCAAAGGATTCTGTCACTCCTCAATGTCTTTTACAGTTATTTTTAGAACACTCTTCTAGTCATGGTGGTTCTGTGCCTGTGTATACTGATGGGTCTAAATCCGCATCTGGTGTTGGTTTTGGAGTGGTATTTCCCAATTTTAGCCGTGGAGCTAGTCTTCCTTTGGTTGCCTCAGTTTTTACTACAGAGTTGTCAGCTATCTTTTTAGCCCTGAAGTTGGTGTTTGTTCACCCTGACAAATATTTTACTATTTTTAGCCACTCTCAAGGGGCACTTTTGGCCCTGGACTCTTTTAACTCTTCCCATCCTATAATTTTAGCCATCTTGGAGTGGCTGTTCCTCATTCGTCGTCGGGGGAAGAGAGTGGATTTTTGCTGGGTTCCCGCACATGTTGGTGTGGTGGGCAATGAGAAGGTTGATGCATTGGCCAAGGATCCGGCTTCTCAACAGCCCCCACCCGAATATCCGCTTCCTGCTTCTGATGTAAGACCTTACTTGCAGTGCAGAATTCGTGCATGTTGGCAGAGACGTCGGAATGGTGTCACTCATAATAAGCTGAAAGAGGTCTTTCAGAGAGTGGTTGTGCCAAGGGTTCTTCCTTCCAAGCCTCGGCGATTGGAGGTGCAAGGCTTCGCATTGGGCATTCTCGGCTTACACATGGGTTCCTGATGAGTGGTGAGACTCATCTGTACTGTGATGATTCCCTTGTTCCCCTTACTGTCCACCACTTGCTGGTCGAGTGTCCAAGTTTGGGGGACCTGCGTCAGAGATTCATCCACAAGCATAGAGGGGCAGATGGTGCCTACTGTCTCTCTCCTCAATGCTTGATAGAGCCTATAGCGATTTTACTGATGTTTTTAGTTTTCTTCAGGAGGCGGGCCTCCTTCCACTTTTATAACTGATATTTTCTTTTAACATTCTTTTATTATTTTCAGTGTTTTATATCTAGCAATAGTAATTGACTTTATTTTGAATATGCGCTGTTCATTTTCTGCGTCTTTTAACTTGTTGTTCGGCGGCATATGACCCTGGCAGTTGCGCCGCCAGTGTCTACTACAATCAATCAATCAATCACTACCTGTGATTATAGCCGATCCCAGAGAGAGAGAGAGAGAGAGAGAGAGAGGACAAAAATAAATTATGAAATCGAGTGGAGAATACTGGTACCAATAACAGAATATGTAAATGAATCTTCAAAGCTACACTAAAGTGTATTGTATTTCACAGGCTATACCATCCACATTATTTCCTTCGTGTGAGTTAGATTCTGCCCATATCCTGGCCGAGATATTGTGTGTGTGTGTGTGTGTGTGTGTGTGTGTATGAGAGAGAGAGAGAGAGAGAGAGAGAGAGAGAGAGAGAGAGAGAGAGAGAGAGAGGCAATATATACCCGACTTTAAATTCGTGCCTCGGGAAATGAGAATATCTGCTCTTAATTCTGCACGACGGGGATAAAATTAGGCTATTCTTCCACACCAATCATTTCTCCATTCACCTGAGGATAAGTCTCTCTCTCTCTCTCTCTCTCTCTGGATAATACGGAGACGTTATACAGTATCATTTGTCGGGTTTCTATATTGTCATGTACACTTTCTCAAAAAAGTATCGGCACTCTTACAGCACGTATCATTCTGAAACATGGATGAAGCATTGTGATGTATGGGGCATCCTGTAATTTTTAGTGCAGATATTATGTTTCGTAATTATTAAAACTTAAACTTGCAAAAGTTTCATTTCCTGGGTGGTATATGTTTTGAGGCACCACATTATAGACTCATGTATGTCTGCAGAAGTTGCTCATTTTCACAACTGTAGCACCCAACGGTGCCGATACATTGTTGGGAGAGTGTACAATAGCTAAGAGAGAGAGAGAGAGAGAGAGAGAGAGAGATTACCGAAGTGATATACTGTCGGAAGAGATGTTGTTCTTTGTCGTACTAGCCCGTGGGGTATGCTTAACCCCTATCATCAGTCACGTATTCTCTGTATTATACCTAAGATATTCTCCACCTCATGTTAATACTTTCGATTTGGAGGTGTTAGATACAGCCTCAGATAACTTTTGGAAATACTGATAGTCTTTTGAATAATTTTCCCTCTGTTTATTGCTATTTGCCACCCAGTCTTTTTTTTTTTTCCATGGAAAGCGTAGGCGCCCAACACTATTCCACGTAGCACCGAAATGTAAGGCGAGGGAGCCCCTCCCTGCTGACATCTGTGTGACATTGAGTAATATATGCCAACTTACCCTTGGATGTAACATCTTCTGGCCCCATGAAGATAGCGCGCCTTACCCCACTAGTCCGGATAATATTTCAAACATACCGTATACAACAAGCACATGCAGTCCTCGTCTGAGATCTAAACCGACTTACATAGTTTTAGATGAAATTGAAGCAAAACACGTTCCTCAGGCTCCATCACCCTTAAGATTTCTCCCACGAGGGCCCTCAAACTACACACACACACACACACACACACACACACACACACACACACACACACACACAACCAATATATATCTGGATTTAAATTCGTACTACAGGAAATGAGAATTTCTGGTTATATCTCTACAAGGCGAGGATAATATCAGGCTATCCTCCCACGTCAATGTTTTCTTCATCTCTCTCTCTCTCTCTCTCTCTCTCTCTCTCTCTCTCTCTCTCTCTTAATAATACAGGGGCAATATATTTTATGGTCAGGTGTTATATTCTTATATATTATTTATGAGAGAGAGAGAGAGTGAGAGAGATCACCGCGGTGATTATCTTTTGAACATTTCTTATCCATCTACAACTGTCATCCAACACTCCTTAGCTCCATGAAAACCATAGGGTCCCGGAGGTAGGCTCATTCGTGACACTTAAGGCGAGGGTGACGAGCCTCACTTTTATTCCCCAGAGTAGCATTATTTGAGTAGTTGATTTAAAACCTTCCTCCTATAGGCATCAATAGATAATAATTAATGTCATATATAATAGAGGTATGTAATGATTATTGGCACCCGTATATATCTGTACAGTATCTCATATCGCAATGCGCAGCATGTAGTGTCTGCTGGAGACATACACAGCTTCTCACTGGGAATGTCAATCCATATGATGTATATCCACAATCCTGTTGCCCCAGACCATCAAGAATGTCTTAACACATAATGTTAATCAACACACTCTTATCAGCTTAGAAAATACAAGAATTTCATGACACTGCGGTATAACCAACTTGAACCAGTCATCTGACGCCATGGAAACTACCCATGGAAATATAAAACACACACACACACACACACACACACACACACACACACACACACACACACACACACACACACACACACACACACACACACACACACATGCACTGTGGTCGGTATATATAGGCTGGAAAATCGGAAAGAAAGAGAGAAGGGGTTAGAGAGAGCCCGGGAGAACGCAGAAGTAGGGTAGTTAGGAAGGTTGCGGGCACGTTGCTTTACTCTCTTCCATTATACCTCGATAAAACTGTGTACAGTGAGCACCAATAGTCGTGTCCCGGTTTTGTCCGAAGATTAAATGTAACTCGTGAAACATTACGAAAGCCCTACCAGACGTCGGAATATATCAGACGTTTAGCTCGAATGCTTATGTTTTCGCCAAATTTCACGACCCGGCTATTGGCGCTCACTGTACAATAACCTCCGAAACCCATGAGTGCCTAGAACTCACCTCACTTACGATAAAAAAGTCCACAGAGGGGGAAAGTGAGACAGAGACCTACAGTACCTATTCACTCAACTCTACGTCTCACCATTTTACTGACAGCAGCCCTAGTTACTCTCCACTGGTGATAGAGGGGCAGCCGCAAAACTACGATACATCCACGATCTCTCCATCGTCGACGGTAATGTTATCAACACCAGTGGCAACGAGATATCCATCGCCTCACGACTTTACAGACAATGGGTTTCACCTATTAACCTGATTACCTAAATACCTCCCTACTTTATCCTACAGACACTAGTGCAGACGATTAATCAAAGTTACATCTACAGTATCTCTCTTCATCTAATTAAACCCCTCGGCTGTGTCTGTCGACACTCCTATGTAAACACTGGAATAAATACAAAGCTCCTATACGAACCGTACTGACTTACATGATTTTAGAAGGAATCCAATACCGGGAGGGGCGCATGCAGCGCTTTTTAATCTTGTGTGTTGCGGAAGCTTTCATGTCTGCTTTTGTGAGGGGTGAAGGCATCTATGTTACATCAAGATATTACGTGAAGATATTACGTGAAGTAAGTGACCGCAAAAGGCAAGCGCAATAAAGCAAGCAAATGGTAAGTGAAGTAGAAAATTATGCATGTTAAACGCTAATAACACTGATCTGTCTCCGCAACACACGAGAATTGATTTGCGTTTTTATGGACCACCCTATAAACTTTCACTATCTCCACCGCCCTCACCTGAACGAACAATTTCCCCACACTGTCATCCAGTGGGCTCTCCCACGTTACTTATTTGACTAATTTAAACCCAACTATGGTCGTGACAACGCTTGTTTTCTGTTCCAGGTAACGCCGAACAATTTTATTCAGCTGAGAGAGAATCTTACTGGCTTGAAACTGTTACTGCTGTTACCTTTAAACATCTCGTGTACAGACAACTCGAGAATTTTATTACAAAGAATGTCCGACGATTTTCTTTATGCCGAGTGTTAATCACAAGAGCCTGATTCATCATTCTGCATAGATATCTCGTAGTCGACCGTAAAATCTGTCAATCCCATTTTTGTCCTCACCGGAGTGTAGGGACACGAGGCTAGGATACTACAGCTCATACTTAAGGGTAGGAGACCGACCTTCACTCCTGACAGCGATTACATGATAGAAAAACCTACATGCATCCCTGAGACTGGAACCCAAGTGTGAAAGTGACCTTCCTTTACAACGCACGACCTCCACCACCAGATTACCAAGCGCCTCGCAGTCAGGGGCTTTATTTGTTGTTGCAACATTATTTTGGCAAATAATATCTAGCTTTGAGAAAATTCAGACAGTCTGTACATTACAAGCATAAACAGAATTCCTTTACCATCTTCAGTACCGTCCGGACTTGTTAAGCCTCATGCAACTGTAGCTAAAGGGTTGATTTTTTTGCACAACCAATAATCCAGTTGGCCATATGTCTGTCTGTCTGTTTGTCTCTCACTCTCTCTCCCGACCGAAGTGGGGACGATACAGCCTATATATTTATACCAAGTGGTTTATGGTGTCTGGTAGAGATTGTATGTAGAGTGAGAAGTGCTTGTAAGTGTGATTGTAATGTTGGAGTGGCTTTGGATGTGTGTGTAGTCTGTGAGCCAAGTGTAATCGGCCCGCTCAAGCCGACTGGGTGCAAGCATACTTTATAGTATGCGACACTGTTTCAGCCACAGCACCTTTAATGTGTGCCAAAGCAGTACGTGGCTGGTTGAACATTTCCAAAATTTATTACCCTGGCGGGGCTCGAACCCTCATTCCCCCTTGTGTGGAAACGCACACTGTACCACAGAAATGTATATATATATATATATATATATATATATATATATATATATATATATATATATATATATATATATATATAAGGTAGCCTTTATCATAAAATGATGAACTCTTGTTTAAAAACAAACAAAAAAACCCTTATTCCTTTCAGTTTTAAAAAAGGTCACCCCCAAATAAAATAAAAAAAAAATGGATTATCACATATTTAACTTTACCACACGCAATTGTTATAGCTTTCTTAATCTTTATTTAGATTTGTTATAACTTTATAGACTTGCACAGAAGATTTTATAAGTTTGGGACTTTCTAGAACAGTTTGTAATGATCTAGTATGGTTTAACATTGTTTAGAACATTCTAGTTTAATCTAGATATTATAAAACAGGTGACAGTTTTCAGCACCTAACAGTTTTCTTCGCGGTTTGCAGGTGAACAGGCAGCAAAATAATTGCTTAGTGTGTTACTGTTATATATTAAATATTTTTGTTTTTCAGATAAGCATGATGCCGCACAAAAGAAGTGATATACTATCATACAGAGGAACAAGGATATCTGGACCAATAATTTGGTTCGGTTCCAGCAGTCTCATAGATGAAGAGGAATTGTGCCTTTAGAAGAATCTTCATTAGAAGAAAAATGCAGAATGCCAAACTAAATCCAAGTTGTTGGACGTTACCAGTTTCTTAGAGCAATAATCATATTAAGAAAACAACGAATAGTCGAAATTTCCAAAGAAGTTACAAAATTATGGGAGAATAAACTAAACTTTCCACGCGTGTTAGATCAAGCAATACAAGCAAAGCTTGACAAGGTGCTAAAATTTTACAATGAATGTGTCAAGAGGGGAAATTATGATGTCCTAAATATACTTTTTGATGTCACAAAAGTAAATGGTCAGTGGTTATCCACTGAAGGTAAACAACTTTACCACCTACAAGTGCAAAGCAAAGGAGATGTGGGGTACTTAACAGGTCAAGTTGCAAGTAAGGAAACCATTCACCTTTCAAAAAGACGAAAACTGTCTGATGAACCTATATCATCATCAACATCTTACGATCTTTCATCTAGTGATAGTTGCACTGAATCTAAAGACAGCAAATATAAGGATGAAGATGAGACTAATCATCCACCAACCAGAAAACACAACAGAAGTAAAGTTGCAACTAACTTGTTGACATCCGCTGGAATATGGACAATAAAGCTGCCAAAATAAGCAAACATTTGTCACATGATGGTATTGACATTCTAGCTCGAAGTCAAGCAGCTATTTACAAGTCATTATACAAAGAGGCTGCTACACTGAGGGAAGAAATGATTGAAAAGTTACAGTTGGAAACATGGTCTTTACGTTTCGATGGAAAGCGGATTGATGAAAATGAGTATCAGGTAGTACTACTTAAAAATTAAAGAACCGAAAATTGGATGCACTGCGTTTGGAAAATGGCAAGGCTGAAACTACTGCTGAAAGAATTCCAAAAGTTATTGATGAATACAACTTATGGCATGCAATAAAAATGATCATTACTGATACAACTAGCGTTAACACTGGGAAAAAGTGTGGTGTTTTTGTGAGTGTACAACAAATGTTCTCGGAGAAGAGTCTCAACAAACCACAATTTATCAGCTGTCAGCATCACATTCTGGACAGGATTCTCCGTTTGGTGATGAACGAAGAACTTGGCGCTAACACCAATTCTCCAAACATCGAATATCCATTTGTGTTTCAGTTAATAAAGAATCATGAATAACTAAAATCACAGTTTGTTAATTGAACAGAAGAGATACTCGATAAGTCAGGATGGAGAGATGACATAAAGTTTTTGTACCATTTATCACAAGTGTTTAGATTCTTTGAAGAAAAAGAGTATTTTCCTCTGATTAACTTTCACAAAATTCCAACTATCAGTAATGCGAGGTGGAATTCAAGAACAATTCTCGCTATCCTTGCACTCATTCTTATCCCTACAACAAGGAAGACTTTGGAGTACATATGCAGATTCATTTCATACGAATGGGCAGAGTACTGGTTCACTACTCAGATGTACAAGGAAAATGACTTCAAGAGCTTGTCAGAAATATTGAAACCTTACAAAAAAGCTTTAAACTCTTTGCAGAATCACTGGAAGCAGCAGCCATCCTAACTCAAGATGCCAAGATATAATCAATGTGCAGAACATGCAAAGTAATGCAGGAACTTTATGCTGCCTGGGAAAACAAAGCCAAACTGCAACTTAGATTTATTCTGGGTAATAAACAGTGATTTTAAGTATTAATACATTTCTATAAGCTCTTTTGTTTTGTTATTATACATGTAAATATACACTTGCAAAAATCGATTTTTTTTTAAATTTGGGATGACCTTTTTTAAAAACTGAGAGGAATAAGGGCTTTTTTCTTTGTTTTTAAGTAAAAGCTCATCGATCTTAGGTACAGGAACATAAGGCTGTAAAAAAGTTATATATATGGAGCCTCTTTGGTACAGTGGTAGAGAGTGCATTTAGCACGTGGGTGAGCCAGGGTTAGCGCCCCGCCAGGATATTAACTTTGGGCCACATACTGAATTGGCGGACAAAAGGGATGCTGTGGTTGAACCAGTGTCGCTTACTATAAAGTATGCTTGCACCCAGTCGGCTTGCGTGGGCCGATTACACTTGGGTCACAGACTACACACACATCCAAAGCCACTCCAACACTACAATTACACTTACAAGCACTTCTCACCCTACATACAATCTCTGCCAGACAGCCTAAGCCACTTGGTAGAGATACATTGGCTGTATCGTCCCCACTTCGGTCGGGATAGGCCGGCTGATGACGATATATATATATATATATATATATATATATATATATATATATATATATATATATATATATATATATATATATATATATATATATATATATATATATATAACCATTAATCCTGGAATGGGTTTCTACAAACGAGTCGCCTCCATGTCATTCCCTCATTGCCATCAGGTCGTCCCCTCTTTAACTTACACCCTCTCCCGTCTTTATCTTTCTGCTCCATTCGTCCCATCACGCCACTCACATGCACTCGTTCAGAGGAAGAAGAGCACATAATCCTTCCAAAGTCCGTAATGACTTTCATAGCTTTATACCAAGAAATACGTGACTGCACTCAGCACTATCACCCTCATATGAACAAACAGTATCGTCCTCCTTCACCCAAAATAAGGAAATATTAACCCTTAAAGGCATATCTTCACCATATTGGGATATTGTTTTTGTAAAACATGTGGTACCTTGTCTTCCTTTGAAGATGCTGGCCAGGCCGTCCAGGTATGTGAAGTGTTTGCCTAGGCCTATTGTGTGAAGTAAGTGTGCTCCCTCTTGTTTTCCCATTGTGGGATTTATTTGCGTTTTTAGTCCATCAGACCTATCGTATGCTGTGCAGGACTCACGATTTTAGGACTTAACGTATGCTCTACAAGTATAACTACTATAGGAGTGTGCCACTATTTTTTTGGAAATATATGTGTATGACTGTTTTATTGTTATGTATCTTATGTTATTATATATTATATATATTATTTACATTATATATTATAGAAATACTATATATATACTACATATATTACACTTTATATTATACTTTATGTACTATATTATTTTATTGGGTTTTTCCTATTTTTTTTTTATTTTTTTTGCTGATTATAAGTAATATTATATAAAGACTAAGATAAAAGTGGAACAAAAGACTAAAGTGAAGACTAAAGTGAATATAAAGAATATATCAAAGGCAAAGGACAAAGGAAAAGGTCAAGGAAAGACACTGCTGTCAGACATAGAACTAGAGACTCTTGTGAACACCAGTGCATCAAGTGTGACCTCTCAGTGTGTCTCAGCCACAGCTAAACCCTGTGTACCGATTGTGAGGGGATGTAATTCAGTAAAAGAAAAAAAAACACTGTGTCTTATATTATCGTCATATTATCGTCATATAAAGTATCAGTCCTCATCATTTGGGTCTTAAAATCATAGTTTAGTGTCAAACGAAATTTACAAAGTCATTAGGGTGTATATACAGGGAACCATAAAGTCATAAAAAATTTGTATAGTGAAAATTTCCCTTTTTTTTTTTTTTTTTTTTTTTTTTTAGCTCTTTTCAGGGTGTCTTCCCACAGTGACCCTCATGAGCCAGAAGTGTGAGCCACTTACAGGATACGGCCACGGGACCTGAGAAGCAGCATATATAATCTCAGATCTTAAATCCTCATACGGGCCGAGTAATTAATTTTTTATTCAGTAACGTCAAAAAAAAAGGCAATTTTGGTGAGGTTCCCTTAGTCACCCATAACACATTTTTATTTTTCAATAATTACTAAAGTAAGTATATCACAGGAAAGTAGAAGAGTTGTTCTTTCTTTTCATGGCCAGAAACCCAATAAAAATTGATTACAACCATGTGTTTTGATTTTTCGAAAAAGGAGTTGGTTACACTCAACGTATGTCATACAAGACAGGTCCAACAACGTATGCCGTTACAAGATAATGTATGTTATTGTCAGTGCTTGTGGATCATAAGTCAGTGTTTGGTTTTGAGATGCGTGGCGAGCGTGCACGTATCTGTTCTTACCTAATTGTTCTTACCTAATTGTATCTTTACAGGAATGAGTCAAGCTCGTACTGTCCCGTGTCTTAAACCATTTTTATCGTACATATCCTTAAATTTATGAATTGTTTTGGATCACACTATTTCATTCGGTAGTGCATTCCACTGATCAGTTGCATTATTTCGCAAACTAAATTTCCTTACGTCTTTATCGCCCCTCTTTTTATGCAGTTTTTTGCAGTGTCCTCTTGCTGATGCATCCCCATAGGTTATGTAATCATTTATATCTATTTTCTCCTTCCCTGATATGCATTTACTTAGCATAATCATGTCTTCTCTTTTCCTTCTCTCCTGTAGTGTAAGCAGATTCATTTTCTCTAGTCTTTCTTTGAAGCTTAGATCCCTTAAGCTTGGTACCCATCTTGTAGCAGCCCTTTGAACTTTTTCAATCTTATCAATGTGTTTTTTGAGATGAGGACTCCAGACTGCTCACGCATACTACAAGGTTGGTCTCATGAATGACGTTATTATCTTTCTTAGCATCGTCATTTATGTATGTGAATGCTATTCTCATATTTGCAAGCAGTGTATACATGATCCGTACCTTCTCACCGATGTGGTCAGCCGGAGCCAGTCTGTTATTGATAATCACACCTAGGTCCTTCTCTGTTTCTGATGTGTGTATGGCTTCACTTCCTAATTTATAATCCCTGTCAGGTCGTCTTCTTCCACTTTTACCAAATTTGATTCCATGACACTTGTCCACATTGAATTCGATTTGCCATGTATTGCTCCATTCGTGAAGTTTATTTAATTCTTCTTGTAGCTCTTTACAAGAGTCAGTGTTAGTAATTCACCTTTGTATTTTTGCATTATCAGCAAACATATTTAGATAGCTTTCTTTTCCTATGTTACAGTCCATATCTTTCACTAAAAACATAACTGGTGCCAGCACTGAGCCCTGTGGAACTCCGCTAGTCACTTCCTTCCATGATGAGTAATTTCCCCTTAGTACTGTTCTCATTTCTCTCTCTCTCTCTCTCTCTCTCTCTCTCTCTCTCTCTTTCTCTTTTTTAATCTTGCATCCAACAATACAGTTTGCCTAGGATTCCTCCTTGATGGTACAGTTTCCATAAAAGTCTTTGGTACGGTATTCTGTGAAATGCTTTCTTGAAATCTAAATAGATACTGTCCACCTATCCTTCTCTGTTCTGTAATGTTTCTGTTACTCTATCACAGTAGCTCAACAAATTAGTAACACATGATTTTCCCTTTCTGAAACCAAACTGTCTTTCTGTTATCATATTGTGTTCTTCGAGATGATTTACCCAAACTTTTCTTATCAGCTTTTCTAATACCTTGGTTACGACACTGGTTAGTGATACTGGTCGGTAGTTGAGTGGATTTTGTCTGTTCCCTTTCTTGAATAAGGGAACAATGTTTGCTTTCTTCCAAATATCAGGTAGTTTACCTTGTCCCATTGGTTCCTTGAAAATTAAAGATAATAGTTTACTTAACTCCATTGTACATTCATGTAGCACCCAACTTGAAATTTCATCAGGACCATTTGCTTTTCCTTTGTCTAATTTTCTTAACTCCTCTTGTATTTCTTTTTTTGATATTTGTATATCTGGTAGTGTGTGTGGGCATGCACGTTCCATATAATCCCTCTCAAAATTATTTTCTTCTGTAAAAACTCCTTCTCTTGTGTGTAGGTGATCCCCTCATCTGTAATGGATTGTATTTTATCTTTTACTTTGGTTTTGCTTCGGATGTAGCTGTAAAATAGCTTCGGTTGATCACTACTTTTATAAACGATGTCCTCCTCAAACTGTTTTTGGGCTTCCCTCCTTATTCTTGTATAATCATTTCTTGCCTGTTTATAGTTGTTATATCCCCTTTCACTATTGTGTCTCCTGTATCTATTCCACAACAAATCTCTTTTTTCTTCCGATTTTTTACATTCTGTATTAAACCACTTCTTTTTTCTTTTCTTTTCTGCTTCTTTGTGCTGTGGGATGTACTTCTAGACTCCTATTTCATAAAGGTCACAGAATTTTCTATATGTTAAATCTTGTCCTCTAAGCTCTTTTTCTCAATCTATTTCTAAGAAGTATTTCTTTAGGTCCTGATAGTTGCCCTTTTTGTAGTTAAGGCTGTTGTGGAACTTTCATTACTATTATCCCGAGGCGTCCCGTCTGGATTTTTGGAACGTAGGGTTGCTCGACCTTCCCCTGCTTACTACCAGGTGGGGACACTCGGCGACCCCACGCGACCCGCACTAACCCTCGGCTCGGTCACTCACCTGTTAGTAGTGGCCATGAGCCCACAATGACTGTTCCCTCTAAGAGAAAAATTAAATATAAGAGAAAGCCAAATTCAAGATCTGATCATTTCGAGATGCCTGGACACACTGCGTTTGAAAGACTGGAGATCATAGGAAGCAGGAAATACAGACAGAGGGAGACAGTTCCAGAGTTGACCTGTTGCATAAATGAAGGACTGGGAGTAACGGTTAACTCTTGCATTAGAGAGTTGGACAGAAAAGAGATGAGAGTTTGTTACTAGACGGATGCTACACTCCCGTCGTAGAGGTGGAGAAATGCAAGCAGTCAGTTCAGGGGAGTAGTGACCATTGAAGTAGCTATAGAAAAGAGATAAAGATGCAACAGTGCGGCAAAGAGACAAAGGTTGAAGGGAGCCAGTAGGAGGAGGAGAGTTAATGAGACGAAAAGCCTTTGACTCCACCCTATTAAGAAGAGCTCTATGTGGGGAACCTCCCCACACATGCGAGTTGTACTCCACACAGGGGTGGATAAAACCCGACTATAGAGTAAACAATTGTGCAGGGATAAAGAAGGAATGGAGTCGGTTTAGCACACCTAATCTCTTGGTAGCAGATTTTACAGGAGATGTAATATGATCATTCCAAGATAAGTCCCAAGTGAATGAAACCCCAAGCATGTTCAGGGATGATGCAGGATTAAGCTGAATATTATTAAACATTAGAGGGTACACCTATGGAAGATTTTGTCGGGTTGATAGGTGTAAGAAATGAGTCTTTGATGCATTAAAAACACCACAATTATTTTTACCCAAATAAGAGATACAAGCCAAGTTAGTCATTAGGTGTGCCACAGCCTCATCCCTTGTTTGCTGAAGTAACTGCTTAGATGAACGTTGCTGGAACCGAATGGAAAGGTGAAGGGTGGAGTCATCAGCGCACAACCAGATAGGGCTAGATGTAGCTTAGGTCATCGATGAATAAAAGGAAGAGAGTTGGTGATAGGACAGAGCCCTGAGCAACACTACTTGTGATAGATCTAGGAGAACAATGGCCATCTAGAACAGTGGCTATAGAACGACCAGAAAGGAAGCTATGGATGAAGGCACAGATAGAAGGACAGAAACCATAAGAGGGCAGTTTGGAAAGTAAAGATTTGTGCCAGACTCGATCGAAGGCCTTTGAGATGTCAAATGCAATGGCAAAGCTTTCGCCTAAGTCCCGAAAGGAGGTTGACCTGGAGTCTGAAAGGTAGGTGAGAAGATCGCCAGTGGAGCAGCCCTGACGGAACCCATACAGACGATCAGAAAAAAGACTGTGATAGGAAAGATGCTTTAAAATTTATCTATTAAGAATTGACTAAAAAACTTTTGAGATATAGGATTTTAAAGCAATTAGTTAGAGAGCTGGGAATGGTCACCCTTCTTTGGGACTGGCTGAATGAGAGCAAATTTCCAGCAAGACGTAAAGGTACAAGTTGATAGACAAAGGTGAAAGAGTTTGCCTAGGAAGGGTGTCAGCACAGAAACACAGTTCTTGAGAACAACAGGAGGGACTCCATCAGGCCCATAAGCCTTGTTAGTAATGAGGCCTGTGATTGCAGAAAATACATCATCTGAAGACATTATAATGTCAGCCATGAGGAAGTCAGAGGGGAAAAGTGATGGAGGAACAGCACCGGAATCGTCTATGGTGGAACTGGAGGACAAAGTCTGAGCGAAGAGATCTGCTTTATCAGTAGAAGAAATAGCTATGAACCATCAGAGTAGAAAAGAGGAGGGAAGGATGTTGAGGTAAAGTTGTTAGAAAGGTTTTTGGCAAGGTCCCAGAAGGAGCGGGAAGAATTTGAGTTGAAGAGTTGAGAGCATTTATTAGGGATGAAATTATTTTTAGCAGAGCGAAGAACAGACTTAGCATGATTCCGGGCAGAAGTTTAAAGATTATGTGATTCAGGAGTGGGTTGGCTCCGGTACCTTTTATAGGCCCTCTCCTTGTTGCGGACAGCATTAGAACATGTGTGATTAATCCAAGACTTTCTTGCATAAACAAAGGATATGAGAAAGGAATGTATGCTTCCATGCCCGAGAGAATAAGCTCCGTCATGCGCAAGGCATACTCAGATGGCTCCCTGCCATGGAAACAATAATCATTCCAGGGAAAATCAAAGAAGTACTGCCTGAGGGCCTCCCAATCTGCAGCTCCAAAGTGCCACAGACGAAGTTTCTTTGGAGGGTCCACAGGCTGTACCGGAGAGATAGGACAGGTTAATGTGATAAGGTTGTGATCGGTGGAGCCCAACGGAGAGAAAAAGAAAAGATTAACAGTGTAAGCAGAAGGATTAGTTGTAAAGTATGTTGGAGCTCTCTCCAAGGTGGTCAGGGATACGGGTAGGGTGTTGTACAAGCTGTCTAGGTCATTAAGGATAGAAAAAATGTAGGATTCTTCACCAGGTGGATCAGTGAAAGGATAGGAGAGCCAAGAGTCGTGGTGAACATTGAAATCTCCTAAAATGGAGATTTCAGAGAAAGGAGAAATGGTTAGAATAAGTTCCATCGTAGAAGTAAGATAGTCAAAGAATTTTTGATAGTAGAATTAGGGGATAAGTAAACAGCACAGATATAATTAGTCAGAGAATGCCAGGAAAGCCGATGCCAGAGTGTAGAGAATTCAGAAGAATCGAGTTCAGGAACACGAGAGCAAGATAAGTCGTTGTGTATATATTCACAACAGCCACCTTTGGCTTTGAAATGAGTATAGAGAAAGTAGGAGGATACAGAAAAGGGTTTGCTGTCAGTTGCCTCAGACAGCTGAGTCTCAGTTAGAAAGAGATGGTAGGTTTAGAGGAGAAGAGGTGGTGCTCAACAGAGCGAAAGTTATAGGAGAGGCCATGAATGTTGCAGAATTGAAGAAGAAGTGAGTCAGACAGATGATCCAGGCAGATCAAAGAGTCGTCACTGCGAGAGGGGCGGAAGGTGGGGCATTCATGCCCCCCCACCCTGGGAACTCCTAGGCTGAATGTTGAGTAGCCATGATTTTGTTTATAATTTTGGATGTAAATATATGGCTGTATGAGGGTGTGGTGGTACCGACTTCGTTATATGGGTCTGAAATAAGGAATATGGGTGTAGCAGAGAGGAAATGTTTCAATGTAACGGAGATGAGGTGTCTGAAGAGTGTGTGGAGTGACGCGTATGGGTCGGGTGAGAAATGATGCAGTGCGAGAGAGAACTGGATACATACAGTATATACATATATAGATAGATAGATAGATAGATTGATAGATAGATAGATAGATAGATAGATATGTATGTATGAATGTATGTATGTATGTATGTGTGTATCTATCTATCTATCTATCTATCTAACTGTCTATCTATCTGTCTATATCTATATCTATATATCTGTGTCTATCTATCAATCTATCTATCTATCTATATCTATCTATCTATCTATCTATACAGTATATATATATATATATATATATATATATATATATATATACATATATGTATGTATGTATTCTTCTACATCTCTGAATTCCTTTGTATTCTCATGTTTTCTTGCATTCAATTGTCCTGTCCTCCTCAGGCTCTCTGTTTTTCTGCACCCATCTTCACTGAATACTAGCGCTATCATGCAACTTGTTCATGCCACCATGTGAACCTGGTTAGTTTTGAAATACCAGTTTTTCCTAAAACATTGAAAACAGAAGAGTGTCCTATTGATTTTATTCGAAGATTAGCTGTTGTAGTCGAATGTCTGTGCATCTGTTATCTGTATCTATCTATTTACTTGTTTTTTTTCTACCAATGCGTTTATCTCGAAGGGCCTGACCACAGACAAATTTTCGTCATATCACCTTGTCCTCTGACAACAGGCTGCCCAATCTCTAAATCACACTACTTTCACTCATATACTTCTCCACCCTGTTCCTCATCTATCCCCTCCCTCTCTCACCTTCCGCTTCACTCACATCCACTTTCCTGGTCTATCTCCCATTCTCCATTCTCTCCATGTGACTTTAGCATATTTGGATGTACCAGATGCGACGAGGTTTGAGAAAGGTAATATGTTAGGAAACCAGATTTATTGTTTTGGTTTTGGCCTCAGGCTTAGCTGATTGTAAGCCCGGTGGACTTCCGACTAAAACCATCTTTCTCCTGTAGTTGGCCATTGTCCTTCGGGGGGTCAAGAAGAAGTTGAGGGACTTTTGCATAACCTGACATATTCGCTGCACAGTTGTATCGGTACCACCACTGGAGGCGTCCTTATCCAGCACTCGGATATAATGGATGCGAAAGAAACCAAGCTGAAGGGAAAAGAAGATATACTGTACTTGAGAATGTAAGCGCAAACAAAAGCAGTAAAAGCGCCTTTCATTTGCTAGCAAATGCATCCCGTGATCACAAAAAGGAAGCAATAAAACGTTAAAACCATTCCCTTCCAAATGCTAGCAAATGTATTCCTTCAGCGCTAACATAAACAATGAAAGTGCTTCTATAATATCCTCTCGGAACCATAACAATGTAACAAAGCAAACAAAAGTAATAAGTGTCACTGGAATCCCTGCTCAAACAGTTACCTAAGCAACACAAAATAAATGGTAACAAAGTGAATAAAAATACTTAATCAGCATTGAATCCGTTACTCAAACACTAACAAAAGAAATGAAAGAAAAGTATTTGGAAGATGAATGCTAATCGCCTTTCAGAATATGCTGTTGGCCAAGTCCAAGATTTTGGCCATATCTTGATACCCTGAAGGTTTCATTCTGATAGCTCATATCGTTCATCAGATATATTGGTGCTAAAGGCAGGCGATAAAAAATAGTTGACCTTTGGCAGTCATTTTGGTGACCTTGACCTTGACCGCTACTGCCCATTTTCGAACTCCTCCAAGATTTTGGCCATATCTTGAAACCCTGAAGGTTTCATATTGATAGCCAAAGCCGTTCATGAGATATAATGGGAACACACACACACACACACACACACACACACACACACACACACACACACACCGGCAGACTCACAGAGGCGGGCAAAAACATCATTGCTCCACCTTGTAAAGGCAGTCGATAACAAAAATGTTAGCAAAACTCGTGCTCAAACACAGAAAATCGTTACCACTATCAGAAAAGAGAGCCAACTAAAGGTATTTAAATAAATAAAAGTCCTCCCACGGATGAAAACTTGAACAACTCGGTATTGGGGATCAGGCAACGGGGCACGAAATCTGCCTTGCTGTATAAAAATAATACCATGCGAATATAACACAGTACTGTATACACCAGCCTACTCTCGGATAATCAGCACATAAATAGTTCTCGGCTTCGTGGAACTCTGAATGAGAAATAACTGAAGAAAATTTACGGTAGAATACACCAAAGGTACTCCAGATTTAAGGTGACCAGAGTCCCACTTTTTGGACGTCCGTCCCGCTTTTTTAATTGTGACTAGAATGTCCCACTTTTTGAGCAAATTATCTTAATTGTCCTGCTTTTAGAAATTTACTATTGCATTAGATATAACATGACCTTATTTTATGAAATTAGGATGAATTAGGAAAATTATGCATAATCCTAACCAAGTGAAATACTGAATTATTAACCCGCCCCATCCTGACGTTTTCTGGGCAGTGGTACGCCCCAGTCCCGAAATTTTTGGACCTTTTTTTTTTTTTTTTTTTGGCTCAAACATCCGCTTTTGGTGAGAAACATCGAAAATTCATAGAGAAATCGCTCACCTGAGGTTTAAAATACTCGATCTAGGTACGAGTACCTCCTTACCTGACTGGGTTTTCTAACCGGGTGGCACCAAAGAAAACGAGCTCTATGGGAGGGTAACTATTTTATCCACTCATAAACTGTATTTATTTATTTACTTGGTACGAATTTATATGTAGTTCAAGAGTATATTGGTTTTCAAACAATAATATAGGCATTATAAGCATTGTTTCACTCACTGACTCATCACCATTCATGACCTTTTTTTCCCACATTACCTGATCATCATTTCTGACTGTTTCTTCCTCTAATGCTATGTAAACTTTGTCCTCCATATTGTCATCGATTGGGGAATCACTCTGGCCCTGAATGTCTTTATTGGCCAGGTCACTGGTAACAGGTGAATTGCCGAGACAATGGCGTGCAGGGGGGGGGGAGAGGTTATGCGGTGTAAGGCATTGTCCCTGCTTGGCATCTTGTAGAGGTATAGAGGAAGGTGTCCCGTGTGTACATGCCAAAAATCACTCGCGAAATCACTCGCGAAAATTGAAAATTGTGCAAATTAGGGACCTTGCAATGTTGCCGCGTTATTTCACGTCTCCGGGATATAAGTGCACATCATGTGAGGACGTGAATTCACATCTCCGGGACGCGGCGGGTTAATATAAAATCTGTAATGCTCACTAGCTGGTAACTTTGGTCGACCTATTCACTGTACCGTACGGTATGTTCGGAATTCATAGGAGACGTTAGTGTTTGATTAGCAGCCTTAGTTTGAGGTGTAGTGCAGCAGCGGCCGCTGTCACAATAGTCAATATCTATCTGTATATATATCTATCTATCTATATCTATATTTATGTATCTATCCATCTATCTAGATCTATATCTATCTATCTATCTGTATATATATACTGTATACACACACACACACACACACACACACACACACACACACACACACACACACACACACACGTGCGCGTCCCTCTTTTAGCTCCAATAAATCTGGTCACCTTATCCAGATTAAATAGAAAAAAAAATAAAAACGGCCACCGGATACACCAGAAATCAAAATAAGAATGCGTGAAGGTTTTCAAATAATTGTATCAACAGATGGTATACTTACTATACCCTGTTTGACTGATCTGTTCAGCTGAGAAGTATGGGGCGAGTAGGGTGTGTCTGATTGGCGGCTACTGATTAGCCGAAGATAATATAAATCTACAGCTCTTTTTTTTTTTCTTTTTTTTTAACACATTTATACTTATATTTGTAAACTGCTTACTATAGAAGCAGCCAATTTAAATATGAAATAATTTCTGAAGCTAAAGAGGTTAAAATTAACTATAAAAGTTTACAGTTATCAAAGAAAATTGAAGTTGATTATAAAGTTTTATAAAACGATGAGTGACGTTTGAAGTAAATTATCCACCCATGGCGTACAGTACACCTACGTCCGTGTGTTGCACTGCATCCACCCGTGTGTACAAGTACGTCCACATGTTGCACTGTAACATCCACACACGGTGTACATCTAGGTCCGCATGCTTCACTACAATACATGCCGCATTAATTTCATTGACATCATTGGCGGTCAATCAGCAGCCGCGGATCAAACACACCCTACTTGGCCCACACGTCTCAGGCCAATCAACCAGACTATAGCTAGGATACTCCGTAGCACCTATTCCATCCCAGCATTTTTCCACATAATATGGCACACCTGTTACTACCTCTCTCTCTCTCTCTCTCTCTCTCTCTCTCTCTCTCTCTCTCTCTCTCTCTCTCTCTCTCTCAAAAATACGAGGAGTTGCGAGGTAAATTCATTAAGAAGCCAAGGAGGGATTTGACTAAAAACCTGACAGGAAACACCCAGTGGGTAAAAGTTTTCATGCATTTAGTGTATGTTGTCTGTGGCAGTTTGATCGATGTGTGTGTGTGTGTGTGTGTGTGTGAGAGAGAGAGAGAGAGAGAGAGAGGGGGGGGGAGAATAGTTGCACAGGGTAATAATGAAACAGACGAAAAGAAAGCACTGACATGCATATTCACATACATATGAGTACATATTTACAAACAGTGATATGAATTGTGCATACTGGCATGTATTTAATGTGTGTGTTACTGTATACGCATTAGTATATGTGAACACTGAGTGTATGTGTGTGTGTGGGGGGGGGGAGTGAGGACGGCAATTGCTCGTGAATATTTGATAACCAGTGTTTTAATATTTGAGTGCTGGAAAAAGAGGAACTGGAACAGTTTGAGAATACACAATGGACTCTCTCTCTCTCTGTCTCGTTAATTCTATTCACACACACACACACACACATATATATATATATATATATATATATATATATATATATATATATATATATATATATATATATATATGTGCAGTTCGCCACAAGGGCGTAGGAAGTAATTCCATCTTGTGCGGTGTTTGTGATAAATGGGTGCACAAGAGATGTAGTGGTATCAGAGGTAGACTGCGAGATAATGCTGATTTTATTTGTATGGCGTGTCGTGGAGAGCAGGTGGAGATTGTCAGGTGTGAATGGATTGAACTTGCTGGTGAATCTCTTGAGTGTGTGGAAGAGTTTTGTTATTTGGGAGACATGTTGTGTGCTGGAGGTGGGGCTGGAGCTAGCTCTGTGGCTAGGGTGAGAAGTGGCTGGAAGAAGTTCAGGGAGCTGTTGCCTCTTCTGACATTGAGAGGGCTCTCCCTGAGTGCTAAGGGGTATTTGTATGCAGCATGTGTTAGGAGTGTAATACTGTATGGTAGTGAGACCTGGGCAGTAAAGGAGGAGGATATTCGCCAGCTCAGACGTACAGAAATGATAATGATTAGGTGGATGTGTAGTGCATCTCTGCGTGCAAGGTCTGGGGGGGCTGGGTTTATGATGGAAGAGTTGAGAGGTACGATGGGATTGGAGTGTATTGGTGTTGTGATGAGGAGAGGTAGATTGAGATGGTTTGGACATGTGGAGAGGATGGGGGATGATAATTGGATGAGGAAGGTGAGAAGTGTTAATACTAGGGGTGGGGTTGAGGGGGGTAGACCGAGAAAGACATGGGACGAGGTCATTAAGTGTGACCTCTGGGATAAGGGACTGGACAGGGAGGCTGCAATGGATCGTGCAGCATGGAGAGCCGCCATTAGGTGACCAAGGCCGACGCATGCAAGCATGTTGGAGCCATTAAAAACTATACGAAAAGAAACGAAATGTATATGTATATATACGTGTGTGTGTGTGTGTGTGTGTGTGTGTGTGTGTGTGTGTGTGTGTGTGTGTGTGTGTGTGTGTGTGTGTGTGTGTGTGTGTGTGTGTGTGTGTGTGTGTGTGTGTGTGTGTGTGTACTAACAGGGGCATCCGACATTGCTCAGGCCAAAAAGGCGAACACTCCAATCCTATTTATTCTAGTTCAGTCTTTCATTCTACTCCAAAAAGTCCATGTACAGTCGTGGTCATAAATAATCACCCATCATTCGGCACCCCGTGCCTCAAGCTGGCTCCTTTATGCGCGGCAAGTCACAGTGGAGTAAGAGGGGCTGAGAGGGAGGGGCCAGAAAGAGAAGGGAAGGTGGGTGGGGGGACGAGTGACAGTGCGAGGGTGTAGTAAGGGAGGGAAGGAGGCAGGGGAGGGAGAATGAGATGCGAAGTGGTTGGAGGTCACATTATTAGTCTATTTTCTTTCATTCAGGGATAAAAGAGTCGATATTCGGAAGATAATGCTGCATTGAAGTTTCGAATACTTGGGTGCTGTTATAACAGATGACGGAGGAAGTGAAAAGGAAATTGTAAGAAGAACTGGTATTGCTAAAGGAGCTTTCGGACAAATGAGAAAAATGTTAACTAACATAACTATGGATATGAGGACACGAATAAGAGTGTTGAAATGTTTTGTCTGGTCAACACTATTATACGGGTGAGAAACGTAGACAGTAAAGAAAAAAAATGATACAGAGATTACAAACAGTTGAGGTATGGTTTTTGAGAAGAATGATGCGAATATTATGGGTAGAAAAAGTTACAAATGAAGAAGTTCTGAGATGGGCAGGAGTGGAAAGAGAAATGATGAAGACAATAAGGAAAAGACAGATGGAATTTTGGGGACATGTTATAAGAGTAAACGAACTTGAAAATGTTTACTTGGAAGAATAGAGGGAAGAAGGGCAAGAGGAAGACAACGACTAAAGTATATGGACTGTATAAGAAGCGATTTACAAGCAAGAATCAGCCATGTGGAGTTAATCAGGATAGCTGAGGATAGAGGAAAATGACGCTTCATGGCCGCTAACGTCACATGACCGGCACGTCAGTAAAAGGTAAAGGTAATGCTGCGTTATTCTTGTATAGTGGTGTCTGATAACAAGCTTTAGATAGGTGGTGATATCAATTGCTGGCTCGTGAGAAAAATATACTGACATGACAGATCAAACATTAGTGCAGAACCATCAAGACCGTGTGGGCACAGACTGTCAACGCGTGGGAGCCAGAGAACGAGAGGACACAGGCCCGCCTCCTCCAGCACACCACGGACGAGTGGGAGCTATTCAGACGAAACGAGCAAACCATGAACAACATTGTTTCCTCGCTGCCGAGAAGACTATGAGAGGTTATTAAGAGGCAGGAGGTCACTGGACTACTTAATAAAGCTTTCCTTACTGCTTTGGCTTTACCAATGTCGGTAAACATTGACAAAGATATATTTTGGGTGTTTGGGTAGGATTTTGTTTTATTTTCCATGAGAGATATCATAATTATATCCAGCCACATGCACTGACATTAAATTTATTTAGCTTTTATGCACAATTATCTGGTGGTGATGGTGACTGTATAGAGGGGGTGTATACCGAGAGGATGATCATATTTACTGTATCGAAGGTTTACAGACGTATCAAAGGTTGCATATGATATTTAGTTCCAAAATTAATTACATATAAGGGTAGAGGACGTTTCTTGATTAAGCATTACAGAAATCCAAGCCGTACATATTCCATTCTGCGTCCGAAGTCAAAATATACAGATAAACACAAATATCTGGCTCCACACTAAAATAATTGATCTGTCACGTCAGCAGCCTATATTTCTTTCACGAGCCAGCCCTTGATATCACCACCAATCTCAAGCTTGTTACCTGATGTCGGCATATAAGATGTAACGCAGCATTATCTACGAATTTTAACTCCTTTTTATCATGTACTGAATGAAAGAATATTGACAAATAATGTGACCACCACTTCGCATTCATTCTCCCTCCCCTCCCTAACTCCACCCGCACACCATCACTCACCCCCCCACCCACCTTCCCTTCTCTTTTTGGTCCCTCCCTCTCAGCCCCTCTTGCTCAGCTATGACTTGCCGTGCATAAAGGAGGCAGCTTGAGGCATGGGATACTGGAGGATAGATGATTTTTTATGACCACGACTGCACGTACCTCTAGCGATTTTGATGAAGGATTAAAAGAGGTCCAGGAACTTTCTATTAGAGCTTTCGCAGACTAACGTACATTATATGTTTGCACTTGCTTACCATTACCGGTGACCTCAAATGACCTCTGACCGGTGATCTCAAATTATCTCAGAGGTCAACCTAACATAGCCTTTGCCGGAACTCGAGGTCATGTGAGTCTCCATGTCAAAAGCTGGGCTACTGGGTCTAGTCATTCGAGTGTGTATTACCAGTGACCTCAGATGACCTCGGAGGTCAACCTAGCATAACCCCTGTCTGAACCAGAGGTCACGTGAGTCTCCATGCCAAAAATTGGGCAGCAGGCGTACCCAGCGTTGGACAGGCCAAAAAGGCGAACACACTACCGGTGACCTCAAATGACCCAGATCAAAATTTTGACCCCCGTAAAACCATCCTTGGGTCACCCTGATTCAGAATGTATATGGGTCTGGGGGTCTCTGGCCCTTGGTTTGGGCGTGATTGAAGGACAATCAAACAGGGAACAAACGACGCTGTTCATATATATATATATATATATATATACTGTATATATATACCCCCTGGGGGTAGGGGTTTTTTTCAAGAATACTCCCCCAGTATCCCTGCTTGTCGTAAAAGGTGACTAAAAGGGTTGGTGGAGGGTTAGTGCCCCTCCCCAGAAAACAACTAACTAAAAAGACAAACAATAAGCCTCGGACAAGGACTGACCAAAAGATGACGACCAAGGACCGGACAAAGGACATGGTTATCGGAACTTGGAATGTAAGGGGAGCGAATGATGAGGTGAAAGAGAGAGAGCTTGTCCAGGTGCTTGAGGGTGTGAAAGTTGATGTATGCGGAATAACTGAAACGAAATGGAGAGGTGAGAGTGTGAGAGAATGGAAGTATGGATGGGGTATATGTGCAGGAGTAGGTGAGAATGAGAGGGCAAAAGGAGTATGTATAGTTGTGAGTAAAAGATGGAAGAAGAGCATAAGAGAGTATGGATCAGTTGGGTCAAGGATTGTGTGGGTAAGATTGAAAGTTGGAATATAAATGTGAGCGATTGTGTGTGTGTATGCGCCAACGCAAGATCGTGCAAGCAGAGTGAGAGAAGAGTTCTGGACAAATGTGAAAGTGTGCATGGAAAAGTTTGGAAGGAATGAGAGAGTGTTTTTGATCGGTGATATGAATGGTAAAGTAGGGAATGTGAAGGTGGATGGAATAGTTGGTGAGTGGGGTGTGCCTGCTGAGATAGATGAGAATGGCAATGAGTTAGTGGACATTTGTGCTGGGAGGGGGTTGATGATAGCCAATATCCTCTTCAGGCACAAAATGATCCACAGGTATACATGGCGAGTGATGGGAAGGGTGGGTGGTGAACTGAATGAAAGGAAGGCAATGATTGATTATGTGTGTGTGGATGAAAGGATGCGAAAATGTGTAATGGATGCAAGAGCTTATAGAGGTTGGGGGAGCAGACTTTCTGACCACTACTTGGTGGTGGCCAGAATCAAGGTCCAATTAGGATGGAGAAATAGAAGAAGGGAGGGACGGGAAGGAGTATTTGTAAAGAAAGTGGAAAGGTTACAAGAGGATGAGAAAAAGGCAGAGTATAAGAGAGAAGTGGAGGAACGATTGGGCAAATATGAATTGGAGCAGATGGGGGACGTGGAAGGCGTGTGCAGAATATTTACAGAAGAAATATGTGCAGCATGTGATGTGGTGTGTGGGATGAAGAGAAGACGGAGGGGTGTGCAAGGAACAGCGTGGTGGAATGAAGAGGTAAGATAGGCTGTGGCACAAAAAAAGAAAACATACAATGAATAGATGAGAAATAGGGGCGTGGAAGAAGTTGAGAGGCGGAAGAAAGAGTTATATGTAGAAAGAAAGAGGTGAAAAGATTAGTAAGAGAGAGTAAGAAGAGAGCTGATGAGGAATTAGGAACATCAGTGTAAAGTGGAGGGACTGTAAGAAAATGTTCTGGAAAGAAGTGAAAAGAGTAAGACAGGGTGGAGGTGAAGTTAGCAGGAGAGTGAAAGATAAAAATGGTAGATCACTAGTGGAGAAGGGAGAAAAAGTGAGCAGATGGAAAGAACACTTTAAGGAATTGTTGAACATAGAGGATGGAAGTAATGCGAGTATAAGTGGCTGGGGAATGGCTGGGAGGAGGAGGGAGGTGAGAAGACAGAAAGAAATCAGTAGGATAGAAGTTGTGGAAGCAATGAAGAAAGTTAAATTGGGGAAAGTCCCAGGAATTGATGGAGTGTGTGGTGAAATGCTAAAGTATGGGGGAGAGATAGTAGTAGAATGGATGTGGAAAATGTGCAGATTAGCCTGGGAGGAAGGTAGAGTCCCGGAGGATTGGAAGTCAGGTGTAATTATTCCCTTGTACAAAGGAAAAGGGGAAAAAAAAGTGTGTGGTAATCATAGGGGCATCCGTCTTCTTAGTATAATAGGAAAAGTGTATGGTAGGATACTTATTGACAGAGTTAGAGAAAGAACAGAGGAATTAGTTGGAGAAGAACAGGGAGGCTTTAGGAAGGGAAAAGGTTGTGTAGATCAGATATTTATTCTTAGATCTTTAGTGGAAAAGTTTCTAGAGAAGGGAAGGAAGTTGTATGCGGCTTTCATGGATCTGGAGAAAGCATATGACAGGGTGGATAGACAAGGATTGTGGAAAGTATTAAGAATATATGGAGTAGATGGGAAGTTGTTGAATGCTGTGAAGAGTATGTATGATGGTGCTAAGCCTGCAGTGTGTGTGGATGGTGAACTGGGTGAATTTTTCCCTTTGAAGGTTGGGTTGAAACAGGGATGTGTCATGTCTCCATGATTGTTCAATCTGTACATGGATGGGGTAATAAAAGAGGTACAAGGTAGGGTAGTGGATGTTGGAGTAGCCCTGGTGAGAGAGGGTAGTGTTTGGAAACTCCCTGTACCGTTGTTTGCAGATGATACTGTGTTGTTGAGTGAAGACGAAGGAGAGCTGCAGGGCTTGGTGGATGAGTTTGGGAGAGTGTGTAAGAAACGGAATCTAAACGTGAATGTAGGGAAGAGTAAACTGATCGTCTTTGAGAGAGGTGGAGTCAGTGAATGTAGAGCGAGGTTAGATGGTTAGGAATTGGAACATGTGAGTACGTTTACGTACTTGGGTAGTGTGATGAGTAAGGATGGAGGTTTAGAGGGTGAAGTGCTTGAAAGGATACAACATGGAAGAAAGGTTGCTGGTTCTTTGAAAGCAGTGATAAGAAGCAGAGAAGTGAGTATGGATGTGAAAAAGTTACTACATGACAGTATTGTGATACCAAGTCTAATGTATAGAAGTGAAGCTTGGATGTTGCTGGAAGTCAAGAGTGAGGCAGTGGAAATGTGTTATTTATGAGGAGCCTGTGGAGTCACATGGAGAGACAGACTGACAAATAAGAACATAAATTAGCGTTGTGGTGTGGATGTGGATGTGATAGGAAGCGTTAGGAGGAATACACTGAGGTGGTTTGGCCATGTGGAGAGGATGGAGGGTGAAAGACTGACGAAGAGAGTGTATGTGAGTGAGGTGGAGAGGGGAAGAGGGAGGGGGAGGCCGAGGATGAGATGGAGGGATGGGGTGGAGAGGTATATGAGAGAGGGGGGGGTGAGTTGGGAGAGGGCCAGTGAAATGGGGGGGGGACAGGGCGACGTGGAGGCGATTTGTTTGTGGCCACTCCGAACGGGATTGAGGCGTCTGGGAATATATATATATATATATATATATATATATATATATATATATATATATATATATAGATATAGATATAGATATATATATATATATATATATAGATATAGATATATATATATATATATATATATATATATATATATATATATATATATATATATATATGATTCCTTCGCCCTTTCGTCATTCATATATTCCTTTCTTTTCATTCTTTTCTATTACATCTCATTCCTTCATCCTGTTCATCTGCTTTTACTCAATTTCCAACCTTTCTCTTTTCGGCTTTTCTCATTCATATCACATATTGTTTTTTCTCACTCCTACTGGTTCACTTTACCTTACATTTTCTCTCTCTCTCTCTCTCTCTCTCTCTCTCTCTCTCTCTCTCTCTCTCCATTGTTTTTTAAAATCTACTTTCCCCTTTCTCCACACACTTTCCTATAGTATCCTTCCTTTCTTTTACGCCCTTTCTTCCCTTTCGGTCTCTTTCTGTTTTCTCTTCATGCTTTTCCTCTAGCCTTCATTGAATTTGGCTTCCTTCATTCAGCTGTTCTCACTCACGGTATCTCTTCCTTCCCATTATTCTTTCCTATTTTATCGTTTCTTGAACAATTCCTGTTGTTGTTGTTTTCCACTGTTTCCTCTTTATCCCTGTCTCCTTTTCTATATTGCCTTTCTATTTTCCAGCGATCATTTCCATTTCTCAACTCCATCCATTCCTTCACTTCATTCAATTTTTCTTTCAGCTTCCACTTTTTACTATATTCTTACAGTCATATCACACACACACACACACACACACACACACACACAGTCCATATATATATATATATATATATATATATATATATATATATATATATATATATATATATATATATACATACAGGAGGCGGTGGCTGAATCGGTAGAGAGGTGGCCTGCAGTCGATATGGACCCACGTTCGAATCCCGGCTGGGACATTGAACAGTTTAAGGATTTGAATTTCATAAAAAGCAGACTTTCCTGATCTACCAGATGACCCGCCGATATGTCGTAAAAATACCCCCCCCCCCGCTACTACCAATACACCAGTCCTGTATGAGACAGCCCTAGCAAGTATTCAATATGTACGGTGGGTATTAGCGCCGAAGTGGTGACATGTGGAGGTGTAGGAGGACTACTGGGCCTTAGGATAAGCTACTGCACCCAAGATATAGGCCCTGAAGCCTTTGCCCAGAGTTGGACATATATATATATATATATATATATATATATATATATATATATATATATATCTAAACCTGATGTTTCTTTCCTTCTGCCTTTCTTCATTTATATATTACTTTCTTTCCATTCTTTTCTATTACATCTCATTCCTTCAGCCTGTTCTTCCCCTTTTTACTCAATTTTCAGTCATTTTCGCCTTTTTCATCTCACATACACTTATTTTCTCACTCCTCCGACTACTTCATCTTTCCTTACATTCTCTCTCTCTCTCTCTCTCTCTCTCTCTCTCTCTCTCTCTCTCTCATTAATCCTATTTTCCCTTTCTCCACACACTTTCCAATAGTATCTTTCCTTTTTTTTACACATTTTTTTCCCTTCCATTCTATTTCAGTTCTCCCGTCCTCTTCTCTTTATTTAATCTTGCATCCCTCCTTCACTCTTCTCACTCACCCCACCTGTTTCTTCCACATTATTCTTTCATTTTTTTTCGTTTCTTAAGTTATTCCTGTTGCTGTTCATTTCCACTGTATCCTCTTTATTCCTGTCTCCTTTTCCACATTGCCTTTCTATTTTCAAGTATTCATTTTCTTTTTCAACTCCGTTCAGTCTTTCATTTCATTCAATTTTTCTTTCCACTTCCACTCTTTACTTTATTCTTACATTCATATAACACACACACACACACACACACACACACACACACACACACATACGCACAGATGCATACATACATACACTCATCCATATCTTTATCTATCTATCTATCGATATCTATATCTATATCTATTTATCTGTATCAAACTCTCTCTCTCTCTCTCTCTCTCTCTCTCTCTCTCTCTATTTATATATCTGCTGTTCCTTCTCCCTTTCTTCATTCATATTTTACTGTCTTTGCATTTACTTGTATTATGTCTCACTTCTTCAGCCTGTTCTTCTTCAGTTACTTTATTCTCAACCTTTCTCCCTTCATCTTATCTCTTTCATCTCAAAATAAGTTTTTTTTTTTCCTCAGTCCTCCTACTACTTCATTTTTCCTTACATTCTCTGTCTGTCTCTCTCTCTCCATTCTTTCTTTAATTCTATTTTCCCCTTTCTTCACGCACTTTCCAATAGTATCCTCCCGTTCGTTTACACTTTTTTTTTTCCCTTACAGTCTCTTTCTGTTCTCTCTTCCTCTTCTCTATTGAATTTTGCATCCCTCCTTCAGCTATTCTCACTCACCTCACCTACTCCTTTTCCATTGTTCTTTAATTTCTTTCAATTCTTAAATAATTCCTGTTGTTGTTGTTGTTTTCCACTGTTTCCTCTTTATCCCTGTCTCCTTTTCTACATTGTCATTCTATTTTCCAGTGATCCATTTTACATCTCCGTCAGTTCCTTCATTTCATTCAATTATTCTTTCAACTTCCACTCTTTATTATATTCTTACATTCATATCACACACACACACACACACACACACACACACACACACACACACACACACACACACACACACACACACACAGTTGGAGAGAAATTATTCTTTCATGCCGAATTTAAATTACTGTACATTTTGCTTACTGGAACTTACGCTACTTAAGCCCCTGTCACACATTCCATAATCGAACCACGACAGCGCCACTAATTCAGGTATTGACGGTATCGTGATATTTTACCATGATGAATGCTGATAACAAACAACGTCACGATGGCTGTATGTTTCATGATGGTCGTAAGATGGTCACGATGGAGTCATGGTAGCTGTAAGACTGAGTCAAGATTGGCAGATTATCAACTTTTTAACGGTTACTTTGTCGTCACGATGAGGCCACGACAGTGCCATGAACATACCACGATACCATCAAGAGTTATGCCCACACGTCCCACCCCCGCGTGTTGGCACGTGTGTCCTCGCAGTTGCCAAATCGCCGAGGTCACAAAAAGTGCGTAGGTCTATCGTGACACTATAATGGCCCATAATTAGCTCTATCGTGACTCAGTCACCGTATTCTAAGGGTTATCGTGACTCCATCTTAGGACCATCGTGACATGTGTGTGTTAACTGTCAAATGACTGTCAAAATTATTAGCTCTACCGTGACTCATGCTTGCATCTATCGTGACGCATTCGGCATAGTATTAGGGCTATCGTGACTCACTCATAACGTTTTTTGTCACGACAGTCACGAAAGGACCTACGACAGCCACAACAGTCATATAGCTGCAAAGAAGATCACGATAGGATCACGTAAGACTTATGAGAGCGCTACGTTGGGTACAAAAATCGTGGAGCTTCACGATAAATTAAAGCTTGCGTTAATTTATCGTGGCCCCTCCCGAATGCACCACGAGTGTCACGACCGATCACGATAGACCCATAATCAGGACCATGATGCCGCTACTAGTTGAATTAGTGGCGCTATTGTGGTTCGATTATGGAATGTGTGACGGAGGCTTTAAGAATGAAACACACACACACACACACACACACACACACACACACACACACACACACACACACACGAGTCAGTACTGAGGGTAAGCTGCGGTACTCATTTATATCTATCTATCTATCTATATCTATCTATCTACATCTATATCTATCTATCTACATCTATATCTATCTATCTATCTATATACAGAGAGAGAGAGAGAGAGAGAGAGAGAGCGCACACACACACACACACACACACACACAAAACACACACACACACACACACACACACACACACACACACACACACACGAGTCAGTACTGAGGTTAAGCTGCGATACGCGTTATTATTATTATTAATTTTTTTTTCTTTTTTCTTTTTGAGAAAGAGAGAAAGAAAGAACGAGAGAGAGAGAAACACACACACACACACACACACACACACACACACACCTCTGTATTGAGGTTCAGCTGCGACACGCAGTTTGTGTGTGTGTGTGTGTGTGTGTGTGTGTGTGTGTGTGTGAGAGAGAGAGAGAGAGAGAGAGAGAGAGGAGTCAGTATTGAGGTTAAGCTGCGATAAGCAATCATTTGACATACAGAGAGAGTGAGAGAGAGAGAAAGAGAAAGAGAATCAAGTACCCCGCAATCTTCAAGCTCATTAGAAAGCTCTCTTTTGCGGTATAAATGAACTACAAATGGTCTATAGTAGGCTTAATTTTTTCTGGCCTGATAGGGCAATTGCCTAAAAAATTCTTACCCGTGGTTGCAAGATTTTCTATGAACCTCAATTATAAAGTAGGAACGAATCTCCCTGGTTAATGCTCATAGAGTACAGACCCAGCAATCTCTCTCTTCCTGGCCATTAACTGAGCTAAAAAGGGTTATGAATCTTTGTTAGGTCTGAACAAATCCGGTATAGTAGAGTAGCAAGGCGTAACAAGCACACTGAACTTATAAGTAATAAGTATGGTAAATCCTGTAAACTTAAGGAGTACAGGGATCCTTGACTCTTGAGCTTGGAGTTGTAGTTATATAATGTTCCTGTGGGAGACACACAATTTCGTTGGTTAGATTCCCAAGAGCTGACTGAAGTACTTTTTTTTTTCTTTCTTTTTAATTCCATCAAGAGAAACAGTTTTGTCACTTCCCTTTTATGTACTAGGTTAAAACAATCTAGCCTCCAGTCGCTACACCTCTAGAAGGATAAAATGGGAGTAACTATTACCCTTTTACTCTGGGCCATATTCTAAATGACATTAGTTTTGTAGCATCTGTTCCATAGCACTTTCTGCATATTATACCTAAACATTATCTAGTGTGTTATTTATATCCTTTCAGTATCAACATAACTGGCATCAGTAACTAACAGCCAGGTACTGATGGAGAATGTTCAGAATAAATCGCCAAAAAAAGAGTGCAACGAAGTCTTCAAAGCTACTTAGAAAAAACCCTATGGAATCACTCCGGTATTTTCGCCAAATGAATATATGGTTGCTGTATAGTTCCTACATACTACCACTTCCATAATTATAGCCTGTTGCTGTTATGGTGTTATTAGCAAGACTGGCAGTACGGCATCGTACGGCACGGAATTCGGTTCTATACGGATTCTCCTTTGAAAAATGTGCGTTATGAAACTGCAATATGATTACTATATTCAAAGCACGGCACGGTACTTAATGCGATTTTTAACAAACCATTTTCGTACCCGTAGAGAGAGAGAGAGAGAGAGAGAGAGAGAGAGAGAGCACAGCTAACAAGAATAATTTATACAATACGTACAGTAAATTTGATATTTCCGAAAGATTGTGCTCTGAACCTATGTAGTTTTTAGTTCTCCATACCGCCTTGTAAAGTACTGGATTTTGGAGTGATACCTTTTAATATCAAACATGGATGTCACACAGACGCTTTTTATTCACGTTTGAAGTCCGTCCCGCTCAGGCGTCTATTCGGAGTGACCATTACAAACGTGGTACCCTTGGTGGTAGGTTGCTTCACCGGAATATAGCTGTAGAATGTAAGCTTAATAATGTGTATACTGTAGAGTAGAAGCAGTTTTTTTATTGACAAAATATTTTACGTTTCACGTATAAAGAAAACACTTATGGTTTACAATAACTTGTCAATATATATATATATATATATATATATATATATATATATATATATATATCCCATTGGAGCCCAGTGGCCAGAGTACTGGACAGAACTGGGAATTTTCAGAGCTTAGTAGAGAGCCCCCGGGTAGAGACATAGGAGCTTTGCGACTATAGCGGAGGGCGATACGCTTAGTACCCTCCCAGAGCAATGCCTATCCCAGCAACTCTGGGATCCAATGGGATATATATATATATATATATATATATATATATATATATATATATATATTCACTTGAAAAATTCTGTATCTGTATGAAAAGCATACCAAAACAACATGATTAAACATAGATCTGTAATAACAGAAGCAGGAAATATAAACGGCTAAAAACAACACCGTTAATCAATAAATTAATCAACCAATAAACAGAAAAACGGAATAAACATTACTAAATATAGACTGCACACCTCCATACGATATTTGACATTGTATGTATAACTCTTGCGTTTCATAAATATAATTACACGTCTTTTGCACAAAATTATTCTCACCAAGTAATACATCTAACTGTTAAAAATCTAACATTGAATACCTGAGACGACAGGGAGCCGTGAGAGGACTATGCAACAGTACATGATCTTCTCTCTGTACATTGTCCTCATTCCATGAACAGAGTCGCATTCTAGTATGCGTTCGGCTCCATCTGCCAGCCTCTCTTTTTAAGGTTATGAGACAGGCGTAATCTTGTTAGTGCTCGACGCTTATAATCTGGAATATAAGTCTGATGCACACTAAGCGCCGAGTGAAGTTCTGTTCTACATGTTATATACTTGTCGCAGTAACTGGCTTTTCTCTGATAAAAGCTTTTATCATCTGCAAAGGATCAACATCCCAATCAAACTGTAATGCATCTGCTAAAAATCTATAACCTGGCGTATTGGCCCGCCTACACATGTGGCACACAATATTAAACGGTTCATCCTCGTCAGGTGCATTTAATTTAGATTCTAGAAACCTTCGTCTCCTTTTAGTGATTGCATACTGTGCTGGATGGATTCCTGACTCAACGAGGCATAAGTTAATGCTAGTACTTTTCCGTTCTCCTAGTAAATATTTAACAGCTTTGTTATAACATGCAGTTACTGATGCAGTGTTATTCGTTAGCCAGGATTCGCAAAAACAGAGCAGTTGTAATGCTAAGAATTTTATCCCACCGGTTGACACCAGTGTAATGCTAAGAATTTTATCCCACCGGTTGACACCAGTGTAATGATGATAGGGGTATGTATTTTCTTACCTGTTGTGGGTATTGATCAACTCACCCATGGATATACAAGTGGTACTCGACTTAGTATAGTGGATGGTAAATATTTATGAAAAGAATGAATTGTGGTAGCGTTTGTAGTTTTTGGCCGAGTTTAGATTTAGTCGGTACCTCAGGTGGTTGTCGTTCCCTCAGCGAAGGAATCTTGAATTGGAAGGGGAGTGAATTTGGCTTGAGGACATAATTTCCTTGATTAGGTATACTAATAAAGAAAAGAAAATGCTATATACTTTACTCTACTTTAATAGTTCTGTTAATTTCCACAAAAAAAAACATTTCTTTATTACATGACCCTTTTTAATATGAGAGAAGATTGTAAAGGCGGCTACTAAGGCTTTTGGGTGATCATTCCTCTAACATTATTACCAGACGAAACAATTTGATTCACGCGAGGTATGGAGTTGTTGTACTCTACTTTCTTTTTTGGCCGTTACTCTTGGGCTCAACATTGGCCTCAAGACAAGGACACTTTTTTCTACAGGTATGAATTGTCTGTTCGGGTTGGCATAGCCTCGAATCAATAAGAATGATTATTTGTATTCATTTTTCACCCATATAAGGTATTCTCCTCATATAGTTTTCTCGGTTCTCACATCAAATCAGTATTTTTTACAATTCACCATCGACAATGTTATATAATCACTAGAAATACATAATCTCTCGGGCCTGTCTAGCCTCGAGGAATAATTTAAAAAAAAAGAGATACAATCACTAGGAAAACCTCAATCACTCGGGCTTGTTTAGCCTCGAGGTACAACTTAAATATCACATTATTGCTCACAATCAGTAAGTTCCCTTCCACGCTCCTGATTATAATTTTTTCTAATAAACTAATTTTAAAGAAAGAGAACAGTTAATGAATTTGAATTTTCCTTTCCGTTACAGAACATATCACTTCTATACTTCTATTCCTTATCTACAAAAAAAAGAATTCACTTGATAGAATCATTAATAACACATCAAATACCTTCGGTTTGTAATAATAACTCGTGAGTGCTGTAAGTGTAAGTGTAAAAGTCTATGGGCAATACTTGGGAATAATGGCGTGCTCCCACGGACGTCGCCGCCGGTGTCTGGGGACTAAACGAACGTCTGTTACACACGATGTCTGGGCAGCAAGTCACTACGTTAAACTCTCAACAATATTACTTCTCATAGTTCATAATAAGTAAGGATTAAACAAAGAAAAAGAGGGGAGGAAGAAGAAATGTGGACGACTTACCTAAACGAACGTCTGTTACACACGATGTCTGGGCAGCAAGTGGGGTATGTCGGGCACTAAGGACGCCACTGCTCAAGTCAAATGAGGTGGTGTTTTTGAAATATAGGGGGTTTCAATTCTCTTTACAATTTATTTAGCAGTGTACCCATGACGCCAGGACTTTTGATTGAATTGGGGAAAATTTGGGATTTATCCTTACTTGAATTAGATACTGATTCTATCACTATCTCAATTTGAATCTGAGAGCAGCTCATGCCATCTAGTGACGGCCAAGATAAACGGGACTTTAAATCCTCACAAATGACATTATTTAGGCCTTTTGGACTGCTAATCTTACATACTTGTGTTCTAACAGCTTCATTAGCAAACATTTCACAACTAGATTACGGAAAGAATTGTATATTCATTACTCTGTTTAAGGTCTAAACTCGGCGCCCAACAACAAGAAAAGTGGCGCGCGTCTGTTATTCGTTACTCTATGAGACGGGGAATTCCCATAGCTCAACATCTACAATTACATCACCCACTGCATAGATACAGAGGTACATACATATAAAAAATAGAGTTAGCCCTACAGTAATTAATATATGAATTACTACTTAGGGTAGGAACTTATAAACTAATATTCAGGTTACACCCTAACTTAAAATTACAGTACTACTAAACACATACATGAATATCAAATGTGTGGCACTACACGGCTCCCACGTTCGGAAAACAAATTTTACCCAAGTCAATTTTTCTATGACATGTGCATGGATGGAATGTTGTTACTCTGATAACTGCTATGAACACTTTGAATTGGAATACTTTTCCCCACAATCGGTGGCACCTGTCGGTCCACATTAAACACCTGATGCGTACCTCGGAAGGTCGCTTACGCACTACATTAGGAGGTATGATCACTCCTTACTCGAGATGTTATGAGGGAATTTATGCCCCAGTCAGCCTCAGGTTTTGGAGGATAGCTTGTCACTCACCTGAGCTCGACAGGGTCTCTCGAGATTGAGATCACCACGGGAGGCGCTTCCTTACACTCTTCCATTCGCAATCACATTCACTCTGTCCTTTCGTTTCCAGCTTTCCGCCCGCAAGAGGTGAGCGCTCATTCTGTCCTGAAGACTCCACTACCTCACAAACCGTGCTAACTGTAAGGTGAGGGGATTAATTACTCCCCTCGAAGTAAGGCACTTCCCGGTTCCAACAGGAACTCTTCTCTTTACCTTTTTACACCCTCTCCTCGGGGATGAGTCCACCCGGAACATAACTTTAAGCAGTTATGTTTCACAACATTCGTCACATGCACTTATCCACTTTTCTAACACTCCTCTATGAGTCTCCGAGGGGCAATCCTCACTCGCGGTGGTAATCGCTCATCTTCGGGCTCCGGGGCGAGCTCCTGCTGCAGCGGTTCTAAGAGCCATTCCTCGGTACCGTAATATGGTTTTACCTTTTCAGCAGCCCTTTGTATTTTTCTTCCACTAAATACATTTTCAATGATATAAACACTTCCATCTAGCAGTACTTCAATCACTTTGTACGGGCCGTCCCATTTGGCATTCAGTTTTCTACAGGTACCCGGCTGTATGGTCTCTTTTTTCGCCCACACTAAGCTATTGACTTCAACCTTCTGTGCTTTCCTCCGCCTATTGGCCACCTCTCGGTATCGCCTCGTCATCCGTTGGGTTGTATCCTTTATGAGTGTGTGTGCTATCGCCAGGTCGTCCTCCTCTGCATCCACAGAAGGCAATAAGGTACCAATGAGGCGAGGGGGATGGCGTGAGAAGAAGGCATAATAAGGTTGTTGTCCCGTGCTCGAGTGCACCGCTTGATTTATAACGGTTTGACACGATTGAAGCAGCTGAGGCCAACGTAAGGGATGTCCATTGCAGAGAGACGCTAGGATGCTTTTCATTGTCCGATGCATCCTTTCAGTGGTAGAGTTTCCCTGGGGATGATAAGGGGTAACGTAGAACAAGTCCACCTGGTTCCTCCGGCAGAACTTCTTGAACTCTCCACTCGTGAACTCTCCGCCGTTGTCCAGCACGATACCTCGTGGCGTCCCAAAGTCGGTGAAGTATTGCCCAAGACAGTGTATGATGTGTTGTGTATGTTTATCCCTGATGGCATAATATTTGACGAACCTACTATAATGATCTATCACAGTAAGGACATAGCGGTAACCCTGAGATCCAGCAACCATATCAGTCAAGTCAATCCCGATACGTTCCAATGGTTTACTTACAGGCGGGAAACCTTTCCAAGGTTGCTGTAACCCAGTTTCACCTTTGAATCTTTGACAAGTGGGACATTGTTTCACATACTCGCATACATCTACCTTTAGATTTGGCCAATAGAATAGTTCTTCGGCTTTCTTAATAGATTTCTTCTGACCTAGATGTCCTGAGGTTTCGTGTGCGTGTTTGATTGCTTCTCTACTGATGGACTTAGGAATCACCAAACAATATTGGATGCTACCATCACTGGTTTCACGGGCAAAATATAATAGTTCATCAATCAATGCGAACTGGCTCAACATAGCTTTCGGTAGTCTTTTAGCAGGGAGCTTCTCACTACGCAAGTACTTAACTAACTCATCCCACATGGGTTCTTCTCGTTGCTTAGCTCTCATCTCGTCTCGACTAAATCCAAGCCAGTTGGTTTCTGATTGGTGGAATATTACTCTGACAGGTCTAGATAGTTGATCAGCGACTACATTATATTTACCCTTGACATACTCCACGTTGTAGTCGTACTCACGCATCTCGAGAATCCATCTGTTCATACGTGGGGATTTGGTTTTTCGCTTAAATATACTAGTAAGCGGTTGATGATCTGTCAAGATAGTAAAGTGGGAACCCCACAAGTAATGGTGATAGTTACGGCATGTGAGAACAACTGCCAATGCTTCTTTGTCTGTTGCGGAATATTTTCTCTCGCAAGGATTGAGCTTTTTGGAAAAGTAACCAATTGGCAAGTTGGAGTTGTCTGGTTGGATCTGACTCAATACGCCACCAATATGAGTGTTACTCGCGTCGGTGGTTACAATGAATGGTCGAGTCACGTTGGCTCTTACCAATACTGGCGCATTCACTAAGCTCGACTTCAATTGATCAAAAGCAGATTGACACTCATCTGACCATTCGAACGCTATTCTGGATCTGGTTAAGTTAGTTAGGGGAGCTGCTATTTTTGCGAACGAAGGTACGTGTTTACGGTAGAATCCGCACATTCCAAGGAATCTCCGGACTTCTTTTACTTTGGTGGGTCTTTTCATTTTGTTGATAGCCTCTATGTTTTTTGGGTCCGGCGTACTCCCGGCTGCTGAGATTTTATGGCCAAGGAAGGTCACTTCTTTTAACCCAAAGGTACATTTACTTAAATTTAACTTGGCCCCATTCTGTGAGAGTAAAGTGAATAGTTGCTGTAAGCGACTCAACAACATGGAGAAGTCATCAGCCCAGATTATCAAATCATCTAAATAATTCTTTACCCATCCTTGCTTCAACAATGGAGTAAGAATGTCCTGCATTCGTCGGGAAAATATGGCTGGTGAACATTTTAGTCCGAATGGTAAGCGCCTAAATCGGTAAAGTGTGACTCCATCACTGAATGTGGTTAAATCACGACTTTCCTCGTCCAACATGATTTGAAAATACGCCTCACGCATATCAAGAGTCACGTAGTATTTATGACCTGCAGCCTGCTCGACTAACTCTTCCAGTCTGGGCAGTGGATAGATATCCGTGGCTAGGTGTTGATTCACGTGGCGATAATCTAAACACATGCGCTTACTGCCGTCCGGCTTGTTAACTAATACAATAGGAGATAACCAGGCAGCTGTTGATCTTTCAATAATTTCTCTCTCTTCCATGTCTTGCAACATTTCAGCGATCACCTGTTTAGCTTGTTCAGGGTATCGATAGATCGGTCCACGGCTGGGCTGTGGATCTGCTACTTTAATGTGAACGGAGGGACCGCTGATGGTTCCTAGTTCTTCTTTTTCCAAAATGAAGAGAGGATCGTGTTGCAGAATTACGTTAGCTAATTCTTCTTGTTGAGTCGAATCTAAGTGTGGCCATGTCTGTTCGTCAATTAGCTTTCGGAGTCGTTGAACACGAGTTCCACTTTCATCTGTTCGATCACTGGTAGGGATCAGATCATTTTGGATTTTGGTTACTGAGTTGACTGGACTTACAGGAGGATCGTCAATGATTTCATATGAGCCTAGAATGGTACCTATCCGAAACAGTTTGTCTTGTTTGGCTCTATTATTGAGGGGCAAATAGACTAGGCCCTCTGAATTCACCTGTAATAAGTAAAGGTGACTATTGTGACTGAAACGTGCTTGTGGGTAAAATAGTAAAGTGGTTTTAGGCTCCTCACTCACTGGCACGGCAATGAATTTGGTTTGATATGGGGTGAGTCTCTCTACTGTTACAAGATTAATTTGTTTCAACTGTTGAGGGTTCCTGACGGCTCTGATAGGTGTGGCCTGGACTCGTTCAACTTTTCCTTTTCGCCGCGGAACGTAGTTCACGACGTACGGGGCTCCTCCCCACATTAGCGCTCGTTGTGCACCATTCCAGATCAACGGAGATTGTCCGAGGACATCACATCCCAACAACATTTCAGTAGTCAAGTAGGCGTTCGGAACGACTGGACACCACTGTTGATGAACTTTCTCATCTCCCACTCTAATATCTACTTTGACCATACCCAGGATACGGAGTGGCGCTCCTGTGACTCCCTGTAATCTCGGTGGATTTCTCCTCGTGTTTATTTCTGTTCCTAACCGCTTCGCGGTAGCCTCTTTAATTAAGGTATATCCACTCCCTGTGTCAACAACAGTTTCCACTATTTTATCATTCACGTTGACACTTATTGTGGGCGATGTTATACCTGCGGTTAGTCAAATAGCCTGATGGGGGAACTTACTTTGAGTGGCAGTCTGCCTCGCATTTGGACTGGGTGGGTGAAATCTGTTATTGCCCCGCCTCGCTGCGCTGCGGTTTATGCGCCCTGGGCAATCATTACTGCCTCTACGACATCCCAACCTACGGCAATCAAAACAGTGGCCTGGTGGGGGTTTAGCCCAACATTCTTGCAACGTATGTGAACTCTTCAGACAATGACTACAGTATTTTCGCCTCGGTGTTTCAGTAGATTGTTTTTGATTGAGTTGTTCTAAATTTGTTTTCAAATCCCTTAATTGAGCTCTCAATTCAGTCACTTCCTTGTCTGACTCGGATTGGCAGTTATCATGGGATGGTCTTGGTAGATTATCAACTACATGGGTATTTGAGGGATTTTCACTTTTATTGTCTCTATCCGGCATTGCATTAACTCTGGTGGTATACCTCTCTTCGAGAAGCTGCCTTTCATTTTCGATCCTGTCAATGAATTTACGGAGTGGATATCCGTCATCAAGGTAAGCTTCCAATTTTTCCCTAGACTCAAGCGGAAGACCATACCACAGTTTCTTCTTGATCCGTTTATCTCGCGAGGGAAACTTTTCTTTCGGGAACTTTGTTTCGAGAGCCGCATGCTTACACATGAACCTATGTACAAACGCCTGGGGTGATTCCTCCCAGTCATAGGTCATGTTCTCTAACTCTTGCCAAGCTCGATCTACACTCAACTCGATGGCAAACTCCGCATTCAAGAATTTTTTAAGCTCGGGCCATGACAGTGCAAAATGTTTCTTTTGATAGTTATGAATAAAAGTGGCCAATTCAGAACCCATTCGACTCTTGGCAACCTGGATTCTAGTTGCGTTGCTAGTGTGAGTCTGTTCCACCGCCTCACAAAACATTTCGAGGCGAGATGTAGCTTCTATCCCTTGTAGCTGATTCAATTCCAAAATTGGGATATCGCGCGGTTTTGTGAGAGAGTGGTGTGAACTCATAATGTATGAACAAGGGGTCGAGTGTGAAAGCAGCGTTCTGTTAGTAGCACCGAACTGTTCCTCAGCCTCATCCAATTGAATAGTTACATGATCTCGCCCTACTTGTGACGGACGATCAGCTTCCGGCTGCGTCTGAGCAAACAACTGTCCATACAGAGACATGGTGACTAATGTACTATTCTTACTCAACAAAAAAAGGGAATTAAATTTTGAAATAGTCTCTTTACTTTTCACTTCCCTTCATTTTCTCACCAACGCCACTAATTTGGGAACGATGAACATCCCACCGCTGCCACCAGTGTAATGCTAAGAATTTTATCCCACCGGTTGACACCAGTGTAATGCTAAGAATTTTATCCCACCGGTTGACACCAGTGTAATGATGATAGGGGTATGTATTTTCTTACCTGTTGTGGGTATTGATCAACTCACCCATGGATATACAAGTGGTACTCGACTTAGTATAGTGGATGGTAAATATTTATGAAAAGAATGAATTGTGGTAGCGTTTGTAGTTTTTGGCCGAGTTTAGATTTAGTCGGTACCTCAGGTGGTTGTCGTTCCCTCAGCGAAGGAATCTTGAATTGGAAGGGGAGTGAATTTGGCTTGAGGACATAATTTCCTTGATTAGGTATACTAATAAAGAAAAGAAAATGCTATATACTTTACTCTACTTTAATAGTTCTGTTAATTTCCACAAAAAAAAACATTTCTTTATTACATGACCCTTTTTAATATGAGAGAAGATTGTAAAGGCGGCTACTAAGGCTTTTGGGTGATCATTCCTCTAACATTATTACCAGACGAAACAATTTGATTCACGCGAGGTATGGAGTTGTTGTACTCTACTTTCTTTTTTGGCCGTTACTCTTGGGCTCAACATTGGCCTCAAGACAGGGACACTTTTTTCTACAGGTATGAATTGTCTGTTCGGGTTGGCATAGCCTCGAATCAATAAGAATGATTATTTGTATTCATCTTTCACCCATATAAGGTATTCTCCTCATATAGTTTTCTCGGTTCTCACATCAAATCAGTATTTTTTACAATTCACCATCGACAATGTTATATAATCACTAGAAATACATAATCTCTCGGGCCTGTCTAGCCTCGAGGAATAATTTAAAAAAAAAGAGATACAATCACTAGGAAAACCTCAATCACTCGGGCTTGTTTAGCCTCGAGGTACAACTTAAATATCACATTATTGCTCACAATCAGTAAGTTCCCTTCCACGCTCCTGATTATAATTTTTTCTAATAAACTAATTTTAAAGAAAGAGAACAGTTAATGAATTTGAATTTTCCTTTCCGTTACAGAACATATCACTTCTATACTTCTATTCCTTATCTACAAAAAAAAGAATTCACTTGATAGAATCATTAATAACACATCAAATACCTTCGGTTTGTAATAATAACTCGTGAGTGCTGTAAGTGTAAGTGTAAAAGTCTATGGGCAATACTTGGGAATAATGGCGTGCTCCCACGGACGTCGCCGCCGGTGTCTGGGGACTAAACGAACGTCTGTTACACACGATGTCTGGGCAGCAAGTCACTACGTTAAACTCTCAACAATATTACTTCTCATAGTTCATAATAAGTAAGGATTAAACAAAGAAAAAGAGGGGGAGGAAGAAGAAATGTGGACGACTTACCTAAACGAACGTCTGTTACACACGATGTCTGGGCAGCAAGTGGGGTATGTCGGGCACTAAGGACGCCACTGCTCAAGTCAAATGAGGTGGTGTTTTTGAAATATAGGGGTTTCAATTCTCTTTACAATTTATTTAGCAGTGTACCCATGACGCCAGGACTTTTGATTGAATTGGGGAAAATTTGGGATTTATCCTTACTTGAATTAGATACTGATTCTATCACTATCTCAATTTGAATCTGAGAGCAGCTCATGCCATCTAGTGACGGCCAAGATAAACGGGACTTTAAATCCTCACAAATGACATTATTTAGGCCTTTTGGACTGCTAATCTTACATACTTGTGTTCTAACAGCTTCATTAGCAAACATTTCACAACTAGATTACGGAAAGAATTGTATATTCATTACTCTGTTTAAGGTCTAAACTCGGCGCCCAACAACAAGAAAAGTGGCGCGCGTCTGTTATTCGTTACTCTATGAGACGGGGAATTCCCATAGCTCAACATCTACAATTACATCACCCACTGCATAGATACAGAGGTACATACATATAAAAAATAGAGTTAGCCCTACAGTAATTAATATATGAATTACTACTTAGGGTAGGAACTTATAAACTAATATTCAGGTTACACCCTAACTTAAAATTACAGTACTACTAAACACATACATGAATATCAAATGTGTGGCACTACACAGTGAAGAGGTCATAGCTGCAACAAAAACTTGCCTTTTATAATTGTATGGCATGTAGTATTTACAGCACAGAAAACGGCAAATTTATTGACGTTAGCTTCATCTGAAACTCTGTAAAGTGACAGTACAGTGTTTATTTAGACACCATCACTGAACCCAAGACCTAAGCACAAATAACTACATGATATGTAATTTTAAGTCCTCGTATCAACATTTGAGTTACATAATAGGCATCACCATTTATTACCATGAACTTTGTTTTCTTTACATTCACAACCATCTCATATTCATGACAATAATCTAACACGATATTTAAATTCTTGAAACACATCTCAACGTGAAGTCGCTAAGAGCAACGTGTCATCCATCAATAGTAGGCAATGCAGTCATCCTAAGAACCCACTTGCATTAATTTTTCGCTGCAGTATCCTTACCAAATAGTGAAGAATGTACAGCTAGATGATGCCCCCTGCTGAACACCCACCGTGGCTGCCACTGTTGCGGACCTTAACACATTCCTAGTACACGTATACATAACCCTGATTGCATTTAGCATTACTTTTCCACAGCCTAGTGATTTAAGAATTCTGATTAGCATGTTTCGTGGTACTCTGTCATAAGCCTTACTGTAATCTATAAACAACACATGCAGCTTATCTATATCATACATTTTATACATTTCAGTTCCAAATACACGTGGGAGTGTAAAAAACCACTGACAAAGTAACTATAGTCGGTTTCAGGGAGTTTGATGCAGATTTTGCCAGATGATGACAGGTAGAGTTGGTAAGGTGATCAATCAATCCCCTTCGTGTTTGAACATGCACGAAACTGACTTTGAATTCCTACCAAAACCCAAATCCATTTGAAAGATACCGGATTATACAGATACAGAATAATGCAATGATTTCTTTAATGATAAATTTGTGCCTTTTAATATTAGAGAGAAACCTGAACGACATTGATAGCAAACCTAGGTCGCAACTGGGCGCATACGGACAACAGTCAGCGACTGTGACGGGAATTCAGACGTTCGGAGCAAGGTGGCTCCGAGGTTCTTTGAAGACTCAAATTTTTTTCTCACCACTACTGCTATACAACGTCACAGTCTACAGTGTACACCATGCCCTTCATTACCTCATCTACTAATATACTGTACAACTTTTACCCTAGATACCTTTAGCTTATAATAATTATAATTTGTGTTAGCACACACACACACACACACACACACACAAACACACATCTCACTGGGGTCAATACATGCTATTCTCAATATACATACACATTTTCATTACTTTCATAGGTAACAGTAGTTTTAAAAATCTGCATTTATGTTTGTATTCTTATTCATATTCAGTTAAATTATTTCTTTCATTAATAAGTTTGGTGTTTTTCTTGCACCATTTCATAAGTACGAGACAGACTGACAGAATTAGAGGAGCCGGGAAAGTAATGGACTGCGACACTAGAATGAAGCAAATATTTGTTAATGGCGGAAAAAGGGAAAGTAAGATCAAAGAAAATCGCATGAGATAATAATACTTGAGCTATTCTGCTATAATTAAACCGAGTGCAATATGAACGAAATTAAACATAATGAAATGAAAATATAAAAAAAATGAATCACATCATTAGGCCTGCTTCAGTCGCTGATTGTTGTCCGTGTGCATGCAGTTGCGACTTTACTTAGTTTTGTCATCAGTGTCGTTCAGGTTTATCTCTAATAATTTAAAAGGCACATATTTGTCATTAAAGATATCATTACATTAATCTGTAGCTATAAGCCGGGTATCTTACAAATAAATGAGGGTTTTGGCAGGAATACAAAGTCAATTTGGAGCAAGTTAAAAAAATGTTGGGGACTAACCAATCAGCGCCCGAAAGCATCACACAGTGTTACCAGTTCCGCCTGTCCTTAGCTGGCAAAATCAGTGAGTCAGACTTCCTGACTCTGACTATAGATGTATAGTAGCCTACGTGCTCATTTATGGACATACATACATACACACAGAAGCAAGTGCATTCACAGTCATAGACGAATGCATTCATATATTCATACAGTAGGTGCACAACTGAGCTCTGTCATATGGAGGAGCTATCTCCGCAGTGAGTTTGTGACTTTGGCCGCCTAATTGAAACACCCCACTCGTCGGCTCCACCATGCAGTGTTCCAGTTGCATGGTAATGCAATTGGAACACTGTTTTTAGCTTGTCTCTGTTTTGCTGTTGCTTTCGGTAAGCTGCGCACTGGACCACGACACTATATTTTAGCTGTGCAGTGGACCATAACACTAAATTTTCCTGGTTCATCGGCTGGATTCGAAAGGCATGGGAGTCGGGTGTAGTTCATAAACATCATCAGCACCATTCTGGGCCCCTGGCGGCGGGCACACAAACTACACGATGCTACCCATGAGCAAGCCCCTCCATATGATAGACCTCATTGAGGTGCATAAATATACAGTCACTGTGAAGTACAGTACATACCAGTGGTCAGAAACAAAGCACCTCCAACACTCCCTGCCAGCAATGTACCAACGTTATGTGCAATATTATGTTGGTAAGGTGATAATTAAGGAAAGAAAATATCCAAGAGACATATTCTGTGTTTCCGTCATGAAAATGTATTACAGCAACAAAATTTTCTGCAAATATAATGCTGCGGTACCTTATTTACCCATCCATCATCCAATCCTATGTTGCCCCATGAGGAGCGTAGGAGCCCGGGACTAGGGAAGTTGGTCCTGATATTTAAGATGAGAGTGACCAGCCTCACTCGGCATTACGTGAGCAATAAACCCCAACCACCCCTTGGATATAAACCTTCACCTTATTTAGTATTACTGTTATTTATTTTTTTTTTTACCTTAGTTACTCAATGGAATGTTATAAAATGTCTAACATTCCACCGTCTTGTAATTTGTAAGGTATAAAGTACTCCCAAGTGACTTGTTCTAAAATCAGCACAAGCCAAAGAAGGTACAGTAGAACAATTGTCACTTGATTAATAATAATAATAATAATAATAATAAAAACAAACATTTCCTTGCATAACATGAAATACATAGAAATTTACTTTTTGATATACCGGTACAGTAAATCCAATATGGTATGGGAGGACACTGAAGGCACAGTTCGAAATTATGATACAGTAATATTCTTTTGGTTCGATTTAAGGTAAAGAAATCATGCCGTACCGACTGCCAGCATTCATTGTCAGTGATGCACATTCCAATAATAATTTGACGTTTCCTTTTTTTTTTTTTTTTTTTTTTTTTATGCCCTTACTCTTGGGTCCTTAGCTCATCAGAGGTGTACATTCTCAGACTAGTAACGTGAAAAATAAGCAGTAATTTTTTTCATGCCTAAACAATAGTAAACCGTCAGTTACTAAAAGTATGGAATTAAGTTTAATCCCATATTGTATGCTGTTACTTTTTATAGAAGTGAGATATACAGTATTATAAGAACATCTACAATTTCATTATATCTTTTCGTATCACCAACGAAGCTTTGGAACCAATACTTGTTGAAGTTTTTATGGACAAGTTACATGTTTCGTTACTTTAACAAACTAGAATACAGTCCGCCAAACTGAAAGTAAATTTTGCCACTTTGATTATCTTTTCCATGTTCATTGTCCCTTTAAAATAAATATTTATGCTGGTCAGCATACTCGACGTAATGATTGATGTGTGCTACATAAAATACAGTAGGTGTAAATGCTGTGCATGCTGAAATGTCATATTAGTAGTAAAAAATAACTTTGTTCATTATCGTGTGTTTGGGTTCACTCATACCATTAAATGCCATTTTGAACTACTTAATTTTAAGTGAAACAAAAAAAAAAAAATCTTTAACCATTCAAACGTGTCCATTTAATTACAGCACCAGTGTGGTTACCAGAAGCCGAGAGAAATTTCTATATCCCATTGTTGTGGTGTTGTAAGGGGGCTTGCAGATTATATAACACTTCCTTAGCGATTTGTTCCACACATTATACATCAATATTCTCTTCCAGGTGGCGCTTGTAAACTATGTCAAATTTAAAATGATGCAAATGATCTGGATGGGAATGATTAGGTGTCGATGACGCGAGATGCCTGGAACCAGTCTCTGACTCACTTCGTCATTTCTACAACATTCACTGCCTTTCCTCTAATGTTCTCTTTGTTGAACACCACCTCTCCTCTAAACCTCACCTTCCCTTCCTCACTGAGACTCAACTGTCTGAGGTGACTGATGGCAAATCCTTTTCCGTATCCTCCTACTTTTCTCTCTACTCACTTCCAAGCCAAAGTTGGCTGGTGTGTATATGTATGCAACAACATTTCTTGCTCTTGTGTTCCTGAACTTGAATCTTCTAAATTCTTTTCTCTCTGGCTTCGACTATTCTTTCATTCTCAGACTAAATATATCTGTCATGTTTCTTTATCAACAAATTCAACTGACTAAGAAATATTCATCAACCATCATGCTTCTAAGATGGAGCACATCCTATCAATTTCTTCTTCGTATGAAGTCTCCATTCTTGGCAATTTTAGTGTTCACCACCACCTTTGGCTCTCCCTTCCTTTCACTGATCCACCTGGTGAACAAGCCTACATCTTTTTTTATCCTTAATGACCTGGAGTAGCTTATACAGCACCCTACTAGAATCCCTGATCGCCTTGGAGGGTATTCCAACATATTTGAACTTTTCCTTACAATTAATCCTTCTGCTTACACTGTTAATTTCTTCTCTCCATAGGGCTTCTTTGACCACAACCTTATCACCTTAACCTGTCCTATTGCCCAGTAAGGCCTGTGGACACTTCCAAGAAACAGCAGCTGGGGCACTTTGGAGCTGCTGGTTGGGACGTCTTCTGGCAGTACAGTGCTTCTTTGAATTTTGCTGGAATGTTTATCGATCCCATGGCTGTGAGCCATCTGGGTGTGCCTTGCACATTACAGAGGTTATTCTCTCTGGCATGGACGCATACGGTCTTTTATCTTTTAATTAATGCAAAAAAAAAAAAAAAAAAAAAAACGGTTTAATGACTCGTTCTAATGCTGTCCACAACAAGGAGGAGGGCTACAAAAGGTACCATAGCCAACCCACCCCTGAATCTCATTTCTTTAATGTTTCTGTCTGGAATCGTGCCAAGTCTGTTCTTTGCTCTGCTAAAAATAATTTCATTCGTATTAAATGCTCTGAACTCTCTAACTCAAATTCTTCCCACTCCTTCTGGCACCTTGTCAAAACACTTCTAAAGACTATTCCATTCTCATGGCTTTGTAGCTGTACATCTAACCCTATCCACTCATACGCTGATGACTCCACCCTTCACCTTTCCATTCGGTTCCCGCAACGCCCATCTCAGCAGTTACTTCAACAAACAAGGGATGAGGCTATGGCACACCTAATGACTGACTTGGCTGGAATCTCTGACTGGGGTAAAAATAATCTGGTTGTTTTTAATGCATCTAAGACTCAGTTCTTACACCTATCAACCCAACAGAATCTTCCTTAGGTATACCCACTAATGTAATAATATTCAGCTTAACACTGCATCATCCTTGAACTTATCTTGGAAAGATCATATTACATCTCTTGTAAAATCTGCTTCCAGGAGATTAGGTGTGCTAAGCCAAATCCGTTCCTTCTTTACCCCTGCTCAATTGTTGACTCTATACAGGGGTTTTATCCACCCCTGTGTGGAGTACAACTCTCATGTGTGGGGAGGCTCCCCACATACAGCTCTTCTCAATAGGGTGGAGTCAAAGGCTTTTCGTCTCATTAACTCTCCTCCTCGTACTGACTCCCTTCAACCTCTGTCTCTTCGCCACACTGTTGCATCTTTATCTTGAAGCAGTGCTTCAATGGTCACTGCTCCTCTGAACTGTCTGCATACATTCCTCCACCTCTACGACGGGCGCGTAGCACCCGTTTAGCAGCAAACTCTCATCCCTTTTCTGTCCAACTCTCTAATGCAAGAGTTATCCGTCACTCCCAGTCCTTCATTTATGCAACAGGTCAGCTCTGGAACTGTCTCCCTCTGTCTGTATTTCCTGCTTCCTATGATCTCTAGCCTTTCAAACGCAGTGTGTCCAGGCATCTCGAAATGATCGGATCTTGAGTTTGGCTCTTTCTTGTATTTTGTTTTTCTTTTGGAGGGAACTGTTATTGCAGGCTCATGGCCTTTGTTTCCTTCTTCCTTGCATAAAAAAAAAAAAGTTCCACCTGAGACGATTCCAGTGCTGTGCCTCCACCACTTCCCCCCCCTCTGACTTCCTTACGGCTGACATTGAAATTTCTTTAGCTAATGTATTGTCTGCTATAACTGGCCTCAGTTCTAACAGGGCATATGGGTCTGATGGGGCCCCTCCTGTTGTCCTCAAGAACTGTGCTTTTGTGCGTACACCCTGTCTAGGTAAACTTTTTTGCCTTTGCCTGTCAATTTGTACCTTTTCTTCTTGCTGGAAGCTTGCTCTCGTTCATCCTGTCCTAAAGAAGGGTGACCATTCCCACGCTCTAACTATCGGCCAGTTGCGTTAACATCCTGTATTTTAAACGTTTTGAATCTAGTCTTAAAAAAAAAAAAAATAAGAACCTTTCCTCTCACAGCCTTCATGCCGATCATCGGTATGGGTTCTGCCAAGGATGCTCCACTGGCGATCTACTCACCTTCCTTTCAGCCTCCTGGTCGTCCTCCTTTCAGGGCTTTGGCGAAAGTTTTGCCATTGCACTTGACATCTCAAAGGCTTTCGGTCGAGTCTGGCATAAATTTCTTATTAGCAAACTGCCGTCTTATGGTTTCTACCCTCTATCTGTGCTTTCTCCTCTAGCTTCCTTTCTGGTCGTTCTTTAGTTGCTGTTGTAATCAGCCACCGTTCTTCCCCTAGAGCCATCAAAGGTGGTTTTCCTCTGGGTTTTGTAATATCACCAGCACTTCTTCCTTCCATTCATCAATGACCTTCTAAGCTGTACATCAAACCCTATCCACTCATACGCTGGTGACTCCATCCTTCACCTTTCCATTTGTTTCTCGCAGCATCCATTTCAGCTATTGCTTTAATAAACAAGAGATGACGCAATGGCACACCCAATGTGTGACTTGGCAGATTTCTCTGATTGAGGTATTAGTATTCTTGTCTTTAATGCATTAAAAACTCAGTTGTTACATCTTTCAACCCGTCAGAATCTTCCGCAGAAGTATCCTCTAATTTTTACAATGTCCAACTCAGTCCAGTATCATCTATATACATATTTGGGGTTTCATTCTCTTATTGTTTATCGTGGAATGATGATATTACATCTCTGGTAAAATCTGCTTCCAAGAGATTTGGTGTGCTTAGTCGACTTCTCGCTTTCTTTACCCCTGGAATGTTGTTGACTTTTTATGCGGGTTTTATTCGCCCCTGTACAGAGTACAACTTTCGTGTGTGGGGAGGTTCCCCACATTCATCTCTTCTCAACAAGGTGGAGTCAAAGGCTTATCGTGTCATTAACTCTCCCCTTCTTACTGGATCCCTTCAAATTTGGTCTGTTCTCCCCACTATGCATCTTTGTGTCTTTTCTATCTCTAATTCAGTGGTTACTGCTCCACTGAACCGACTGCCTGCATCCCTCCACCGTTGCAGCGGACCGGGAGCAGCCGTCTAGCAACAAACTCTCCTCCCTTTTCTGTCCAGCTCTCTAATGCAAGAGATAACCGTTACTCCCAGTCCTTCGTGTATGCAGCAGGTCAACTCTGGAACTGTCTTCTGTTTACAATTCCTACTGCCCGTAAACTCCAGTCTTTCATACGCAGAATCTTCCATAGGTATACCCAATTCAAGATTCGTTCATTTCGGCATCTCGAAATGAACGGATCTTGAATTTGGCCCTGTTTTATATATATATATATATATATATATATATATATATATATATATATATATGTATACAGTATATATATATGTATATATGTATACTGTATATATATATATATATATATATATATATATATATATGTATACAGTATATATATATATATATATATATATATATATGTATACATATATATATATATATATATATATATATATATATATGTATACAATATATATATATATATATATATATATATGTATACAGTATATATATATATATGTATATATATATATATATACAGTATATATATATATATATATATATATATATATATATATATATATATATATATATATATTTCTTGGACGGAACAATCTTGCGGGCGTCTGGCCTTTGGTTCCTTCTTCCTTGCTTAAAAAAATACGATTATACTGCTAAAGAAGAGGTGTTGCCTCCTCTACAGCCTAGAAAATTACCCATATATACAGTATTCGATGCGCAACACCATGCTGTAGATGATATTATCGTGGGCTCCCTAGCACTTCCTCCGTAGCCATTTATTTTGCGTCTCTCTCTCTCTCTCTCTCTCTCTCTCTCTGAATGTGTAAAGACCATTCAGCAAGATATTAATATAGCGGAGAATATAACACTGTTTAGGAAGAAACGTGTGCGATAATAATTTCTCGCGTTTATGAGGCATGCAAACCATAGACTAAAACACTGACCATTCCGCCGAACCTTCATATTGATTATATGTGTTAAAAGGGAGGATAGAATATAGTGAAATGGGTGAAAAAGACAAATGTAACGGGACCTGAAAATATCTGGTGGCGTACGCAATTTGTCTCGCATAGGAGGCAGAAAACCACGTATTTAAGCGCCCACCCCGTCCCCCGTACCATAATATTATATAGATGGTCACAGAATAAGCTAAAAGATGATAGGATGGATACAGAAAATAAGATAAATGGGTGAAGGAGACAGACGGAATCGTTAATGATTTCTCTCGAATTGGAGGCATAAAAAACCCATCCCTCCTACCTTTCATTACGTTAAATAGCGCTAGGCAGAGGTGGAAGGGGATAGGCACAGAAAGTATGGAAATGGGTGAAAGGGAAACCAACGGAATTAAAAACGTCAAAGTAAGCATATTATTTCATATTTAAAGACTAATACCCTCGTACCTTCTCAAAAACTAAATGACGCTGTGTAAGGAGGTGAAAGAGATGGCCGAGCGCAAAAAATAAGAGTGGTTGGGTGGGAAAGAGCGTATTTATTTTTTTAATTGATATATTTTCCCTATTGCACCAACATAGTCTTCTGTATGGTATTTATGTCGTATTAATATCGCCATAGCTTGCATCAGTAACATACAAGTGGATACTGTAGTGCAGCGTGTAGAATGAATCGATGAGAAAGAGGCAAAAAAAAAATAAATAAATCTGAAGCAACCTAGAATACAGTTCCTCTCGTACTTCAGGCAGCCATGCCAGGCGGCTGCAGAGGGAGGTAAGGGTGAATATAAAAAGCAGCTTTGATTGGACTGCGGCTGTTAAGGATATTGGTAAATAATAGCCGTGCACTGAGTAAAAATGTAAATTCTTTTTCCAGTACGGTAGCTAACAAATACTGGGCAAGTTATAAAGGGCAACATCTGCCTCCCCCGAAAAAAAAAAAAAAAGGTGTAAGAAGTGACTCTGATAAAGCCGTAGCTCTCAAGAGAATTTGTAAATAATAGTTGAAAATATACAGAATAATGCATATATCTTCACTGTACCTCTGGCAAGCAGGAAAGAAGCAACGGGTGAGGAAGCGACTGGCTAGCGGTGAGGTAGCTAGTCGCGCGGTTACGGTATGAGAGGTAGGGTGTTGTAGGAACTGCCCTTGCCTGGTGGCTTCTTGTCAGATTGTGTCGGCTCTGATTCGTTATCATTTTTATTTTTTATTAACGCCTCTAATTCGAGGATTAGTAGTTACTGCGGTACTGGGACAGTGCAAAATAGTAAGTTAACGGGAATAAAGTTGTGACTTTCAGTGCAAAGTTATGAACTTAGTTTTCGCAAATGAGATTCCGTCGATTTAAGCGTTCAGGGGAAGTCAAGCATGTACCATATTCGACATTTTAAATATGTTGGAATACACCATTCATTCTGTAAATATTTGAACTGTTATATCCGAATTACAAAAGACCGTATCTTTACAACCGAATATTGAACAATTTAAAGAAGATATTGAATAAGCTGCAGAACACTATATCAATAATTGTGAAATGTGAAAATAAGTACTATACTTCGCTTGAAATATCCCAATATTAAATGGGGAGCATATGATACTAATTAGAAGGAAATGCTGTGGAAAGGTTGTAGATATCATTGTATTTACTGCCACTGAGTTGAGTGAAATAAGCTGAAGGACAAATCTGCAGCAAATATAGAGTGAACGAACAATAGTAACGTTATGCTGCAGGAACGATGTAGCTGAAAACATTACAGTAAAGAATGGAATATAATGTACGGTACTAATTTTTTTCACAAAGTGAACAGAAAAGCTTTTAATTCTGATAGAAAAACTACTTGTTTTGAAACACTGTTTAAGTGATTTCCTTTCAAAACTACGAACAAGTCTTGAGAAATGGTGAAAAACTAAAACGTGTTAGAATGTATTGGCAAACTTATAACTGTTAGAGTTTATTATGTGACTATTAAATTGTCTAAACGTATATATTAAGAAATCAAATTTCCCATTTAAAAAATCCAGATATTTTGATTCCTCTCTTTGTGTTAACTTTGAACACTTTGAACATGTAATTAAAAGAGGCTAACGCAAAAAAAAAAAAAAAAAAATCAACTTTGACCACATAAGCTGATTAAGAAATGTAATTTCACTCAAAGTTCTCACATTTGGTAATTTTTTTCTTTTTGGTGGGGGCGCTCACCATCCACTAGATGTAGTGCTGCTGTCGGGTGTCTGCCCTTTCCTCTCCTCCATCCTCTTCTGTCTTCCTTTCCTTCATTCTTTCCTTGTCCTTCTGCCTACGGGTAACTTTACACTCCCTCTTCTTTTTTTGCTTCATTTTTTCCTCTTCTTTCTGCCTGTGGGTGACTCTACATTGAGTGACAAGCCAAATCGTTTCCTGTGCGCCAGGAAACCATTTATGACGCTGGATGGTAGCAACATAACCAAATTTTGGCGCCTGGTGGTTTAGTGGGTAATTATTGCACTCCAATCGGAATGAGCCGGTGAAGGATTATATCCAAGGGAAGGTTGGGGTTGATTGCTCATGTAATGCCACTCAGGGATGAGTGAGGCTGGTCACTCATCTTTAATGTCGGAACTAATGCCTAGCCCCTGGCTCCTACGCTCCTCATGGGGCAATGTAGGATTGGATGATGGATGGATGAATAGAAAGTTCAGAACGCTTTAGTGAAGAACAAAGCTAACTTTACTCAAAAAATTTCCAGGCATTTACATCTTTCTCTGTAAACTTTAACATGTTAGACTGGTACCTAAACTAGTAACTCAGAACATTCATGAACATTTAAGTGTGGTTCATGTGAACCTTGATCATAAACTATAAGCTGTAAAATAAATGAACGACTCGAAAATACTGTATGTTGTTTATTGGACTTCATGCTTTACGAAACTGAACTTCAAGCATCAGGATTAGCATTCCCTAACAGGTACGTGTCAATTATGCTTTCAGTGTATATATATATATATATATATATATATATATATATATATATATATATATATATATAATCGGCTGGTCACTAAAATCTGTGTGGTCTTTTTAGTCCAGTGAGATGTTATTGCATTTTTGCTGACGCCAAATTATTTTATTCACCTTAGGAGACTAAGCTTAGGAGGTTAGAGGTACAGCCTTCATTAACCCCCTAAGTACTGTGGCACTTTTCTCTTCTGAAGAAAGTAATCTGGAATTAACAAAAAAAAAAAAAAAAAAAAAAAAAAAACCAAAGTACTGAAGAAGTAGGCTGCTTCGATCGAAATACTTTTTTTTTAGTATATTCACACTAATTCGAGACAGTTTTATTCACGTTTCGAGAAGGTTATATAAATGGAGAGGATAGATATACATGTAGACTTGGTTACAATGGATCTCCACAGAAAGTAAAAATGTTTAGACATAGAAGCAGTACAAAGTAGGTTACTCGACCTGGATACCCTGCTATGTGATATGGTATTTTTCATCTTGCTACAGCCAAACGATTGTTTTATCCCAGGAAAGGTAACTCGTAGTAGTAGTAGTAGCAGTAGTACCGTAGTATATAGTAGTAGGACTAATAGTGGTAGTTGTGCCAACCTCAGGTTCATCCAAAACGGGGAAATGGAAGGAATTGAGGGACGTTTGGAAAACCGGACAGAAAAAATTCTCGGTTAAATCGGTGCCTTCGCGTGAAGGAGTCCCTTTCCAGCACCGTAGCTCCAACTGAAGGCGACCTTCAAATAATCTTCAGACCCTTTCTTGTTCTCTGATGTATTTATCATTCGTACCTCCAGGCGATTATATTTAGCTTCGGATGGAATTCGTCAGACTGGGGGGGTAAGATAATTACAACCCTTTTTAATTCTCAGTACACATGATTTCCCGTGGGTGAATTAAATAATGTGGAGGTGGCTGGAATAAATTGATAAAACTTACTTGGATTGTTGGCGTCAACCGTTTGAGTTCGGTGATGTACGGTAATAGTTTTTTCTTGCAAATGCTGGACGATTTTATTCAGCTGGAGTTTCTCATAATCGAGTTAACTGTGTTCATAGTTGTGACCTTACGCTCGACGGAACGATAACCTGGTGAACTGCAAGCTGAACATGCTCTTTTTCCAGTCCACTTCTGTTTTAGGGGCACAGAGAGGGAGATAATGGACGTTTGAAAAACTGGGCAGTGAAACAGTTCAGTGGTATATGTCCAGCTCCAGACAAGGAATAAATGCAGACTATGGGCTATCTAGCCAGTTCTGAGCCACTTAAGTGAATAAAACTATCTGGAGGTAGCAAGAATGAATTATATATAAGTTCGTCATCGGACTGAAGATGATAAGCCCATCGATGCAAAAGGTCTTCTGTAAGCAGTGTAATGATTGGGTAGAGACGGTTTGTTTTCATCAGACGGGACTAGCCCACTCATAAGTTGTATAGTGTCGTGGTTACATGAAAATCGATTTTTTTTTTTTTTTTTAATGAAATTGGAATGATTCTCCTTGGGATAATTACCAAATCAGCCCTGTAATTTGATTACATTTGAAAATCACCTGAACTTTAAATGGTAAGGGAATTTTGCTAGGCGATAACAAACGGACTGTTGCTGCATAAGGTAAAAGACGTCCCTGTATACCATTTCACTCCGATGACGTTGTTTTTACTCTTGTTACAGTAAGATGACTAAACTTAGCTGAGGAAAGACATTGTGCATGGAAGGGTCGAGTCAGCTTTTATTAACTCCATCAGTACAAAACATCATAAGAATAAAATCGACTTGAGTCAGGATTTCGGTGTCTTGAATGGAGTGAATGAGAGTGTGGTCCATTTATCTGGGCAAACTTTTGGTTAAGACATCACTTTTTTCCTTTCACCATAGACGCCAACGTATTCGAGCGATAGAAAAATAAGAGGTCTAGATGATAATGCTGATATTAGTGGTGGTGGTGGTGATGATATTTGCAAGAATGATGTGAAAAAGATAGTCATCGATGCTTTGTGAAACCTACAGAATCTTACTATAATTTTTCATTAAACCTTCCTTTCCGAAGATGCACATCTTCCTTGTGGTTGGGTTGCTCTTATCTGACAAAGGTCGCTCACTTGTTTTAACTCAGTTGATGGCCAATATTTAGTCAAAGTCGAGGGTGGATTTGTCTAGTAACCAAGGAGACTCATTCTTGCCGTAGAACTCAGGTCAATGAATTCCTTGCTATCACGATTTAGCATGCAGGCTTTGGAGTAGCCCAGTTCAGTCAGATGTAAGGAAAGTACCTGTGTTTTAGGAGTGACTCAAATACCTTATACTGTACCGTATTTACGATCGATTCCCTATTGTAAGTCAGTTTTAATTTTGCAGGAGGGATGGGGAAAGGAGAGCACTGATTCTTGCCCAACTGTCTTGTATTCGCGAACCTTTAGTAGGGCGAGGTGATAAAGTATTTGTCGTTTTGTGTGTGTGTGTGTGTGTGTGTGTGTGTGTGTTGCGAAAATATCTCGAAAAGTTCCATCCATCCATCCATCATCCAATCCTACGTTGCCCCATGGGGAGCTTAAGAGCCCGGGGCTAGGCAAGTTGGTCCTGACATTTAAGATGAGAGTGACCAGCCTCACTCATCCCTGAGTGGCATTATGTGAGCAATAACTCCAACCACCCCTAGGATATAAACCTTCACCGTCTAAATCCGATTGGAGTGCTGCAATTACCCACTAAACCACCAGGCGCCATAATTTGGTTATATGGTTACCACCCAGCGTAGTAAATGGTTTCCTTGTGAACAGGAAACCATTTGGTTTGTCACTCAGTGTAGAGTCACCCATAGGCAGAAGGAACAGGAAAGAATGAAGGAAAAAAAGACAAAAGAGGGAGTGTAAAGTCACCTGTAGGCAGAAGGACGAGGAAACAGAAGAGGTTGTGGACGAATTTTCACCAAATGTTTAGGAAATAGCAACTATGGGGATGTGAATAAGTAAATAACATTTGTAGGGGATTTGAACAGACAACCGAATGCCAGCCACCATATATTGAGTAATATGGAGTGGCTTCTTGTGAAACGCTGTGACAATTCCTTAGAGTTTTGCATGTTCTTTTTTCAAATTTGGTTTGTATGTAGCCTGTACCCTAGTCAACAACATATTTTGGCGGGTGATTAGCATTCTTTCCTTGAATGCTTTGTTTCATTCTCGCTGCAAAAGTAAGTCTTAGCCTACTGACAACAGGTTTTTGTTTTTGCAGGGAAGAAAAGTCGAGTAGTGCAGAAATTTCCTGATGTCAGGACTCTAAAATATCATAATAGCTAGTAACATAGATGTAAGCTAGAAGGTTAGGTCAGTCATGGCTAGGGCCGGCAGGAAATATCGTCAGCACATTCCTCCTGAATGTGTAGTGTGCTCCTTGTGACGCCTGATAGGAATACACATATACACACACGCGGGCTTCTAGAACATTTGACAACCGTATAATCCATGTGACATAAGCTCTCATATAGGAGACAGAAGCAAGAAGGAGTTAGGAGGCTGGAGAAGTAAGGAGCGAGAAGGAATTAGGAGAGAGAGAGAAGGGGGTGTAGACTCGAGGGAGAAGCACGTTGGCCTGCGAGAAGTTAGCTAGCATAAAACGCTCTTGTCTTATACACTCAGTGTTAATCTTGAGCTTTTCCTTTTGAAGACAATAAAACTACAATCAACCCCAGACTCATCTTTTATCTTCTCCCGTCATCGACTACAAATGAACTGAGGTTATCCCCTCACATATTTACTCGGCTACAACCACTAGGCTATATAATCAGTTACAAGACTGATATATTATTTGGTGGCAGCACTGGGATACGAACCAACGCCTACGAGCCTACAATTCTACGATCAAGTAAGCACAAGCGTGTATACAGTAAGGTGAACGAGTTACGAGTGAGGAAGAAACAAGCTCTGCGATTAACTACAAGTAACAAGTCTACGAGACATCTACACGCACCTACAAGTAGCAGCAGTCTTCATCCAAGAAGTAAATTACAAGAAAAAAACAAGAAAAAAAAAACAAGCAAACGAAGAGCGAGAGAATACATACAACTACAGCAACCAACAGTTGACCCCACCTTTCTCTCCAACCAACCACCCTCTGTCTCCATCACCACGCCGATGCAGGGCTGAGCATGGTCAGACGACGGCAGCAAATACCAAACCCTCAATTACCACTCATCTTACTCATCATTACTCATTTACTCGCCACAGCTGCCAGAGTGAGAAGTCGCTGTGCTAGCGTTTTGCTGAGAAGCTGACAACACTACGACACGTCAATCAACTCGTGTCTGACAACACCACTCACCACCACTATCACCATTCCCACCGCGGTGAAAAATAATGAGTTACATAGTTACTTAATTTATACAATACACATTGATAGACAAAACCTTCTGCACAGACATATAAAATGTGCTGTATAGTTACAACTTACGTACACACACACCTACATCAGTTGTCTGCATAAGTCAGTCACTAATTACTTGCACCAGTAAAAAACTATTACATACTGTATATATTCATTCACGTGTTATGCCATTCATTTATTATAGCATTCATTTATTCCCAACGAGTGCTACCATTTACACATACATAAAATACGTGTTTCAAACGTACAACTAGACATTATTACAACTACAAAGTGAAAAAAATAAAATATACTATCACATTAAAAGAACTGTAATAAACATTAATAATTAAAGCTACCTAGTGGAACCAAATTAAATTACAAGGAAAGCCAAGGAGAGAGAGAGAGAGAGAGAGAGAGAGAGAGAGAGAGAGAAATGACCAATAGAAATGACATTAGCAAGAATGAACATCTTCTTCCACACAATCGTGAAGACAAGGATTTCCACACAGTGCTGAACCATACATTTCCAACTATAGGTACAAACGAACAACAAGTGAGTGTATGTAGTTAATATTGTATATAGTATATATATACTTTCATATAAAATAACAAAATATGGGGTTATATATCATCTTTAATAATAACTATGCAATATAAACTAAGCCTTTAAAAGGGTGTCCAAGGATTAACCAGCAATTATGCAACCTCGGACACCACCGAAAGCAGACAACAAAGATTAAAACAAACTAGTGACAATCAGTACATACAAAAATTAAGATCGCATAACAAAGAAAAAATAATGCAACTGTTGCCACACATGTCACAGTACAGCACGAACTCTTTCATGAAGCTAT
>NC_136975.1:19617045-19853414 GCF_032717465.1 Coenobita brevimanus | reverse complement strand
CAGCATTGTAAATGGCTAACCTGGTGTACAGGAAATCATCTCGCCCGAGCTATCCCTCATCCACGTGACCCAGCCCCCCTAGCACCTCAGGGCAAAGTGTTCCCCCATTCCCTGCACCCAGCACATCCAAATTACAGGGATGTTCCCACCACCACACCAGCACATCTCATGAAAGTGTTCCTCCTTTTGCAATCATTTCCCAGCACGATTGAGGGACAGAACCTATCCCCACACTTCCAAGCACCTCCAGTGAGACAACTTCCTCCCCACACTTCCTGCTTTTCCCCATGTTTGGATGAGTGGAAAGTAGGACATCAGGTTCTCCAGTACACACTCAGAAATAACAGTGTCATTACTGAAGGCATGTTGTAAATAACTTCAGAGTGCAGTACTAAAGTTGTACGTAAGTTACCATAAATGTAAGATGAAGGATGCACAGTGAGGAGATACATGACACACAGGTGTTGCAATACAAGTGATTTATCACAAACACAATGTTCACACACACACACGTGAAACACATATGAAGTTAACTGAAAAATAAAACATTCCCATCAGATCTTCCCATCCCTCAATACGAGTTTACTTCTCACCTTAGCTGCAGTTCCGTGAGGGGTGGACCGGACATCCAGCTCCAATACTGGCAACACTCCGTTCTCATTATATAACATCGTTCTTCCTAGACTCAGTACGTCCATCACCAACTCCTTTATTCATCAATGATTTCTAAATGTACATCTAACCCATCCACTTGATCCTTCACCTTTTCCATCATTTGTTTCGCCCATTATGAGTTACTTCAACACTGATCAATGGCTTCTCTGACTGGGGTAAAAATAATATGGTTGTTTTAATGCGGAAACTCAGGTTATACAAACGACATCAATCTTCCTGTAAAATCGTTCATGGAACTTTCTTGAAAGATCTGCATCTCTTGTAAAATCTGCTTCCAAGAGATTGGGTTGCTGCTCTTCTTCACCCCTGCAGTTTGACTACAGGGGTTTTATCACCCTGTGTGCAGCTCTCATGTGTAACACATACAGCTCTTCTCAATAGGGTGGAGTCAAAGGCTTTTCGTGTCTCTCCTCTTACTGGCTTCCTTCAACCTCTGTCTCTTTGCCGAACTGGTGCCTCTTTATCTCTTTTCTATTGCTACTTCCATGATCATTGCTCCTCTGAACTGTCTGCTTGCATCCCTCCACCTCTACGATGGGTGCGTAGCACCCGTGCAATAAACTCTCGTACCTTTTTTCTGTTCTTTTAAGTTAACTCTCAGTCCTTCATTTATCCTACGGATCAACCCTGGAACTGTATCCCTCTGTCTGTATTTCCTACTTCCTATGATCTCCAGTCTTTCAAACGCAGTGTGTCCACATCACGAAATGAACGGATTTTTTTTGGCTCTCTTTTGTATTGTTTTTATTCATCTTCTTGCAGGCCTTGCCAGTGGTTCCTTCTTCGTCGCATCAATATATATATATATATATATATATATATATATATATATTTATATATATATATATATATCTATGTGTATTTATTTTCAACAGGCATGCCTTGCATTCATGACGGAAAAACCAGCTATAAATGATACAAGAAAAAAAATCAAACAGAGAGAAAATAGAATAGGAGGAGCAGCATGTCGGTCTTCCTCTTCGCAAGTGAAGGTGGAGGGCTTAGTGGCCCAGGGAGGGGGAGATAGCAAAACATACATTGCGGTTTAGCAAGAAACATTATTTAATATTTAAAAATTTGAGAAAATTAAATAAATTTAATATTACATGAAGTCGGTATGAAGAGATAGTGAAAAAACCCACTGGGCAACATTTACTTATACTTAAAACGTGATTTCTTACTTTGTTCGTTCCACAGATAATCATTAATATTTCTTACAAGAAACGCTAACAACGTGTTATTTTGACATGTTATACTGTAGTGACTATAGATAAATATGAATCAGTCTGAATAATAATCACAAATGAGTATTATGTAATAATTTAGGCTTTCATCTGCAATGGAGATGACTTGAAACATTACTTAGGTTTTCGTCTGTGATGTGACTGAGACATTGCAGTTTTTTGCCAATTGTCTTTTCAAGGATCAGAACCACAGTCTTCCGATACACCTAAACTGTTCATACTGAGTGATTATTTTTTCTCAAGCATGATTTTCTATCTTGTAACTCTGATTTTTCCTTCAGAGTTTTTTTTGCTGAAGTAAAGTTTTATTTTCTTGGACTAACAAGTTCTTCATTTTCAGCTAAATTTCTCTTCAATATAGCCTTTTCAAGACTCAGAGGACACCATAAGAAACTTAAGGCTCATCTATAGGCCTGTCAATAGGAAAGGATCAGTCATTAGCCCGCTGAAGTGAGTACTGGTATCAACATAAATTTCTACTGCTGTTAACAGAATCCAATTTAACACACTGTCTGGCTGGTACCTCCGTTTGGCTTGGCAATTTAGTTTTCTCCTGTAAATATGATGGGAAACCAGCAAACACACTTGGTATCACACCATCCCTTAATATAGTTCGGTGTGGTCCTGTCAAAATCCTCATTCTTAAAATGTTGAGAACAAACAACTGCTGATTTAGAAGGATTAAAGTCCTTTTCCTGAAAATTTTCAATCTCATAAAAATCAAATAAGTTTTTTGGGAATTTATTGTCAAATAGTTCATTTAAAGCATATTTAAATTTATTCAAGAATCATTATTTATATTTCATGAAAGAGATATATTGATTCTTCATTAAATTCACATGAAAAAATTAGCCACATATTTATCTATTCCATCTCAATGAAATTCATTCAAATCCCAAGATTGATAAAGATAGAACCCTTGTTTTTTTTTTTTTTTTACAATGACTGATATGAAATAACTTTATAGCATGAAAAAGTTGGTCGAATTATTAGACTTAACAAATATCAAATATCAAAAAACAGTTCTAGTTTATGACCTGTGTGTTTTTGTCTGTTTACACCAATGACTGACATAACAACTCTTACATTATCAAAGTTGATCCATTTCTTTAATGAGGTCCGCACCTCCGACATCCCGAGGTATTTTCAAATTTTTTTTTTTGGCTAAAACCTTTGCTTTTGGTGAGAAATATAGAAAATTCATAGAGAAATCGCTCACCTGAGGTTTAAAATACCCAATCCAGGTAGGAGTTCCTCCTTACCTGACTGGGTTTTCTAACATGCTGCCACCAAAGAAAACGAGTTCTATGGGAGGGTAACTATTTTATCCACTCATAAACGGTATTTATTTATTAAATGTATATGTAGTATGAGAGTATATTGGTTTTCAAGCAGTAATAAAGGCATTATAAGCATTGTTTCACTCACTAACTAATCACCATACCTGACCTTTTTTTGCCACATTACCTGATCATTATTTCTGACTGTTTCTTCTTCTATTGCTATGTAAACATTGTCCTCCACATGTCATCGATTGGGGAATCACTCTGGCCCTGAAGTTTTAACTTAAGACAATGGCGTGAGGGGGGAGGGGAGGTTATGCGGTGTAAGGCATTGTCCCTGCTTGGCATCTTGTAGAGGAATAGAGGAAGGTGTCCCGTGTATACATACGAAAAATCAAACACGAAAATTGAAAATTGTGCAAATTAGGGACCTTGCAATTGCACAACGTACTGGTACGTCGCCGGGACTGGCAAATATAAATCGTTGCAACGTACCCATACGACGACGGGGGGGTTAAATCAAGTGGATGAGCTGGAGTTAAATAGCTTAGGCTAGATCAATAAGGTCAGATAAGGTTAAGATAAGCTGGTTAAGCTGGCTTGGATAAGGTTACAAGGGTTGATTTACCTGTAAGATAATTGATTTAGTGCCTGGTTAAGATAAGCTGCTGCATTTAGGTTAAGTTATTAAAAATTTTGATTAGGTTAGGTTACAAGTGCTGGTTAGGTTACCAGGCAATGTTGCACTTTCTTGTGGTTGGTGTTTGAAGTATATCTAATGTACTTGACTGAAGAAAAATCAACTTAAATTCAAAACAATGTCAGGGAAGAACATGTAAATGTTAAGTGCTAAAAACTTAAAACAAAATCGTTACAATCAGACAAAAAGCAAAACAGCAAAAAAAAATAATGAGTTTTAAGCCATGACAAAAAAAAAAACTAGTAGTTACCTATGGAATCAGTTGTACGATCTTCTTACACAAAAGCAGAACAAGATATTTTTACACAAATAATAGTTCCACTCTACTGATGTTTGAGCAGGGTTCCTCTGGGATGCAGAACTCCAGCCATTTCCCAAATGTGCGTGAAAAAAAAAAAATATATTATTTTCATATGTGTTTGCTATTGCTTAATTTATTTAGATTCCACATAAAAAAATTTATAATTTTTTTCTTGTTATTCAGGGACACTACTGTGAGGAACTGTAAATCATGTGAAGAAAATTATAAATAATACAAAAAATAGGCTTGATTTTTTATATTTATCGTGAGAATAATATAATAATACAACAGTGATCATTATCATGTTGGATCTCAGCATCTTTTAGATGCACCCGGGTTTTTTTTTTTTTTTTTTTTTGTTTTAATTTTTGTTTTTTTGGCTTTTATATGTATTCTGAAGTGCTGTATTTCTGTATGTGTCCCTGAATAATTGTAGTACCCAAACATAAAAAAGGTAAATTTATTTTTTTTATATTAATTTATATGTAGTACAAGAGTACAGTATATTTGTTTTCACACAATAGTACAGGCGATATAAGCATTGTTTCACCACCAAACACATCAACATACTGCATCCCTTGCAAATTTTTCTTTTTTCTGGCTTGTTTTTTTTGCCCTCCACTGGGAATCACTTTGCCTTGATTCGTCATCGGAGACTGTCGCTATGTCTTTAGCCAGGTCACTGCTAACAGGTGAGTTGCCAGGTCACTGCTAACCAGTGAGTTGCCTGAAGGGAGTGAGCAAAATGTTGAGTCCCAGTATTTACTCAACATTAAATTTCTGCCCACATAGAGACTGAATGAGTCACCCACTAGGCGTAATTTATAGTCTGAACAAACTATGTATTAAGAACCTAACTTGCACTAATGTATGTTTGAAACCAAATTTATCACATCATCAGTGATATTTTAATTTCCGTTTATGATAACTATAACAGCTACGTTATATATATGTGTTCTGTTTGTATTATATTATGGTATATGACATTGCTATGATTCACAGTTTCACACAACAGTGTAGATAAACAAACAAAAAGATGCTTTAACCCGCCCGGGAGACGTGAATTCTCTCCTCACATGATGTGCATATACCCGAGCTTAATCCCTAATTTGCAAATCTTGTAGCGTTTTTTGAATTTTTCAATCTTTCATGTTTTTTTGAGATGAGGATTGATGCATACTCCAGGGTTGGTCTGATGAATGATGTTATTACCTTTCTTGCATGTCTTCATTTATGTATGTAAACGCTATCATTGGCAAGCCATGTATACATGTTCCGTGATTCTCGATGACAATGTGCCAGAGGAGATAGTCATATTGAAATGATGGTCCTTCTCTCTTCTGATGTGTGAGTGAACAATGTATAATATGCTATATTACCATTTTACCAAACTCTGTACATGAATTCGTCCACATAATTCCATTTGGAATAGTTATCCTTCCATGAAGTTTTTTAATTCTTGTAGCCTGATAAAAACCTGTGTTAAGAAGGTACTCCTGTATTTTTGCATCTCTGAAAACATATTTAGATAGCTTTCTCACCAGTGTTACTGTCTATATCAACCACTAAAAACATGATGGTCCAGGTGAGTGTGGTACTCCACTATTCACTTCTTTCCAGATGAGTAAGCCTCATTCATGAGAATATCTTGCATCCAACAATACAGTTAGAATTCGATGGTAAGTTTCCAAAAACTTATAAATGCTTCTTGCTAAAGTCTCTTGAACTTTCTGTCAAATAACTGAAACCAAACTGTCTTTCTGTAAAGTCTTCATAAGCTCAATCTTGCTTACACACTGCAGATACTCAGTCTATCCAATTGACCTTGACTCAAGGATTTCTTGAAAATTAAAAAATGGGATGTTTGCACTTTCAAATACATGAAAGTCAACCATCCTACTCATCTTCTACTGGAATTATATTTTCAAAAATATTCAATTACTGGAAATTTCATTGGGCATATCTTTTTTGCTGATATCGTCGTCAGAACAATTTGTTTCCAAAAATGTTTGACACATATTTTAAAGGGGCTCCTCCTTATTCTTGTATGCATTTGCCTGTTTGTAATTATTATTGTTCTTCTGTTATTCCACAACATAATCTTTTTTTTCTTTGATTTTTTACATTCTGCTTGAAACACAGAATTTTCTAATAGTTCTAACCAAGAATTTGTTTTTTATCATGTACTTTCTAGTAAATTTTTTTTGCTGTTATCTATCTTTGTAAAAGAAAAGGGAAAGGCTAATGTTTTCACCTAGAGACAATCACTGCTTTCCCCTTACATGTTACTCTGACTAGAGTTTTTTTGGCTTATTCATCTAGAGTACATTATATTTGTATTAACCCACCTGATTTTCCATTTTATGTGGCGTTTTAAACTCGAATTCATTTTTTGTGTGCATCAGTTTCGTTTTTATTGTTTGACACAAATTGGTCTTACACCTCGATGTAGCTGCAACAGTTTGTGAGGGTAAACATGTTTTTGACTTTTAAATTTTTCTTAGTAATCATCTTTTGTTCATATTCTTTATATTATTTATTCACACTCTTGTTTTTTTATTCCACTTATTTAGGGGTTTCGTAATCACACCAATGTTACAAAAAAAAAATCGTATATATTCCTATCTCCCGTAATATCTAATGACATAGTCATATTCTTTTTCCTTTTTACATCTTTTTCCATAAAGAACTCCTCTTTTTCCATAGATTTTTATTGTATTTCAGGTTTACAAAGGTAGGTTAGTCTTGACTTGTTTTGATTTCCCTGGTTAACTACAGATCTGACTCTTTAATAAGTTTACACCATCTCACTTTTTTGTCTTTTTGGAGTTTTATTTTCTTAAGATTGATTACAATATCACTGTCCTGACTAAAGTAGTTTTGGAGTCTTTTCATCCTTAATGCTTTTTTATTTTATTTATAAATTTCAATCATTTTTGTAGGACAGTATTATATTAATTTCAAAGCTTAGAATTATAAAAATAACTCTTTAATTTTGGTTGACATGTACTTGAATCAACTAGATTTATGATCAAGTGACTGCAATTTTTCTATCTTTCATATCCTTTCAGTTACAACAATTTTGAAAAATGTAAATATTATGGACAAACAGAAACACACACCAGCCCCAAAGCAACTGAAAAAAAAAGAAGAGAACATGGTTAAACCACTTACAGTATTGTGACATGGCTGGGTTGACCCAAAAACTATAAAACTTTTAAGTCTACTCTGCTATAAAATTAATTGGGAGTAATTTGGCTATTGTATGCATCTTTTTTGTTTTTTGTTTCCCAAATAGGCCAATTGATCAGTGGAGTTCACTACTGAATGAAATAGTGTGTGCCATATTATTCATAAGTTTAAGGATACGTTTGATGAAAATGGGTAAATACACGGGACAGTAAGAGCTTGACTCATTCCTGTAATGATACAGTTAGGTAGGAACAATCATGTAAGGTAAGAAAACACACACACACACACACACACACACACACCGAGAGAGAGCTGACGCACGTCAACACCGCTCTATACCTGGCCAACTTGGCCAACGGCATTCCCTAATTAAGTGTCTTTATATGAGTCAAGCTCTGTACAAGGTTAGACTAAATGATGTTCTAATATAAAAAAGTTTTTAAGTAAGACTTGGTCAAACAGAAAAGTAAACAAGCAGCGCAAGAATGTGCACAATCAGCTGATCGTCGTTTAGTCTACAATCTGCCCCAGGGAATGTAAGTACTATATACTCTTTTACTACTGGAAAATGACCACATACTTTAGTAAAGCAAATTTGGAAAAGAAAAGGGATAAAGGTAGAAAGCAGGATGATGATTTCTACTAAGAACTGGTTGAAATGGAGACTCACAACAAACTGTTTGAACATGTACACAGGTTAGAGACGGCTTTTCAAAATGAGATTGATGAAATTAAGAAACAGATGCACTTGCAAAAGAAAGAAATAGAAAAATTAGTAAAGCAAATCATCAAGAAAGACACAATCATAAATGAGCTAACAGTTGAAGTGAGTACACTTAGGAGGAAAATTAGTGAAATGGCAAGTACAGTAGTCAACCACGAGAGTATTATGGAAGAGTTCAAAAATTATATTGAGACAATTAGGCAAGTAAGCTGTCTGATAGATCAGAGCAGTGATATTGAGTAGAAGATAACAGTGAATGAAGCTGTGCAAAGCTACAAAAATGATGTGGAAACCACTTATGCTAAAATGGTGAAAGTAAAGAAAGACTTGGAAACAAGTGTGGAAGAAAAAAGCATTAAAAAGGAAGTGAAAAGAATAATCCAAAACAATCCTAAGTTAGTCAGAGATTCAGTAGATATTAACAAATCTGTAGTAATCACTGGTGTAGAAGAGGAAGAAGTAAAAAACATCTCAAGAGACAAAAAGGAGATGGCAAATGTAATGGGCATATTGAAAGAAAGTCAGAGGAAATCTGTAGTAAAGACATAGAGGAACACAAAAGGTTAGGGAAATACGAGAAAAGCAAGTCAAGACCCCTAAAGGTAACCTTCCAGAGTGTAAACACCGTGGAGGAGATACTAAAAAATGCAAAGAATCTTATGGAAAAAGAGGAGTTCAAAAATTTATGGATAAAAAGATGCCTAACACAAGAGGAACTGGAATTACTGAAAGAGAAGAGGAAGCAAAAACAAAAGATGAGGGAAGATCAGAGGAGGAGAAAACATTTTTTTACAAAGTAATTGGATTGCAGGTACGAAAGTGGTACATAAACAGGAGGGAATAAAAAGGAGAAAGGTAGTAGAATCAAATCATGACAAGTATATAAACAAGATGATTAAGTTGATGTACTCAAATGTGGATTATTAGAGATGAATGATTATGTCAGAGAAATGAACCACATATAATATGCCTGACAGATTCAAAATTAACACCAAGGATATCGAATGACATCCTAAACTTAGAGGAATATAATATATGGAGAAGAGATAGGAACTTAAACACAGGAGGAGGAATTATAGTATAAACTATAGTAAGAAAAATCTAAAAGTCAAAGAAACAGAATTAGATATACCCTCACAAGTAGAACTGATTGCAGCAGAGATAAATACATCTGAAGGGAATGTAATTGTAGCCAATTTGTACATGCCACCCAGATCAAACATATGGGAAAGAGACGAATATGATGACCTGGCAGAGAGTACAATTCAGAGTTTAAGAGCATTACTACATAAAATGGAAGAGAAATCGAAAAGAATTATGCTAATTGGAGATTTTAATACAAATATAAATTGGAATACTCTAGATATAATAAGCCAAGAAAGCTGTTGGGACCAAAAACTCCTGGATCTTGTGCAAGAGTTTTTCCTAACGCAACATGTAAGGGAAAGCACCAGAAAAAGTGGACTCGATGTGCCCTCAATGCTAGACCTCATATTTACTAGGTAAGAAAACGATATTGACAGTTTAATATATCACCCTCCATTCGGCAAAAGCGACCATGCAGTACTAAATTGCAATTTCAGGATTGCATATGACATAGATAACAGCAATGAAAGTTACAAAAAGAGCCTAAACTATAAAAAGGGAAAGTATCATGACCTAAAGAAGTACTTCTTAGAAGTTGATTGGGAAAAGGAGCTTAGAGGACAAGAATTAAATGCTATATATGAAAAATTCTGTGAACTTTATGAAATAGGAGTCCAGAAGTACATCCCACAGCACAAAGAAGCAGAAAAGAAAATACAGAAATGGTTCAATACAGAATGTAAAAAATCAAAAGAAAAAAGATATGTTGTGGAATAGATACAGAAGACACAATAGTGAAAAGGCATATAATAATTACAAACAGGCAAGAAACGATTATACAAGAATAAGGAGGGAAGCCCAAAAACAGTTTGAGGAGGTTATCATAAATAAAAGTAGTGATCAACCAAAGCTATTTTACAGTTATATCAGAAGCAAAGCCAAAGTAAAAGATAAAATACAATCCATTACGGACGATGGAATCAGCTATACACAAGAGAAGGATATTTGTGAAACACTAAACAAGAATTTCCAGTCAGTTTTTACTGAGGAAAAAATTTTTGAGAGCGATTATGTGGAACATGCATGTCCAAACATACTACCTGATATACAAACATCAGAAAAAGAAATACAAGAGGAGCTAAGTAAATTAGACAAAGGAAAAGCAAATGGTCCTGATGAAATTTCATGTTGGGTGCTACGTGAATGTGCAAAGGAGTTAAGTAAACCATTATTTTTTATTTTCAAGAAATCCTTGAGTCAAGGTAAACTACCTGATATTTGGAAGAAAGCAAACATTGTTCCCTTATTCAGGAAAGGGAATAGACAAAATCCATTTAACTACTGACCAGTATCATTAACCAGTGTTGTAAGCAAAGTATTAGAAAAGTTTATAAGAAAAGCTTGGGTAAATCACCTAGAAGAACACAGTATGGTAACAGAAAGACAGTTTGATTTCAGAAAAGGAAAATCATGTGTTACTTATCTGTTGAGCTACTATGACAGAGTAACAGAGACATTACAGGAAAGAGAAGGATGGGTGGACAGTATCTATTTAGATTTCAAGAAAGCATTTGACACAGTACCACACCAAAGACTTTTATGGAAACTGTACCATCAAGGAGGAATTCGAGGCAAACTGTATTGTTGGATGCAAGATATTCTCATGAAAATAATAATGAGAACAGTACTAAGGGGACATTACTCATCATGGAAAGAAGTGAATAGTGGAGTACCACAGGGCTCAGTCCTGGCACCAATCATGTTTTTAGTGTGTATAAATGATATAGACGGTAACACCGGATGTGAAAGCTATCTAAATATGTTTCCAGATGATGCAAAAATACAAAGGAGAATTACTAACACAGAGTCTTGTAAAGAGCTACAAGAATTAAATAAACTTCATGAATGGAGTAATACATGGCAAATGGAATTCAATGTGGACAAGTGTCATGTCATCAAGTTTGGTAAAAGTGGAAAAAGACCTGATTGGGATTATACATTAGGAAATAAAACCCTACACACATCAGAAAGAGAGAAGGACTTAGGTGTGATTGTCAATAACAGACTATCTCCGCCTGGCCACATCAGTGAGAAGGTACGGAACATGTATACACTGCTTGCCAATATGAGAATAGCGTTCACATACATAAATGAAGACATGCTAAGAAAGATAATAACATCATTCATCAGACCAACCCTGGAGTATGCATCAGTAGTCTGGAGTCCTCATCTCAAAAAACACATAGATAAGATTGAAAAAGTTGAAAGGGCCGCTACAAGATGGGTTTCACCAAGCTTAAGGGATCTAAGCTACGAAGAAAGACTAAACAAACTGAATCTACCAACACTATAGGAGAGAATTAACCCGCCCCATCCCGATGTTTTCTGGGCAGTGGTACGCCCCATTCCCGACATTTTTGGACTTTTTTTTTTTTTGGCTCAAACATTCGTTTTTGGTGAGAAACATAGAAAATTCATAGAGAAATCGCTCACCTGAGGTTTAAAATACTCGATTCAGGTACGAGTACCTCCTTACCTGACTGTGTTTTCTAACAGGTTGGCACCAAAGAAAACGAGTTCTATGGAAGGGTAACTATTTTATCCACTCAAACAGTATTTAGTTATTTACTTGGTACGAATTTATATGTAGTACAAGAGTATATTGGTTTTCAAACAGGAATATAGGGATTATAAGCATTGTTTCACTCACTAACTCATCACCATTCATGACCTTTTTTTCCCACATTACCTGATCATCATTTCTGACTGTTTCTTCCTCTAATGCTATGTAAACTTTGTCCTCCACATTGTCATCGACTGGGGAATCACTCTGGCCCTGAATGTCTTTATTGGCCAGGTCACTGGTAACAGGTGAATTGCCGAGACAGTGGCGTGCAGGGGGGGGGAGAGGTTATGTGGTGTAAGGCATTGTCCCTGCTTGGCATCTTGTAGAGGAATAGAGAAACGTGTCCCATGTATACATGCCAAAAATCACTCGCGAAATCACTCGCGAAAATTGAAAATTGTGCAAATTAGGGACCTTGCAATGTTGCCGCGTTAATTTACGTCTCCGGGATATGAGTGCACATCATGTGAGGACGTGAATTCACGTCTCCAGGATGCAGCAGGTTAAAAGAGGTGACATGATTATGCTATATAAATGCATATCAGGGAAGGAGAAAATAGACATAAATGATTACTTAATGTATGTGGAAGCATCAGCAAGAGGACACTGCAAAAAAAATGCATAAAAAGAGAGGTTATAAAGACATAAGGAAATTTAGTTTCCCAAATAGAGGAATTGATCAGTGGAATGCACTACCGAATGAAATAGTGTGTGCCAAAACAATTCACAAATGTAAGGATATGTACAATAAATATGGTTTAAGACACAGAACAGTATGAGCTTGACTCATTCCTGTAAAGATATAATTAGGTAAGAACAATTAGGTAAGAACACACACACACACACACACACACACACACACACACACACAGAATTACACATCAAAGTGAAAGCAGTTATAGCTCAGGGTTTGTTGAGCAACATAGGTTCTAATGGTACGCAAGTGCTGGTGTATAGCAAGGCGCCATAGCATTCATTACATGCACAGTGCTAAATTCTAGCATAGTCTACCTATACCGAAAGTCTGCCAGCCTGCTGACCCAAACTCCACTTTGTTGGTGCATGATGTAGCGTGAGCTGTGCAGTAAAGCCGGGACTTGCTGTCACTGTCTACTGTATCCCCTGTGTGTAATGTGCACGCTATCCCTCCATGTCTCTGTTGCTCACTGTTTCTTCAGTGAAGATAAACATGATAGATACCGTTATCATAAAAATTATAGAAATAGTAATAGGTGTTACTCAATTACATCAGTAGGCTTTTCAGTTATTATATTGCTAAACAAATTAATGTTCAATAGAAAAAGCAACAGACCATAATAATTATCACCTCTTCAGTCCGGGGATATATATTTAATGATTTTTTCTTACTAACACAAGACGATTTTATTTAATTTTGTGAGCCCATGAGAAGTGAAGGAGTTAAAAACTGTCTTCCAGACAGTTTTTAACTCTGCTTTTACGAAGAAAACATTAAAAGCACATCCTCAAAGTGAAGGGGTTAACAGAAATAGTTATGTTAAATCAAGTTAATTCATACACCAAGATTAGTAACTGTACATGAGATAAAACAAGTCAATAGCAACTAAGAATGTGGTAAACAAAGCATGCCTAATTCATATGATAAAGATAAAGACCATACCAAGCTGGGATAACCAGAAAAAACAAAAGTGGCATTTATTGATTATTTATGTGACTGTTTTAATTAGTTTTTGGTCTAGTGAACCTCTACGTACACCAGATTTACTCTTGTTCATTGTAATTATTTTATTTAACCCCTGCCACACCAATCCTTATCAACCCTGTTACATTCCCTGAGTCATTGTTGTAGGGCTTCTTTTTTTTAAAATTATGTTGATTTTTTTCTTCAGATCAAGTGTTCCTGAGCTCGAACTTTCATCACCCTCGTCATTTTGTAATTTACACCTCTTGGGTGGGTGTGAGGATGACAATAAGTTGCCTGCTTTATGGGAGGTAGACGAGTGTGAATCTGCCATTGCTGGGCTACAAGAGAGAACTGAATTACTAAGTGTCATGGGGGGATGTGAATTTTTGAATTAAATATTACTTGAAAGTAGAGACAAGGAACTGACTTGTGAAAATCAATTAGTAAATTTTACTTTATGCTGGCTTACTTCGCTGATTCTCCAAGGACGAGAATTTATAAACCTTCTCAACAGTACACAGCAGAGACTAATTACTCATGAGTGCTGTTTGTTAGTACTGTTAGCCTCTTGAGAAAGTGACTCCACCCCGACAATCAATAACTACTACTAATCATAATGAACAGGTTCTTGCCGATGCTTAACCCTCCCCGTCTCGTCGACGTATGGGTACGTTGCAACAGTTTGCATTTGCCAGTCCCAACGACGTACTGGTACGTCGTGCAATTGCAAGGTCCCTAATTTGCATAATTTTCAATTTTCGCGCATGATTTTTCGTATGTATACACGGGACACCGTCCTCTATTCCTCTACAATATGCCAAGCAGGGACAATGCCTTACACCGCATAACATCCCCCCCCCCCGCGCACCATTGTCTCGGCAATTCACGTGTTACCAGTGGCCTGGCCAGTAAAGACATTCAGGGCCAGAGTGATTCCCCAATCGATGACAATGTGGAGGACAAAGTATACATAGCATTAGAGGAAGAAACAGTCAGAAATGACGATCAGGTAATGTGGCAAAAGAAGGTCAGGTATGGTGATGAATTAGTGAGTGAAACAATGCTTATAATGCCTATATAACTGTTTGAAAACCAATATACTCTTGTACTACATATAAATTCGTACCAATAAATAAATACCATTAATGAGTGGTGTGAAATAGTTACCCTCCCATAGAACTCATTTTCTTTGGTGCCAGCCTGTTAGAAAACCCAGTCAGGTAGGAAGGTACTGCTACCTGGATCGAGTATTTTAAATCTCAGGTGAGCGATTTCTCTATGAAATTTCAATGTTTCTCACCAAAAACGGAGGTTTTAGCCAAAAAAAAAAAAAAAATGAAAATACCTCGGGATTGTGGGGTGTCGGAGGTACGAAATAGCTCAGGACATGACGAGTTAACTCCTGGCTGGCACAATGGATTTAAGTTTGATACAAAAGAACTGGCCTAAGTACCAGTTATAGATAATGTAAAGTTTGTGCAAACTAGGAGCGGCAACTAAAGAAAGCTTAATGTGGAGGAATAAAACACGAGTCTAATTACATTAAGCTCAAAGAAAAGAACTGTAAATTTATTGATTACAATAAAATAAATGTATGTTATATGAGTCTCAAAATGAATTCAAAAGGGGAATTCACGGTCACTCAGGGACTCATGAATTCAAATAACAAAGGAAATACACTCACTCGCTCATTCAAATGCTAATTGAACTTAGGCCTAGAAAAGGGAACAGAAATACTGGTCAGTGGAGGGATGGAGCTGAACCAAAGACTGGGCATCTGCGTGTTGAATATCAAACGCTGCTATTTGCTGCAAGCCCGCTTTGCCAATTCACCATCTAGGTGGTGATTCAGGAATTCGCTGTACAACGGAGGTGCTGCTCCACACTGGGCACAAATAGTCCTATCCTCGAGGCGACTCAGAGCTGACTGAGTTCAACCTAGGGAGAGGTAAGAGAGATGGCCGTGTTTGCCGGAAGTAGGCGTGGCCTAACTTCAGTGGTCAAAGGAGGGAGGGCGAACAATATATGCTCACAATAAATCACTCAGTGAAAGCACTAATGTCGTGCATAAGAGTGGTCACTTATGATACAGTGACAAATGTTCTGAACACCATCCCGATCGAAGTGAATGTGAGGACGGTTGAACTGAATGATGCCCAGTGGGAATTCCACTAGAATTCGTGGTGTTCTCACCAAAGTACAATGTCACGAATTTGTATTTTTTTTTTTTTAACGTGTCCGACTCTGGGCAAAGGCTTCAGGGCCTATTTCCAAGTCCCAGTAGTCCTCCTTGGGGCCCAGTAGTCCTCCTGCATCTCCACATGTCACCACTTCGGCGCCAACACTCACTGTCGATATTGAATACATGCTAGGGCTGTCTCATACAGGACTGGTGTATTGGTATTAGCGGGGGTATTTTAACGACATGTTGGCGGGTCATCTGGTAGATTAGGAAAGTCTGCTTTTATGAAATTCAGATCCTTAAACTGTTCCCTGCCCCAGCCAGGATTCGAATGTGGGTCCATTAGGACTGCAGGCCGCCTCTCTACTGATTCAGCCACTGCCTTCCCCAAATAATAAGTACACTCTCACGAAATCGTGACACTAAGTATGTTTATTTGACAACTGCGGTGTGGCAGGGCTTGGCAACACCTATGGTGGTGTAAAGAGAGACTCGACGTTCCCATGGAAACCACTGATGCTTCCTTGTGCTTGGGATTATGGTGCGGAGACCCATTGCCCCATATGAGACGTTCAGTGCAGCTAGGGGTGGCCTGCCTATCAGAATGACTAAATATGCAGTATTAGGCAACTACGGCATGGCGGGGCTTGGCAACACCTCTGATGACGTCGAGGCAGTGTCAACATTCCCATGGAAACCAATGAAAACCACTGATGCTTCCTTGTGCTTGGGATTATGGTGCGGAGACCCATTGCCCCATATGAGACGTTCAGTGCAGCCAGGGGTGGCCTGCCTATCAGAATGACTAAATATGCAGTATTTGGCAACAACGGTATGGCGGGGCTTGGCAACACCTCTGATGGCGTCGAGGCAGTGTCAACATTCCCATGGAAACCAATGATGCTTCCTCATGCCATCGCCTCATAAGAGGCAATCAGCACGGCCAGGGGTAGCCTGCATGTCGCCTAATACGAGAGGATGAGCGCGGGAGGTGTTAAATATCTCATTCTAAAAAAAAAAAAAAAAAAAAAAAATATATATAATTAGTCAAGAAAGAAGTGACCTGTGTTTGAGATCAGCACTAGTCTGTTCAGTTTCAGATTTGAGAGTCTGTACACACTTAGTTCCTTGCAAACCTTCACCATGAACACCTTAAAATATCTCCCTCAAGACAAATAATTGGGAATAAAATTCAGTAGGTACTCCTATGTGCAATGGGCCTCTATTGATCATAACAGTCCAAGATTTTTTTTACAGTCTCGCGGTCAAGAACAGCTCGCATGACATCAGTAAACCATGCCGCCATGCGCAGCCAGTGCTGGTTGGCAGACCGTGTGTGTAGGTAGACTGTGAATTCTACAATCCCCACTGCCACCCTGCCTTGTTGACGAAACTGAAATGATAAAAACTTTGTTGATAAGATGATCGAAACCAGAAATGGGACGCTTTCCCTTGTTGATATCACTATCAAATCATAGCGAAAATGATAATGTAAAATTGTAAGAGGAATCTCTGATATTTTATTGCTAGAGCTGATGGCAGAAAAAAAAAAAAGTGTTACAATAGAAAATCTTTTAAAATCTGATTTCACAATGGAGGCATTGACCAATTATAGCCGAACATTCCCTTAGAAAAATGAAGATTCCTCGGGGTTCCTGCACCTTCATGGGTGAATTTTATGTTGATAAAAAAGATATTACTGGATGAATGTATCACATGCTAAGCTTTTGCTTAGCGTGATGGTCAGCTGGGCCACTCATTTTCCAGACTTAACTAAGAGTATGAGTAAACTTGCTTGCTCGCTTCGGTTGCTCACATGTAATTGTTTCCAGAGACTCTAAAAAGGTTTTTAACCTACACTCTTTTTGCATTTAGTTGGACTAAAATTGCAGTCTCTCCATCTTCAGTGTTTACATGTACCCGGCAATTATGTTCGAGCACTGGAATATGAAGTTAGCATGCTCGTTTCATTATAATTTGACCTAAAATTGCCGTCCGTTCATCTTGAATACTAGGTTGTGATAATAAGTTAACACTAGAACATAGCACTCTTCATAAGGAATCGCAGTGGGAAAGATGTAGAACTGTAGTATTGTCTTACTCTCCCACAGATCTGTAACAGCAGATTAACATTAGAATATGGTGCTAATCAGGAAGTGCTGTGTAAGGGATTTAGTGCCATACACTGTCCTTTTCTACTACGAAGTTGCGTGAAATAAGCTGCAAAAGGAAGAAAATATGTGTCAAAAGGAAATAGTATAATCATATATTGTAACTTGGCTAACATTTTCTCCACACTTTAAAGTTGGGGTTTAGTATTAATATCATAGTAAAAAAACGACTTCATTTGTAGTTTGTGGCATATTCTAATTTGGTTCTCTCTCTCTCTCTCTCTCTCAGTTACCAAATCCAAGTGTATTACAGAAGAATGACCTGATAAAGTTCCGTTGCCTCTTCTAGTGTAAACCTAGTAGGCTATATCCGTTTAGGCCTACCAAAATTTCAAGTATGTTACCAGTTGTATGGAAAGACAGTATAATATTATGTGACATCTCCGTGAGTGATGACTGTTTATATTATGTCTTATTTGTCTGTTGTAATTTGAATTGATTATTTATTTATTGCTGATATCGATGTCATACATGTCATGTATTTTTTTTAAATGCAAGAAAGAAGGAACCAAAAGCCAAGAGCCCGCAAACCGTTCCTTCCAAGAAAACAAATAAAAACAATACAAAAGAGAGCCAAATTCAAGATCCGTTTATTTCGAGATGCCTGGACACATTGTGTTTGAAAGACTGGAGATCATAGGAAGTAGGAAATACAGACAGAGGGAGACAGTTCCAGAGTTGACCTGCTGCATAAATGAAGGACTGAGTAATGGATAACTCTTGCATTAGAGAGTTGGACAAAAAAGGGATTAGAGTTTGTTGCTAGATGGATGCTGCACACCCGTCGTAGAGGAGGAGGGATGTAAGCAGATAGTTCAGAGAAGCAGTGACCATTGAAGTAGCAATAGAAAACAGGTAAAGATGCAATAATACGGCAAAGAGACAGAGGTTGAAGGAAGCCAGTAAGAGGAGGAGAGTTAATGAGATGAAAAGCCTTTGACTCCACGTTATTGAGAAGAGCTGTATGTGGGGAGAGTCCCCACACAAGAGAGTTGTACCCTATACAGGGGTGAATAAAACTCGTGTATAAAGTCAACAACTGTGCAGGGGTAAAGAAGGTACAGTGTTGGCCCAGCATACCCAATCTCTTGGAAGCAGATTTTACAAGAGATGCATGTGATCTTTCCAAGAAAAGTTCCGAATGAATGAAACCCCAAGCATGTTGAAGGATGATGCAGGATTCAGCTGGATATTATTAAATATCAGTGGGTACTCCCACGGAAGATTGTGTCGATTTGATAGGTGTAAAAACTGAGTTTCTGATGCATTAAAAACAACCAGATTATTTTTACCCCAGTCAGAGATACGAGCCAAGTCTGACATTAGGTGTGCCATAGCCTCATCCCTTGTTTGTTGAAGTACTCGTAACTGCTGAGATAGACATTGCAGGAACCGAATGGAAAGGTGAAAAGTGGAATCATCAGCATACGAGTGGATAGGGTTAGATGTACAGCTTAGAAGGTCATTGATGAATAATAGGAAGAGAGTTGGTGATAGGACAAAACCCTGAGGAACACCACTGTTGACAGATCTAGGAGAAGAACGATGTCTGTCTATAACAGCGGCTATAGAACGACCAGAAAGGAAGGTTTAGATGAAGGCACAGATAAAAAGATAGAAACCATAAGAGGGTAGCTTGGAAATTAAAGATTTATGCCAGACTAGATTGAAAGCTTTTGAGATGTCAAGTGCAAAGGCAAAGCTTTCACCAAATCCCAAAAGGAGGATGACCAGGAGTCTGAAAGGTAGGTGAGAAGATCGCCAGTTGAGCGTCCCTGACGGGATCCATACTGACGATCAGAAAGAAGGTTGTGATGGGAAAGATGCTTTAAAATTTTTCTTTTAAGAATTGACTCGAAAACTTTTGAGACACAGGATGTCAAAGCAATTGGACGATAGTTAGAGAGTTGGGAGTGGTCACCCTTCTTTGGAACTGGCTAAATGAGAGCAAACTTCTTGCCAGAAGCAAAGGTACAAATTGAAAGACAAAGGTGAAAGAGTTTAGCACAGAAGCACACTTGTTGAGGACAACAGGAGGGACTCCATCAGGCCCATATGCCTTGTTTGTATTGAGGCCAGTGATGACATTAGATACATCATCTGAAGAAATTTTAATGTCAGCAATGAGGAAGTCAGAGGGGGAAAGTGATGGAGGAACAGCACCGGAATCATCTAAGGTGGAACTGGAGGAGAAAGTCTGAGTGAAGAGATCTGCTTTATAGCTACAGAGCCATCAGAGCAGAAAAGAGGAGAGAAGGATGATGAGGTAAAGTTGTTAGAAAGGTTTTTGGCAAGGTTTTGGCAAGGAACAGGAAGAATTCGAGTTGTAGAGTTGAGAGCATTTAGTACGGATGAAATGATTTTTAGCAAAGAGAAGAACAGACTTAGGGGTAGGTGGTGGTGACCATCATCCACTCACTTGATGTAGTGCTGCCTACTTCTTCCTTAGCCCTTATCATTCTTTATCCGTGCCTGCCCTCTTCTTTTCCTGTTTCTCCCATCTTTCCTGTCATTTCTTATTGCTTTTCTTTCCTTTACAGGTGACTTTACATTGAGTGACAAGCCAAATGGTTTCCTGCAAGCCAAGAAACCATTTACAGTGCTGAGCAGTAACCATATAACCAAACCATACATGCTCCCTAAGTTTCAACAAGTGGGTTGGTGGAGGGTTAGGGCCCTCCCTGTAAAACAAATAACTGAAAGTCAAATGGCCACCCATTACGGGATTATAGCTCTGGCAATAGACAGATAGATAGAACAGACCTAGCACGATTCCGGGCAGAAAAGTATAAGAGATGTGATTCAGGAGTGGATTGGCTCTGGTACCTTTTATAGGCCGTCTCCTTGTTGTGGACAGCATTAGAATATGTGTTATTAAACTAGGGCTTTCTTGCATCAGTCAGAGGATATGAGAAGGGAATGTATGCTTCCATACTCGAGAGAATAACCTCTGTAATGCACAAAGCACCCTGAGATGGCTCTCGGCCATGGAAACAATAATCATTACAGGGAAAATCAAAGAAGTACTGCCTGAGGGCCTCCCAATCTGCAGCTCCAAAGTGCCACAGTCGACGTTTCTTTGGAGGGTCCACAGGCCGTACTGGAGTGATAGGACAGGTCAAGGTAATAAGGTTGTGATCGGTGGTGTCCAACGGAGAGGAAAAATTAACAGTGTAAGCAGAAGGATTAGTTGTGAGGAAGATCTCAAGTATGTCGGAGCTCTCTCGAAGGTGGTCAGGGATACGGGTAGGATGCTGTACAAGCTGCTCTAGGTCATTAACCCCTTAACCGCGGGGCATCACTTTCGTGATGCTTGGGAGCAAGGGATCATACCGCGGGGCGTCACGTTTGCGATTCTGTGTTATTTTGTTATTTTTAATTCCCCCGGGCTTTCAAATGGTAGCTTGTATCATCTATCAGTACTGCCAATGTCCAACACTAGTCAGCACTCCTAAGCTCATCTGTACTCCCATCCATTGTTGACAATTTAGCCATTTCTCCCCGTTCTTGACTCCCCTCCCTACCTTCCCTCCATTACCCTCTCCTCTCACCTGCCCGGCTGTGCTACGCTAAGTAAATCTTCCTGGAATTTTCCACTGATTTCATCCATTGAAATAAGCTCTATGGCCTATTCTTATACCAAATAATATATACCAAAAAGAAATAAGGTACGTGAGAGTGCTATACACCTGGAATTGGCTAATTATCACCTGACAACACCTCACATGCACTCGTTCGCTAATTTTCGCTGTTTATTTTCCCTTGAAATATGCCGTATAATATGTTGTCATACTAAAAGTATATATATATGGAGGGAAGGGAGAAGCCTAAGTGATATTTACATTCACCTGGAACTACCTAATTTATAATGTATTGTCTAGATTTCCTGCCAATCATTATATTAGCGGCTGTCAAGAGGCTGACGTTGGCAGTAATGCATTTCCCTAGGTAGGCCACCCTGGCTCACCCCTATCAGTTCACTGTCATCTTCGAAGGTGAAGGTACGTCTGTTTGCTCCTGCAAACTTCCCCCGCTTTTTAGCCACATGCAAAAGGCCCTGTGACCTTTACCCCCTACTAAACCTCGTGTGGAAAGAGGTAAAGAGCTGACAATTGAAAGAGCGTGACTACGATCTTTCTGTTGAGTAAAACAGAGCAAGTGGAATTGTAAATGATGTGTAAGTAATGTGTAAACAGCAAGTGAAAGCAATGAATATAATTATAAGTGAACAGTGGAAAATAGTTTTATAAGTTACTTCAAGTGATAGTGCATAACACAGTGTAATTAAATAGAACTGTAAATAATGTAAATAAAATAGGGAACGTAAACAGAAATGTAAATGAGTATTATTATATTAATACGAGTATACTTGGAATAATGAAAGTGAAAGTTTCACACTAGCATGTATGAATACTATGAGTTATGAGAGTGAAGGTGAAAGTGACATTCACTCTCAATGCTAGCATACAGGACGAGAAAGTGAATGCTACGTATTTTACTGAAAGAAATTGAATGCCTACAGTGACAATAAACTACTATTACTGAAGGAAACTTATGGATAAAGACTGTAGATATATATAAGTGTTATATGGTAATAGAAATATAAACTGTGAGTGTTTTTATGAATAATAAATGACAACACCAGCGGCGAACTAGCGCAAGTGAGAAGGTCATACGCCCTCGTAATTTTCATTGCTTTCACAGTGTATTTTTTTTTTGGAATATGGATTTCAAACTATTTGAGAATCATAGAATGGTGTTTCTAGTGATAATATCAGGCTGTGGTAATCATATTACGGGTTGTTGGGAAGTGTAAAGTGGAGACTTCGTTACCCAACTTCAGAGATCTCCACAAGTCCTACGATACTAGACGAAGACTCAGCAAACACCCCAGGAGAAAGCTGAAGGTATGTGCCATAAGCATATGTGATTTTAATATTCTACGACTAATAACTGATTTTTGGCAAATATTTTTAGAGAGTCTGTTGGAGCGCGAATATGCCCGCGGGTGCCACAAGAAAACGCAAATCAAGCCCGCGGTTAAAGGGTTAAGGATAGAAAAGATGTAGGCTTATTCACCAGGTGGATCAGTGAAAGCCAAAGGTGATGGTGAACACTGAAATCTCCTAGAATGGAGATTTCAGAGAAAGGAGAAATAAACAGAATGTGTTCCATCGTAGAAGTGGGATAGTCAAAGAATTTTTTGTAGTCAGTAGAATTAGGGGATAAGTAAACAGTACAGATATATTTAGTCAGTGAGTGACAGGAAAGCCGAAGCCAGAGAGTAGAAAATTCAGAAGAATAAAGTTCAGGAGCATGAGAGCAACATAAGTCGTTGCGTATGCATACAAAAGAAGCCTCCTTTGGCTTTGAAATGAGTATAGAGAAAGTAAGAGGAAACAGAAAAGGGTTTGCTGTCAGTTGCCTCAGACAGCTGAGTCTCTGTCAGGAAGAGAAGGTGAGTTTTAGAGGAGGAAAGGTGGTGCTCGATAGAAAGAAAGTTAGAGGAAAGGCCTCGAATGTTGCAGAATCGAAGAAGAGAGTCAGACAGTGGTTCCAGGCATCTCGTTGAGTCATCACCGGGAGAGGGGCGGATGGGGGCATTTATGGTCCCCCTCGCCTGGGGACTCCGAGGCCTGGTTATTGTGTGCCATATTTATTTTTTTTTATTTTTGAAAAGGAAGTGTAGTGTGTACTGTGCATGTAGACCGGCGTTGACAGAGAAAGTTGTATTGGAGAGCATGCTGGCCTACTCTCTGTGTTACCGAAACACTGAAAAAAAATCAGCAAAGGTGGATGGTCAGGAACTAGTCCCGAGGGCTGATGAACTGGGAGCTGCAGCTCTCCCAGTCATCAGCTTTCCATCCACCTTGGGAATGCTGCCCTGCTCGATAAGTGCTACAGTCTACTCCTCTAATGTATGTATGACACTATTACCGTGTATAGGGATATGCAAGTGGGAAAGAGGTATTTGTAAAATGCCAAAACGAACGTGGAACCGTCGTAAAGGCATACGAGAGAATATTATAGTCTTTTATTAAAACGACAGTTGGGACTCTGAGAGCGCAATATCATTGACAAATAATAGGCTTCACGTTCATTTCCATAGCTTATGCAATTCATTTCAGTAGTTTTGAAATATGACGGTATTATAATGTCAAATGTGAAATAGTTGGCTGGGAACAATTTTGTGCCAAATACTTCTTACATTGAAAAGTGATATGGGTAACACCTCGTAAATGTTTCTATATCTGCATCAGTACGTAGAAGAAACATTGGCAAAAGGAGGACGTGTGTAATTTGAGCATACAAAGGTGAGTATGGAAAATTGGTATGTACAATGCATCCTTGAATGTCCTGAGTTCAAATAGTACCGTTACAAATGCTTAGTTGAGAAAATGGCTGGGAACTGAAAGCACTAGTAACGAAATGTGTAAGGATGTGTAGGGAGAGACTGGGGTGATTTGGAAATGTGGACAGAATGAAAGATAGTAATCGGATGAAAAAAAAATCTGTCAGTATGAATATGGAGGGTAGAGCACAAATATGTAGATTTAAGAGGACTTGTGATGAGGTCCTGCAAAATGACCTCAGGGGTAAAGGGTTGAAAAGAGATGTTGCCAAAGATAGTGCAGCATGGAGAGCCGGCAGGAAGAAGAAAGATGCTGCCAAAGATCACCAGGTAGTGTGGAAAACCGACGTCAGGAGAGCAAGGCTGACTGGAGATTGTCTGAGCATGTAGCCTAATGCCATCAGTGAGAGAATACTGTTCATCTATTCTTAAATGTTCTGGACTAAGGTAGCCTAGCTTTGGGGCCCTACACCTCGAAGCCAGTATCTTAGAATTTGTGTGTTTTTACCTAATTGTATCGTTACATGAATTAATCAAGCTCGTATTGTCCCGAGTTTTAAACCATTTTCATCATACATCTTAAATTTATGTGTTGTTTTTGGCACACACTACGGTATTTCATTCGGTAGTGCATTCCACTGATCGATTGCTCTATTTGGGAAACTAAATTTCTTTACATCTTTATCGCCTCCCTTTTTATGCAGTTTTTTGCAGTGTCCTCTTGCTGATGCTTCCCCATAGGTTATATATTCATTTATGTCTATTTTCTCCTTCCCTGATATGCATTTATATTGCATAGTCATGTCTTCTCTTTTCCTAGTCTCCTGTAGTGTTGGCAGATTCAGTTTTTCCTAGTCTTTCTTCATAGCTTAGATCCCTAAAGCTTGGTACTCATCTTGTAGCGGCCCTTTGAACTTTTTCAGTCTTATTTATGAGTTTCTTCAGATAAAGATTCCAGACTACTGATGCATACTCCAGGGTTGGTCTGATGAAAGATGTTATCTTTTTCAGTATATCTTCATTTTTGTATGTGAATGCTGTTCTCATATTTGCAAGCAGTGTATACATGTTCCATACCTTCTCACTTATGTGGTCAGCCGAAGATAGTCTTGTCATTGATAATCACAACTAAGTCCTTCCCTCCTGATATGTGTAGGATTTTACTTCCTTACTTATAATCCCAATCTGGTCTTTTCCCATTTTTACCAAACTTGATTACATGACACTTGTCCACACTGAATTCCGTTTGCCATGTATTACGAGTACTCCATTCATAAGTTTATTTAATTCTTCTAGATCCTTACAGGAGTCTGTGTTAGTAATTCTCCTTTGTATTTTTGCATCGTCAGCAAAGATATTTAAATAGCTTTCATTTCCAGTGTTACTATTAATGTTATTTACATACACTAAAAACATAATTGGTGCCAGCACTGAGCCATGTGGAACTCCGCTAGTCACTTCCCTCCAGGTGGGTAATTTCCCCTTAGTACTGTTCTCATTTCCCTTTTTCCGAGAATATCTTGCATCCAACAGTACAGTTTGCCTCGGATTCATCCTTTATGGTACAGTTTCCTTAAAAGTCTTTGGTGCGGTACTCTGTCAAATGCTTTCTTGAAATCTAGAAAGCATTTGACAGAGCACCGTGTGTGTGTGTGTGTGTGTGTTCAATACCGCAGTTCTTGTAGATAGTGTGGGCTATTTTTTTAATGACGAGTCATGACGATATATACATCTGGCTTTTATTTCATGATGTTGTAGCTCCATCTTACAGGGGTAAACAATTCTTTGTGGGATCTTTTATTTACCAGTTTGTTTTGCATAGTGCACTGTAAATTCTCTTTTTTTTTTTTTTTTTTTAGTGTATCGTTTTTATTTATACGTAGCGTGCATAAATAATATATAATAATGGCGTCTGGCAATAGATAGATGGATAGACGTTACTGAAGTGGCATCTTTTGTGTTTGGTGCACGTTCTCAGATTTTTATGTAAATTTCGTCGCTAATACAGTTTTAAAGCTGATTCCAAATTTGACTTTATTTTGGGGATTTTTTTTTTTTTTAAGTTTGGTTAAGTTAGGTTATGTTAGTTAATAATTAGGTTAGTTAATAATAACAATATTTAAGTAGAACATTTAAATAATAATTTCTCCCCCACCCCCAAACTGAATACAAATGTGAAATCAGCTTAAAAAACTATATCAGTGACGAAATTTACATGAAAATGGGAGAACGTGCACCAGACACAAAAGATCCCTGAAGTATTATGTCTAATGTAAATCGCTCAGGAACAGGTGTTACGAAAGCTTCAGAGCCTCTTCAAATATGATTTTGTGTCTAATATTATGGCAAAAGCGTCTCCTGGTTGCATTGGTTAATTGTGAGAGAGTAATTAATATATGTTATTCTGTTATTCTCAGCCCACGTGTTGTAAGCTCACGGTCCAAGATTATATGATACCCTTGAACCTGTAAGGCATTCAGAACTGAATGACACGGGACTTCAATAATAGACGGTGACCTTACCGCGGACTACGAGGTGAGGACGCTACCGTATTCAAAGTGGAGTGAGAGATTTCGTAGCACCTCTTCCTTAGCGATTTATTCTCCACATTAAACCTTGATCCCTTCAGTCCGGTGATGTATTTTTCATTATATTCTTCCTACCTTTAAATGATCTGACTCGGTGCAGGACAGACTTTTTGAACTGGATGGGTTACATAATATGTAACCCATTCACTGTCATGTTCTCGTAAGTTGTGTATAATCCGTCTAGTACAAAGCGTTGCTAAACCTGAACATAAGGAGAGAGGATAATAGCAGTAGACCAGTTAGCTCATGCAAGGCACCTCCTAGAAGAGTACCTGAACTTCTAGAATGAGATAAGGATAGCAAAGAAGAAGGCTCTCCCTTGCCCTCCAAATCCTCCATCCGAAGCCGGCAGGAAAAAGAACACCACAACGCAGTGTAGAATAACTGTCCTGGACATTTTATAGGAAAATGTGAAAGGAGAAAAAGAGACTAACATTGTGTCACCTGAAAAGGAAAAAAAAAAATGAGTTAGTTCTGGTTATAAGATTTCTTTTTTCATACCCACCCCTTATTTGTCATATGCTTATCTAGCCTGCGCTTGAAACACCCAATGGAAGGGGCAGCAACTACCTCACTAGATAGCTTATTGCAATTGTCTACTGCTGTACTGCCAAACGAACTTCTACCTATTTCCTTATTAAAACGGAATTAATCTAGTTTGAAAGCATTGCTTCTAGTTCTATCCTGTATGCTCACTTTAATTACCTTGCTCATATCTCCCTTATTTATTCCCTTCATCCACTTAAACACCTCAGTTAAGTCTCCCCTTACTCTACACCTCTCCAGTGAGTGCAGATTTAGTCTTTTTAGTCTGTCTTCATGTGACATGTTCTGAACATCATGTATAATTTTTGCCATTCTTCGTTTTTACATTTTCTAACGAATTTGTATCCATTCTGCAGTAAGGACACCAAAATTGCATGGCGTAGTCTAATGCTAGATAAAGTGGCAATATTACTTTTGATGTCCTATTGCACATGCTTCTGGAAATAAACCCTAGGACCCCATTGGCTTTATATCTCGCATTAATACACTGTTGCCTTGATTTGAGGTCTTTACTAACCATAACTCCTAGATCTCTCTCGCATTCCTATTTATAATTTGTTATTTATCGAAGTTGTATTTACTGTCTCCAGTGGTGTTGCTTAAATTTTTCAGTGTTAAATTCCATTGGCCAATTTTTAGACTATTGGACAATATATCACGGCCCTTTTGTATAATGGCAATCGTCAGTCGAGTTAATGGGACAACCTATTTTTGTATCCTCAGCAAATATGCTAATATTGCTAATGATTCTTAATTCTAGATCATGTACATATATGATCAGTGGTGAGCAGCGCAAACGAAAAAGGACCTTGCTCAAGCGCAGTGTGCAATCCACAGTTCACTACCTTGCGCAAGTGCAGGTGTGCAATCTGACTAATATTTAGCTTGTGCAATGTCACAAAGTGCAAGCGCAAACCATTTGCATATATTGGTGGAAATTACTGTAAAATATGAGATATTTAAATAAATTAGCATATTTACTTATTTTTTAAATTATTTTTTTCTATTATTTATAATTTGCACAAGTACGTAATCTATTATTTAGCTTGCGCAATGTTGCAAAGCGCTAGCACAAACCATTTGCATATATTTGTGGGAATTACTGTAAAATATTGAGATATTTAAATTAATTAGCATACTTATTTACTTTTATTTATTATTAGTATATCTATCTATCTATTGGCAGATGCCTTAATCACGTAAGGGGTGGCCGCTGGCCACAAACAACAAATTGTCTCCATGTCACCCTGTCCCCTGCCATTTCACTGCCCTGCTCCCAGCTCACACCCTCCTCTCTCATATACCTCTCCACTCCATCCCTCCATCTCATCCTTTTCCTCCCTCTTCCTCTCCCCCCCCCTCCACCTCACTCACATACACTCTCCTCATTAGTCTCTCACTCTCCATCCTCTCCAAGGCAGTAGGACTGGAGCAAGGCATTTTTAACTTGTGGAAGTTCAAACAGAGGAGTGACCGGAGGAGAAGGACAGGGAAAGAAAGGCTGTGATGTTGCCAGTTTTACTTTTATCTGCATTTTCTCACGACATTTTATTTAATAATTTAATATAGATATACAATAGCATATGCAATTCCTTACAAAATTAATTAAAACATTATTTCAGTCAAATTTCCACAGCCTAATATTTTATTAGGCTGTGGATATTTGATTTAAATATGTCTTAATGATTTTTGTAAGGAAATGCATATGCTACTTTTAATAAATAATGTATTTTTAATTTATATATTAAGAATATTAATTTTAAAAATATTTAAATATATTATCCCCATTGAAGCATTTTAAGAAATGCTACTACCCTCCCGCCTCCCTGCAACAATCCAGAACCCTCACGACCCACCCGAGCCTCCCCCATCCCTTGTCCAGCCCTGTGGATTGTGCACTGCACAATCCACAGGACAGTTGTGCAAGTGCAAATTTAGTTGTGCAAGCACAACTACATTCGTTCTTGCGCACCTGCCTTTTCATGTGCAATATTGCACAAGGTCTCGTGCGGTGTGCAATGTACAAACGATATTCACTGGTGTGTAATTGCACATTGTGCAAGTCATTGCACACCTGCTCAGCACTGTATATGATTAATAATAAGGGACCAAGTACTAAACTGTGCTACACGCTAGTTACTAATCCCCAACCCAACATAGTTCCATTTTTTAATACTCTCTGCTTTCGTCCCTTCATTCAGGATTCTATCTATTTTAAGATATTGCTGTCTATACCGTGTACTCGAACCTTTCTAACTAACCATTCGTATTGGACCCTATCAGAAGCTTTACTAAAGGCCAGATAAATAGTATCGTAAGCTATATTGCTGTCTACCGTCCGAGAAGAATGACAAGTTCGTGAGGCAGGATCGTCCATGCCTGAATCCGTGCTGGCTTTCAGTTAAAAGATTAGTTCTTTCTAAGTGTTCACGGACTGTATTTGCCGAAACTGACTACCATTTTTCCTACTATTGACATTAGGTTTATCGGATGATAATTCAGTGCAGATGCTTTTTCACCCTTTTCAAAAATTGGCACCACTTTTATGGTCTTCCACGCCACTGGAACTTCTCCTGAAATTAAAGTAAAAAAAATAAAGTTAACCTGCGTGCCAGTGCCATTTTAAAATGGTCTGACATAATTCCATGGCCAGTGACAGTGCTGTTTTAAAACAGTTTGAAATAAAAAAATTCACTGTGACCGCATTTTTCAAGATTTGCGTGTTAAAATTGGCAGGCATGTTTGGTAACTGTTCCTCTACCATCCCTCAGGCTGTCAGGGCCGTACACTCACTCATTCCCCCCCTCACACTCGCTTTGCCTCACTCTGCCTGTGTGCCTCACCCAGTGCTGTACATAGTGAAGGCATTTTGTTAATATTTTCAAGTAAATGTAAGTTGTAAATATTTTTTTGTAAGTGTTAGGACTATATAGTGAAGTCAAGTTGTAAATACCTTCTTGTAAGTGCCAGGACTGTACGTAATGAAGTCAGGTTGTACCTATCTTCAAGTAAGTGCATTCACAGTGAGAAAGACATGCAAATTGCGATAGATGTTGAAGTAATAAGTAATCAGAAAAGTGTACTGAACATTGCTATACCTTCCCGGCATAAATACCTTAGTATACCTTACATAGAAAATGGTATTCACCTACGTGGTGAGCATGAGAGAGCAGGTATACCTGTGTACGAGTATGTAGGACTCAATAAAACCCATTTCCGAGCTTCGGTGAGCATTTTAATGGTGAAATTCGTTGTTTTCACATCAAAATCTATCACTCTAGCCAATAAAAACAAGGTCGAAAAATGGCTGGCACTGAGACGACCCATAGGGCTAAAAATAGTTGGCACATGGCAGGTTAAAAGTGACTGACGTATTCTTCTTTGGTTTCCATTACAATTTTTGCACATATATCATCCTGACCAGATGATTGTTAAGGTTTTATCTTATTAATTTAATTCAATATGTCCGCCTTACTAACGGTTGTTTTACTAAGAATATTTTCCGTGTTATCAGTGTAAATATTTGCTGCTTGAGGACCAGGCCAAGATTTTCCTTGGTAAATAATGATATGAAAAAAATATTTAGGATGGAGCACACTTCTATCTTCACTGATATTCTTACCTGATTCTGTTCTGAGAGGTCCTATCCTATCTTTATCTTTCGTAGGGTACATTTGGTAAAACCCTTGGAGGTTTTCTTTCGATTCACTAGCAACCTTAATTTCTTAAATTCGATTTGCATTCCGTATCTCCCTTTTTACTTCTTCATTCAAAATTGAGTACCAGTTACGTAAGTGTTCCACTCCACTTTATATTTTTCTATATATTCCTTTCCATAGGCCTATGAGAGATTCTAATCTGTTGTTTAACCATCTTTGTTCTGAATAATTCGTTCTAAATGCTTTTGAAGAGATATATCTATCTTGGTCTCTGTGTATTAAATACTGTATACTAACCCATTTAATTTCTCATCAGCCAAACGGCAGCTTGATAGTGGACCTGAGTTAATCTCCATCACCTGAACTACACTCCCACCTATATCCTGTCCCTAACCCATTACCTGAGCTTCTCTGGTGACCTAGCGTACATTCCTACCCATTTCCTTCCCCTCACCTATGACCTGGAGTTCCCCATTAACCTGGCTTTCCCCGAAGTAACTAGTCTCCCCATGGAATACGGTTCTAAATAAACTCTTAATCCATCAAAATCTCCTAGGTGAAAATTAGGAACGGTCGAGGGATTTTCAGTAGAAGAGAGATCCAAAATAAATTTGAACTTAGTTTCTTCATGATTGCTGTTACCAAGTTGTCCATCAACTTCTATATCACTGGTGATGTTTTCTTTATTAGATCTAGTATATTATTATCTCTGGTGGGCTCCCTGATGTACTGGTAAAGGAAATTCTCCTGTATTACCTCTAGAAATTCCTGTGACTTTGCATCCCCTGTCTTATTTCGCCAATCTATCCTTGGCAGGTTAAGATCCCCTACAATTATAACTAAGCTGGACTGTGACACTTAACTAGTTTCCTCCCAGAAGTATTTACTATCTGCTCTACATAATTTTGGAGATCTGTAAATAGCTCCTAAGACTAATTTCTCCTTGTTTTTACTAATTTCAACCCCGCCATTTTCCGTGTCCTTATTTACTTTAATGTCAGCTTTATGTAACAGTGTAGTGGATCCTTTACATAAAATAGCTACACCGCTCCCCTTTCTTCCCAGACGGTTTGACACAAAAATATTATAGCCCTTTTTCTGATATTCTTCTAAAAATTCTCGAGTGTCTGTATTCATCCAAGTCTCATTAATCACAGCAGTGTCTATTTTCTCTGTGTAAAATGGAGCCCTCAATTCATCCAGTTTATTATGTAAACTGCTATTTGTGTAGTACTCTTTCAGATTATTGTGAATAGTTGTACCTTTGCTTATTTTTTTCTTTTGTTAATCACTGGGAAATTCTTTAATGATATAACAGTTTTTTGTACTATCACTCTTCGCTCCTCTATCATCGTTTGCTTTGTTCTCTATCATCGCCCTCTCATTTTGAGGAGCCTGAGTGGATGTATCTAATGGTTAAACTGTTGTTCTTACTTTTGCAAGTCTTGCTCCATCTATCCAGACCTGATGTTAATGATTTCTGAGTATAGTTGTTGCAGCTTCCTGTACATCTATTTCCCAAATTCGAAAAAGAAAAAAGAAAAACTATCCCGTATCAATCATTCTAGCTAAAGCATTAACTCCCTGCCTACTGAGTCCCATCCCAACTATACATGGCACTCCGTCCATGAAACCGGTTCCATCTGTCTATGAAAGGTATTGCTTTAACTTTGCATTGACAACTATGATGACATTTTTCTTACCTTTCTTGATCTCAGGATACCTACCGGTACAGGAAGTACTCTTGCCATCCTCCTCCATTACTTCTGTCTTTGCCATCCCTTCACATTCATCACGTAATGTGCTGAATGCATTTGTGGTTTTTCTCCGCTTATCTCTTAGGGTGAACTTTGTTGCACCCATTTGAACAAGTGTCCAATCTTCAGCCTTTTTCTCTCCTCCAACATCTCCAACAGCTCCCTCATTTGTAACTTCTCCTGCCTGAGAACATTTACCTCCCGTTTTAATTTGAGAAGTTCTTCATTTAACTCAAGGTAGTCCTTTTCAATATTTGCAGCTGGAACACAACTGTCCGTAGAGGAAGCCATCACACACAAATTCACACAGGGGTATCACTGGTCACTACAACACACTATCACAACACTATCACAGGTTACTAGCACAACACTATCACAGGTCACTGCAACACACTAACACAACACTATCACAGGTCATTAGTACAACACTATCACAAGTCACTAGCACAATATCAAAGGTCACTAGCACAACACTGTTACAATTCACTAGCACAACACTATCACAGGTCACTAGCACAACACTATCACAGGTTAATACAACACACTAGCACAGCACTTATTATAGGTCACTAAACTCACTGACAATTCCCACAACAGGTGGGTACAACTCGCTAAATTAGGAGCGCCAGGAGATACCTGAACAAACTGACCACATGAGCAACTGGAATATATCCCTAACCTTTGTCAGATCAGGTAATGGTCAAATGTAGTCAGACAGGAAGGTTGTTTTGGATGGTAATCGAGGAGACTTTCCAGACTCATAACTGCTACACGTAATATTTCATGTAACTACGGCTTCGTATGGAGATTGTGAGAAAGAGCCAGTTCCCTCAGGTACAGGGGACGTTATTCTAAAAACCCTTACTTTCGTCAGCTTTGTAGCTGCACACGACATTTTTTTTATACTCTGGTGTGATATTCATGCAGTGTGGAGGGAATGGGGAAGGAAAGATTGGCTAGTAATGTATGTAGGGGAGATGGAGGGGGGGGGGAGAGAAGGGGGTGACCGATGATGAGATGGAGGAATGAGGTGGAGGATATACAAATGAGGGTGGTGTGAACCGGAGGAAGGACAGTGTGACATGGAGACAATTTGTTGTCACCCCATCCGGGATGAAGGCAACTGGCTGTAGATAAATAATTAGATGGATTAAAAGATCATAATGGATTAAAAGATCATAAATAACCCTAAAAGATTATACTGAACTGCAGCATACAGGTTAGCTCCTTAAGAAAGAGGTGCGAGAAAGCTGACGAGAGATCGGCTCTGAAAATGTTTAATTGGAACACATCTATTTTTAGCAGTATATATATATATATATATATATATATATATATATATATATATATATATATATATATATATATATATATATATATATTATTATTATTATTATTATTATTATTATTATTATAGTAATGGTTGGTGGGAGCGCTCACCATCCACTCACTCAATGTAGCGCTGCTCTCGGGTGCCTGCCCTTTCCTCTTTTTCTTTCCCTCTTCCCTCTTCAGTCTTTCTTTCCCTCATTCTTTCCTCTTCATTTCATCCTTTTGTCCATGGGTAACTCTACACTGAGTAACAAGCCGAATGGTTTCCTGTACACTAGGAAACCATTTACTACGCTGGGTGGTAACCATAAACCTGATGGTTTAGTGGGCAATTAAGGCACTCCAGTCGGACTCAGCCGGCGTGGGTTTATATCCAAGGGATGGTTGGGGTTTATTGCTCACGTAATGACACTCAGGGATAAGTGAGGCTGGTCACTCATCCTAAACATCAGGACCAACTTCCCTAGCACCGGGGTCTTATGCTTCTCATGGGGCCGCATTGGTTTAGATGATGAATGAATGAATGAATGGATGATGATGATGATGATGATGATGATGATTTGCATTCTAAACCTTATATTTTTTTGTATATTATTGACACAAACGGCCTCGACACTAAAATGATTTATATAGCATACGAGTACAAGAAAATTCCAAGTCAGTGTGAGAGCGGTTTTGTCAGTGGCTTTTGAGATTTCGTAACACTCTTTATCGACTGATTGTGTTTATTACATCCGCATACTCTTTTATATGTCTTTGATGGAAACTACTTCGAAAATAATTCAATACAAACAGCATAGAACTTTCAGATGCAATATTTCGCGATAGAAGAGGTACCTCAAAGCTCCTCATGCCACCTAGAGCGATTTATTCAGCACAGTAACTCTCAGGATCCTCTTATATGGCGTTATAATGTACCAGTATAAATAAAATGTTTGAAAATGTTGAACTGTAGTCTGCAAAATAAATCTTTAAGGAATATGTGATAAGAAGCCTCCTACCGCCCACTGTAGAGTGCGTCTTTAAATCCTTTGATTTGGATAAAATAGAGTGGAGAGCCTAATTACATGCCAGGTGTATCATAGTTCGTGGAGTAAGGAGTTTCTAAGCTAGTAATTTAGTCTTGAGTGTTGCCTATATGAACCAGACATGCAACAGAAATTGTTAATGCTTGAAAATTATGAGTATTGGATTCAACACCTTTATTCCACATATTCATTTTAAGGTAGTAATTCAGTCTTGACTGTTGCAAATCATAACCAAGTTTGCAATGGAGAGTGTTAGAGCTTCCACCATTGTGAGTAAAAGAATCACCTGAACCTGTTGTTGCTACAAGGGGACAATTTAGCCTGCCGAAAGATTACATGAGGCCAATTTTTATGAGTTGTGTTAAGAAAATATTCAGTGGAATTATTGAGAATATCTTGCATGAAATATGACGTATAGTATTGGTTGTGTATCTGAGCTAGTTTTTATAAAAGGCAGCACTTGTACACTTGTTGTTAGGATTCTAAAAGGAAACGTGCAGAGAAAAATCTTAATGTCTTTTATTTTACGCATAAAGTGTTGAATAGTACAATTCCGTATCAAATCCATTTTCTTGTAAAATTTAGCAACTCAGCCTTGTGAAAGATAGTGAAAGACGAATTTATGAACTATTTTTTTAATATACGCCACACATTTGGGGAGAAACACCTTGCGTGAAGTGTCTGTGTTTGGAAATATGTGAATATAGAACTGGCTGAATCATTTATTTATAAATCGACGAATTTCCATGCGATTCACAGGTAAGAGAGCACATTACTGTACGTCCAGTAAATTTATGAGCTTGGCTCTACATAGTCCCACTTGTCCGAACCAGTTTTTTTCGCCAGGGAATTTATTTTAGCCTTCTGAAAGACACGAAGTATTATTGTTATTTTATTTTCTTTATTTTCGTTTGTGCAAAATGGAAATCTCAGTGCTTGCAAATCACTAACTTCATTGAATGTCCTCCTGCTAGTCCCCAGAAAGGATGGTAGTTACTTGCAAGAAAAGGGTAACTTTAGCTTGCAGTTCACCAGTCTCACGTCCAGATGAGTCTGGGACAACACGAATAATAACATTGTATGAACACTATAGGAGTGTGTGCAAATAATTTCTGAATTATGCAGGCAGCTTAAGTGACGAAGATGGTCTTAAAATGTATCCTATTGTGAAAATTTGTGCAATAAATTAAGACATAAGAAGGAACACTCACATAGCGCAACATCTGTACCCACCAGCTGGTTTACGGTTGAATGTGTGACTTTAGCGTGTGAACTTAACCCTCATCGATCACTCTAAAAATTGAACTATACAATTTTTGCCTAAAGACTATTCTACCACCCGTGGTTCACATCAGATCAAAAGTGTCTTTAGTTGGCTTTGCCCGATGACCTTTACAATTGAGTGACACATCTCATTAAATTTCTCTGTCCGTGTTTTTACCTGAACCCTTATACAAATATTATTATTTATCGGATAAAAACGTTATAAGGATTTCCTTGCTATGTCACTTTGACCTTTGACCTGTTGTTCAAAAAAATCAGTACCGGTAAATAAAAATCAATCGCTTGGATGGTCCTCAACTCATTCCACAAGTTTGATCCAAACAGTATAATAGTTTTGGTAATTATTATTATCATTATTATTATTATTATTATTATTATTATTATTATTATTATTATTACTACTACTACTACTACTACTACTGCTACTACTGCTACTACTATTATATTATTATTATCCTCATTTTCTCACAGACACATGTATCGAACTTTAATCTTGTCCTATGGCTTTGATTTTTTATTGATTGTTTTCATAGCTGAATCTCATCGTCCTAGCGTGACCCTTAACACTTCCACCAAGTTTGGTTCAAACTAAATAAAAACTGAGTTGGCCTTTCCTGTAACCTAGGAATTTGATCTTCCCCCTGACCATGGCCTTTGATAATTCGCAAATCATGTATTTATATTTTTGCCATATTCTAAAAATCCTGCAAAGTTTGGTCTAAATCGGATAAAAGCTGGATAATTTGAACTTGCCTTGGTGGCTTTGAACTTTGCTTTGGTGGCCTTGAACTTTGACCTATTGTTCTAGGAAGCAAGATCTTTCTAATGCTGCTCCTCTCATCCTCAACCCTTCCTCCAAGTTTGGATAAAATCAGTTGAGAACTGTTTGATTTTATTAACACACTCGCGGATCGGAGCTTGATATTTTCCAGTGACCTTGGCCGCTGATTAATCTCAAAATTGACTCAAATACCCTCATCTTTTCTCCAAAAATTGGTCAAATTCCTGCTCAGGTTGATTTTGGTACTGGTAAGCTAGACTTAGATCTTGAATTTGACCAATTTTTCTATACAGATAATATAAAAGTTTTTATGCTGGCTGTTTGTCATGTCTTCTGTCAAGTTTGGTTTAGTTAGATAAAATCTTCACCCCCCCCCCCCACACACACTAGCCAGTGCGCGGGGATCAAAATATAACACACGCTCTCGTTTTTCAAGCACAGGTGTAATTAAGCAATACGTCATGCAGTGGAAAGTGGCAGCAGTTATGTGTAAGGTTCGGGAAGTAGGAGGACTGCTCTGCACCAGGAATGGACTATTATGTGTATACCTGAGTAGTGTGTGTGTGTGTGTGTGTGTGTGTGTGTGTGTTCTTACCTAATTGTATCTTTACAGGAATGTGTCAGGCTTATACTGTCAAGTGCATTAAACCATTTTTATCATACATGGCCTTAAATTTATTAATAGTTTTGGCACACACTATTTCATTTAGTAGTGAATTCCACTGTACAGTTGCCCTATTTGGGAAACTGACTTTCCTTACGTCTTTATTGCCTCTATTTTTATGTATTTTTCTTTTCAGTGTGCTCTTGCTGATGCTTCCCCATAGGTTATATATATATATATATATATATATATATATATATACTCATTCATGTCTATTTTCTATTTATATATATATATATATATATATATATATATATATATATATATATATATATATATATATATATATATACTCATTCATGTCTATTTTCTATTTCCCTGAGAGTCTTTTATATGGCATAATCATGTCTCCTCTTTTCCTTCTCTCCTGTAGTGTTCATAGATTAAATTTTTCTAGTCTTTTTTCGTAGCTTAGATCCATTAAGCTTGATACCCATCTTGTAGTTGTCCTTTGTACTTTTTCAGTCTTATCTATATGTTTCTTGAGATTGAGGATCCCAGACAACTAATGCATACTCCAGGGCTGGTCTGATGAATGAAGGTATTATTTTTCTCAGCATGTCCTCATTTATATATGTGAATGCTATTCTCATATTAGCATGCAATGTATATATATGTTACATATTTTCTCACTGATGTGGTCAGCCAGGGAGAGTTTGTTATTCATAATCACTCCTGGGTCCTTTTCCCTTTCTGTCATGTGTAGGGTTCAACTTTTACCAAACTTAATTACATGACAATTGTCCATATTAAATACCATTTGCCATTTATCGCTCCATTCATGAGTTTATTTAACTCCTCTTGTAGCTGTCTGCAAGAGTCTGTGTTAGTAATTTTCCTTAGTATTTATGCATGATCACCAGACATAATTATTTAGATAGCTTCCATTTCTAATGTTACTGTTTATGTCATTTATATATCCTAAAAACATAATTGGTGCCAGCACTGAGCCCTGTGGAACTCCGCTAGTCACTTCCCTCCATGATGAGCAATTTTCCCTTAGTAGGCTACTGTTCTCATTTCCCTTTTTATGAGAAAATCCTGCATCCAACAGTACAGGTTGCCTCTGATTCCTCCCTGATGGTACAGTTTCCATAAAAGTTTTTGGTGTGAAACTCTGTCAAATGCTTTCTTGAAATCCAAATAGATACTGTCCACCCATCCATCTCTTTCCTGTAATGTTTCTGTAACTCTATCTTAGTAGCTTAATAGATTGATAATACATGATGGTAGTTTCATGGATTAATAATACAGGACTGTCCCTTTCTAAAACCAAACTTCCATTCTGTAGTCATACTGTGTTCTCTAGATAGTTTACCCAAACTTTTCTTATCAGGTTCTCTAGTATCTTACAACACTGATCAGTGATAATGGCTGGTAGTTGAGTGGATTCTTTCTGTTCCCTTTCTTGAATAGGGGAACAATGTTTGCTTTCTTCCAAATATCAGGTAGTTAACCGTGACTTAAGGATTCCTTGAATATTAAATATATTGGTCTGCTTAACTCTTCTGCACATTCATGTAGCACCCAACCTGAAATTTCGTCAGGACCATATGCTTTTCCTTTGTCTAATTTACTTGACTCTTCCTGTACTTTTTTTTTTCTGATATTTGTATATCTGGTAATATGTGAAGGCATGCATCTTCCAGATCATCTCTTTCAATATTATTATTATCTCTAAAAACTGATTGGAAAATTTTATTTAGTACTTCACAAATATGTTTCTCTTGTGTACAGCTGATCCCCTCGTCTGTAATGGACTGTATATTACCTTTAACTTTGGTTTTGCTTCGGATGTAGCTGTAAAGTAGCTTAGGTAGATCATTACTTTTGTTTACAATGTCTTCCTCAAACTGTCTTTGGGTTTCTTTCCTTATCCTTGTATAATCATTTCTTGCCTGTTTATAGTTGTTACATACCCTCTCACTATTCTGTCTTTGTATTTATTCTACAGCACATCTCATTTTTCTCTTGATTTTTTTTTTACAATCTATATTAAACCATTTCTTTGTTTTCATTTCTGTTTCATTGTGCTGAGGGATGTAAGTTTGGATTCCTATTTCATAAAAATCACAGAATTTTCAATATATAACATTTAAACCTTGGCCTCTAAGCGTGTTTTCACAATCTGTTTCAAAGAAGTACTTATACCATGCTGTTCCTTGCACTCCGTTTTGTCTTCTCTTCACCCCACGCACCACCTCACATGCTGCACAGATTTCTTCTGTGAATATCTTGGACACACCTTCCACCTCCTCCATCTGCTCCATACCGTATTTACCCAACTGCTCCTCCACTTCTCTCTTCTATTCTGCCTTTTTTCCATCCTCTTGTAACCTTTCTACCCTCATTGTATGGTCTACTTCCTCCTGCACTTCCTTTCTCCTCCTCCTCCTTCATTTCATTTGAACCTTGACTTTCGCGACCACAAAATGGTGGTCAGAAAGTCCACTACCCCAACCTCTATTCTATCATCCACACACATAAAATCAATCATTGCCTTCCGTACATTCAGTTCACCACCCTCCTTTCTCATCACTCGCCATATACACCTGTGGATCATTTTGTGACTAAAGAGGATATTGGCTACCACCAACCCCCTCCACAAGCAAATGTCCAGTAGAGCACTGCCATTCTCATCCACTTGTGCAGGCACACCCCACTCACCAACTACTCCATCCACCTTCGCATTCTCAGCTCTTCCATTCATATCTCCAATGAAAAACGCTGTCTCATTGCTTTCAAACTTTTCCATGCGCACTTCCACATTTGTTCAGAACTCGTCTTTAACTCTACTTGAACGATCTTGCGTTGGGCATACACACACACAGTCGCCCATATTTGTAGTCCAGCTTTCACTCTTTGCCACACATTCCTTGAGCTGACGGATCCATATTCTCTCATATTCTCCTTCCATCTCTTGCACACAACAATACAAAATCCCTCTTTTGCTACCTCATTCCGACCTACTCCCGTGCATATACCCCAGCCATACTTCCATTCTCTCACAGTCTCATCTATCCATTTTGTCTCAGTTTTTTCACATACATCCATATTTGCATCCTCAAGCACCTGGACAATCTCTCTCTTTCACCTCATCATTCGCACCCCTTACATTTCATGTCACAATCTGTACCATGTCCTTTGTTCGGCCCTTAGTCATCACCTGTTGGTCAGTCTTGATCAGAGGCTTCTTGTTTGTATATTTAGTTAGGTGTTTTCCGAGGAGGGACACTAACCGTCTGCCACCCCACTTGCTGTCACGTAGGGAATGCTTGTTGGTTGCTTATAAGGTTACCACCCACCATTGTAAATGATTTCCTGGTTTACAGGAAATCATTTGGCCTGCCACTCAGTGTAGAGCTACCCTAAATGTAAAGCTACCCTAACCTAGAGTATTATAAGTATTATTACTATTACCCTTATTATTATTATTATCATCATCATCATCATCATCATTATTATTATTATTATTATTATCATCATCATCATCATTATATTATTATTATTATTATTATTATTATTATAATTATCATTATTATTATTATTATTATTATTATTATTATTATCATCATCATCATCATCATCATCATCATTATATTATTATTATTATTATTATTATTATTATTATCATTTTTATTATTATTATTATTCATAACTTTTGTCTTGTGTGATTCAGTAACAGCCATTTTGATACACAAAGAGTTGGTTCAGCTGCATTTAGAGCTAGTTCCTAAAAATTGGTAATATAAGGATAAAAGATAATTCAGTTAAAATTTATTAGTCACTGTACATTTGAGGACATAAATATCGATACACTTCATTTAATTATTTACGAGACAGTAATTACATTCAAACCCCAGTGATTTGATATGCCTCAACAGACCTTTCAGAAGTTAATGCAAGATTTTCATAGATGTATAACGATATGTTGTAGCGATGTTACCGGTACTTTTCGACACTGGACCTCTTACGGTAGTTTATGTAAGGAGTTTCCTATTTAAGAATTTAAATGGAGACCAAGAGATTGATTGGTGAAGCGAGAGACCGAGGATGAGGTGGAGGGATTGGGTGGAGAGATACCAGTATATGGATGCGGGTTGTATTTGAGGAAAGGCAACCTGATGGCAGAGAATGGGGCGAGATTTCATTATGGTTACTCTCTCCGGGATTGTCGTTTCAGGGTATAGGCCTAGATAGATCGATAGACACTTAGATGAGATAAAGTGATTGTGAGATAGTTACGTACGATAGATTGAAGATGCAAGTTATCAATTATTTTGAAAGTCTGAGTATGTGACACGTCTAGAAGAGGTGAATAAACCAGAAATAACGCCATGAGAGTATGAACACTTTGTCTTGTGAATTTACTGGGTGTTTGGGCTCGTTAATAATAATGCAAGTGACTGATGGTTCATGCCACCTTCTTCGGAACTGTGGTACGAGCTTTGTAATTTACAGTCGCCATGGCGTTGAACGTTTAAGCTCAGATATGTGTGTCAGTTGTTGGATGATATTGTTCACAAGCGTAGCATCAGAAAAATGGTTTTCAGATTGGCATATAGACTAAAATGAGGCAATAAATAATCACACATATCGGTCTGTCTATACCGTGCCAGGTGCTGGACATCGTATCACGCACTGCAGAGATATGTTTTCAGGCAGTTGCACCCGATATAACTTACAGCTGTGTTGCCCGATGATGCTAACCCCTCAGCCTCCTCCATATCGCCTAAGAAGAGAATGGTGGACGGGATGAAGGGGCAGTTATAGCTTGCAGTCCACTTTTTTCACATTCAGATGTGTCTGAGGCAACAACAACAAGAAAAACAGCATCTTCCTTGAATAATCAGTGGGCTTATATTTACACAGATTTGAAGAGTTTTAATCTCACTTCGTTAGCGGATTATTTACTGTAATTGTTGTTTGCTGTTGTGGCCTATGCTCTTCTGAAAGCTGACCCGTTAGGCTGCATGCTAATGTTGTCCTTATCCCTGAGTCCACATTTTCCTTTCGGGAACGGGGGGCGGGGAACTAGAGGGAAATTTTTATATGAGACTTTCTAGTGATATATATGCCACCATGTTAAGACGTTCCTGTCCATTAGACTACAATCAAGATAATTTGGGCCGGGGAGCAGAAAATGGTACCACAGATCATACATAATCTGTATTGGTCGGAGAGCAGAGAGTCTGCTGTGTTAGAGAATTATTGGAGGGAGAAAGTTTGATTGTCATATAAATACTGTAAGCCTCTATCTCATAACATACTGTATATTTTATTCCTGCTACCTCTAGACAGTTAAGTTCAGTTTAGAAGAGACTTTTCGAACAAAAAAGAGTTCTTCTGACCTGAATAGAATAATGTGTGGTGCCTGCAAGAAAATATGCAGAAAGACGTTACTGGACTGATCGGGTTAAATGCAAATCCTATGGAAGGAGGGGATGAACAGCTTTTAAAAAGGTTTTGACCTAATCTCTTCTCAAAGGAATGAGTATTCGGGCCACCGATTCTTTCCGCCTGCCGTGTAACGTTTAATATTATGACTTGCTGAACAAAAAGATCTACGAAGATGGACGTGTAACCTGTAGTTTGTGAACCAATGATGAGTTGCATCATAACTGTGTACGAGGAAAAAAAATCATAACCAGGAAAAGACGATCTCTATATAAATATACGAATCTCTTATGAACTAGTACAAAAGTATTAGATGTGTCTTCTCCAAGACCCTTCGGCTTATATCCTTGGTGTAATGTGATGTGGGAAAGTGGTTGTGTGTGGTGTGGTGTGAGAGGTCGGTGATGTGGTGTGATGTGGGAGGGTGGATGTGTGTGGTGTGGGAGAGTGGTTCTGTGTCGTGTGGCGAGAGAGGGTGATTAGGTGGTGTGCCTTCCACAACGTTACTCAAGTCTATGGGAGTGAAGCACCTCGCATTTGGATATAACTAGTGAGAGCAGACGGACAGAACCGCTCCTTGATGGATTTCACATCTAAAGACTTAAGGTTGTCAGACTTAATGTCAGACAAAGTTTGGGGGTTACCTGTGTCACTAAAAGCTTCTGGAGGTGTAATGAGTGTGGCTGAGAGCCTTCTCGCGTCTGGTAATGAAGCCTGATAATAGGGTGTCCGTGCTATTAGCTGGGATAGCACTGGCATAGAGGCTGTTGGATGTATAGTGTTGATGAAGGTAGTGTTAATAGCTATAGTTACACTGGGGGTAGCGTTTATGTTTGTAGCAGTGACGGGTATAGAGTTAGTGGTTTCAGTATTAGTGGGTATAGTGCTAATGGTTCCAGTTTTAATGACTGCACTCTTATTGGCTGAAGTGTTAAAGAGTGTGGGTATGGTGCTAATGGGTGAAGTGTTAATGAGTTTAGTATTAATGAGCGTAGTAAAAATGATTGCACTGTTAATGGGTACAGTGTTAAAGGATGTACTATTAATGGGTATAGTGCTAATGCATGTAATGATAATGGGTACATTGGTAGTGGGTGTAGTTTTAAAAAACAGGCCGGAGTGTAAGGTTAATGAATGGAGAGTTATTTGTTGCAATGTTAGTGGTTGTAAAGTTAAGTTAGTGTAAAAAGTGTAATGTTCATGGATTTAGTGTTTGGGCAGAGTTAGTTGTTTAAGCGATAATGAGTCGTTAATTAGTACAGTGTTAATGGTTTTCAGTGTAAATGGGTGTAGTGGTAATGGGTGTATAGTTATGCGAGTATTGTAAATATTGGTGATGTGTAGCAGCCGTGGCTCAGTGGGTTAGAGCGCTCCGCTCTGACCCAAGGGTCGGAGGATCGAATCCACCCAAGGGTCATTGGTAGACATCAGGAAGGACATCCGGTCATAAAATGCTACACGCTCCAGTCCAAAAGTCCTCTACCCAGAGGCAACGCCTTAGCCTTTCGGGGATACCTGGCGTAAAACCAAATTATTTATTTATTTTTTTTTTATGTGATTGGTAACCTTGGTGGGAAATAGTGGGGTGGTTATTGTATGGCTTCCTTTAATGGCATAGAAAACATCTGAGCACCATTTCCTTTGCAATTAATTTGGCATCTTTTATTTCTACCTATTTTTTGTTTGTATGGTATAGTTTGATTCAGTGGTAACTGAGAGGGTGTAAAGAGTTAATAATGAAAATAAATCGGTGAGGAAGAGGTATTTTGAAACATCTAAAACAAAAGAGAATACAATACTGAATATCTGATGTTACTCCTGGAGATGCAGGGGGTCTTTAATCCTCTTCATTGAGATGACGTACTTAGTTTTATTTCTCCTTCTTTAGTTGGCCGTTATGAAACTTACAGGATACTTTTCGGAATGAAGGGTTCATCTTTCATTAATCTCATAGGATGAGAGGTCATTCTTGTTTTTTTTTTTTTTTTACTGAAGATGAACAAAGGAAGGAAAAAACAATTATTATTATTTTTTAAACTGAATTTGAAGAAAGGAAGGAATTACCAATTAAACTAGTTGCCTGTTCTTAATGTGTTCCCACAATATGGAAACCTCGCCGTATGGTATATAAAGCTGAGTAGTATAAACAAGATTGAAGACCCTAAGGCAACTTGTTGTGTAACATCAACAAGAGATCTGAAGAAAAAGGTATCGAAGAACCCCAGTGTAAATTTTGCATTTGTCTCAATAACTGTGTAACTGTATGCATAACTGTAAGCATAATCCTTTTAGATCATAAGAGGGACCACAACCATATAGCTGGCAAGTTACAGCTTTAAAGCTTTTGTCGTTTTCTCTAAAACGTGATGCAAAGAAAAAATTGAGTAAATTGGAATTTGGTCCTTTCCACCAGGCTAAGTGGCAATGCATTAAGCCAAGATTTTTCACCAAACATTTTTGTCATATGATTTTCAACCAAATTGCTGTATCTCAATTAGTTTGAGATTTCAATTTCAGATATGCAGTTTTTATAACAAAAATGAGTATATAAGCTTCAAGAAAAGGTCAAGGTAATTTGTATTTGGCACATGGACTTAGGTTATTTTAGGGTACCTTCATGTGTAATATAATCAAGACTGAAGAAAAAAGTGCAAAGAAAAATAATTGTAATTAGTTACCTTCTCCTATTGTGTAGCCACAATAAGGAGGCTTCGCCATAATTATATATAGTAGATGTATAGACATTTATGTAGTCATAGCACAATATGTAATAGTTATAAGGATTAATATAATCATAGCACAATATGTAACACTAGCACAATATGTAATAAGCAGGTGGATATGTCTGGTGCATCAGGAAGAGAAACACAAACATCCCCTGGCCCAGACTACCAAGAATTTCATAATTATGATGTATGTCAAACACATGGTGTAACTCACAGAAGCCAGTTAGCCATGTAACACACACACACACACACACACACACACACACACACACACACACACACATCAGCCAGCTGGACACCAAGCAGTGAACTATACCCTGAAATTAGGTGAAGTCAATAGGAGATTGGGGAGAGTAGGATATAGGCAGAAGTGTAGAAGGTTGGCAGCCAGTAAGAGATAAGCTGTCACTCTGACAGTCAATGGGTCATGTCACTCTGTCCATCACACAAGTTCAGAGGCAGGCAGTGAAAATATAACTGTCACAATAAAACCCCTTAACCCCACAGTGTCTCTACATCATGTTCACGTATGATACAAGATAGGGGGGCGGTGATACAGAGAAAGACTTATTCGAGACTAGAGAGATAAAACCCAGAAATACACAATATCCATGCTATCCAACGCCTCATGACTCTACATTGGTAGCAACCCACATTAATCTATACCGGTAACATTGGTGCCTCACCAATCTACAGCTACAGTCTCCACCTCCTAAGCTACAACTATTTGGCAGCAGTTGGAATCTTTGATACTCTATGATTCCCGACACTGGTGGCACCTACCTACCTAGATGCCTACCTATGGTACCTATCTATCTGCTTATTGACACTGGTGGCAGGTGTAAAGAAGATTACAACTATCTACAACAATTATCTACGATGCAGCTCCATGATTTACAAATCCACAATCAGCAACAACAAAGTATCAGCAATCTTCTCCAAGTAGCAGTCTCAAAAAGTTACAAGAAGATGAAGATAAAGAAGAATGAAGCAAGAAATTGTAGTAAGAAAGATGCAAGAAAGAAGTATGAACTACGGAAATGACGCACACGTCTGAGCTGTGTTGACCTGCAAGTGAATGGAGTTTTGATGTAAGCAGCTGAAGCAAGCACAGAATCAACCTGACTTCCAACCTCCACAACCACCTCTACCACAACTACCACAGGTACCGCAACTACCAAGGATCCAGCAGGAATGCAATGGTGACACAAGCGACAGATTGGAAGCATAACATCCCCCGTCCTGCCATTACCTTCACCAACACTGTCATCATCACCACCGCTACTGCCATTGACTACAAACATTCATACCACAATTACCTTTCATGAGTTAAATATTCATTGCTTTCATGGTTACATTTTATTAGCACTTCATCATTTATTAATATACCTAACTTATATATATATACCTAAAATATTATGCTAACATTTATTTATCACTTGTAAAGTATTATCAAAATATAGTACTAACAATAATATATATATATATATATATATATATATATATATATATATATATATATATATATATATATGTATAACCCTATCATGTAACTTTCATATCTCAGTATTTTTCGCTACACAACAAATGTGAAAGACAGTGTCCACTACACTGATACATAGTGCGTGTTTTATAATTTACATTTTAATTTAGTGAGCAATCAAGAGAACTGGTAAATGTGATTAATTAATTCTACCTAGTGAGTAATATCATGTGAACAAAATGCCATGCTTGATTTTTAAAAAAATAGCATTACCTAATAGCCAGTCCACTAGTAGTAGCAGAAAACCACCACAAGGAAACAAATAAACCTACACAAATAAGTACAAGTGGAGGCAGAACACCAATACTAGGAAACAAACGACCCTCCAGAAGTAGAAACAGAACTACAAAATAAATATATAAGTTACTCAGAAGTAAATAATGATGAGTGGTCAGAGTTATCAGACATAGTGAGAAATCTAGAACTGTCATACATATTTAATTCAATCAAGTAAAATTAGACAACCTGCACAAGAGAAAATACAAGCCAGGAAACACATATGAATTACTGTATCTTTGTACCACAATTGCAAGGAATTTCCAGTAAAAATGGATGGATAGACAGATAATAGTAAGAAAAATAAATCAAGTTCCAGTTCATTATGTTTCTCACAGCACTACACAAATTCGGTACCAGTGTATGTTTATCATGAAGATAAAAGTCTAACAAAATTTTCAGGTAATGATAAGGACAGAGTTGGTATGCAGACAGTGTTTGACAAATGTGAACATTTTATTAAGAGAAGCATTACGGATGAAAAGGAAAAAATAGTTGCTTCTTCAGCAAGAATTAATCAGGAATGTTGCCTAGCTGGCAGTTAACTTAAGCTCTTGTGAGCTGAAACATGTGATGAATTTAACAAAGAATTCCAGAGAAATTTCTCTGGAGGTAGAATTTTTTTGAGTTAGTATAGCCCCAGAATGACATAAAATTGTAGACTTACTAAAACAAACAAATTCCAACACAGATATGGGTGATAAAACAGCTGACGTGTCCACCATTAAAATAACTCGGTCAGCTAGCATAGAAAATTCAGAATGGGTAAGAGATGATGGTAGTATGTCACCAATACATGTTGTTGGCTTAAATGGATATATAGTTTTATTAAGTAAGTTACCTGAAAGAGTTCTTAAGGGGAGCGGACACAAGCAGGACCGATTTTCGACTGACAAAAGCATTTTGCGAAAGTTACCCCATAAAATAGGTTCGAGCGTCACTCGTTCTCTGTAAAAATTTGACAGCCATACGACAAAAGTTTCCCCTTCAAACAAATTATTTTGTAATTCCTATTTTGAGGTCACTTCCCTGCAGAAATATCCGTTTCCTATGCAATATACAGTATAATATGACCACTTTTTTCCCGATTTGTTTCCTTTTTTTTTTCTGCAAAAATTATGTCATACATCTGGCAATGGGAGTGTGAGTGTGTGGACGGTGGCAGTGAGGCGCCGAGGCGGGGTCGGGGAAACGTCAGAGATGATTATCACACTGGAAGTTAGATGTGCCAGCATTTGTCTCAACCTGTTCTCAGTCTGCGCCAATCTTGGCTATTTCTCATTGTTTTGCACACTTTTTGAAGGTGGGGCAACCGTCTAAGAAGCTAGTGCAACGTCAGAAAGCAGCAGAGATGAATTTGACGCCATTTCGAGGGGAGAAAAACGTGTTCGAAGCAGCAGTTCTTTCTCCACAACCGGCACCTCCCCTCTCACCTGACCCCCCCCACCACCACCTCATCTGACAACCCCCAACCTTCTACATGATTTTCTCCAACTTTATCTTCTCCAACACCCTCTATCTCTTCATAACCAACCCTAATCCTAACTCATAAAATAAAATAAAAAGTACCTAAGTTGTTTCTGATCGTACAGACACTGCAAGTCAACAGAAAACGAGTGATATCTCGGAACTAAACTTAACGTCCTTTGGTGTGTTGTAACTCCACTAGTTTTGAATATAAGACAAAAAGCAAAATACCTACAAAAAGAGGAATTAAAGAGGAACATTTTGTGCCTATAATTTTTTCAGAGACTGACAAACGTGATTGTAATGATTTTTTTGAACATGGCAAAAAGGAGGGTAAAATTTGGGATAAATACATAGGCATTTTGGGATTTTTTTTTGTTCAGCAACGGTGATGATTAAAAAAAACTTTTAGGGCAATTTATTAATGAAAGTTTTATTTGAAAAAAAGTACCAAATATCTTAGAGATATGATGAACACATTTCCCCTCGTTTCCCATTTCTCGCATTTTTTTTTTTTTTATACATATTACACATTTCTTTTTCCTGTAAAAACTAATTGACCAAATTTACTCAAAGTTTGGGATGTTATTGCTTATGTAAAGGAACAGAACATATAAAAACTCATACAAACAGAAGAAAAACAAACGTACCTTCATAAGTAACAACCGTCCACTCCCCTTAAAATCTCAAAGACAATATCTTATAGTTCAGGAATGTGTTTACTAGCTCTTGTGTAAGAGCTAGAATTACAGTGCAATAAGGCTGGTGTGACTGAAATGCAGTGTCACAAAGCAATAAAACAGGTATAGAGTAGCAGAGACTGTTGCAGTGATAAATCTAGTCCAAGTAAAGACCAAAGAAAGTCTTATCCAGAGTACAGACGAAAAGCCTGTCAGCAGAACTCAAGGTCTCGTACACGGACACCTCGCAACAGGTAGATTCTGAAATTTGGGTGTAGCCCTAGCAGGCATCATGCCACAGAAAGAACAAAATATGTTAAATCATTTTCTAGGTCAAATTTAAGAGATAGCCTATGTTTCTACTTTGCAATTCCAGGCCACATGAGACCTAAATATTACATCAAAATAAATAAAGACAAAAACAAACCAAAAGGGTTTGAACCCTACTGTTGGAAACACAAGACTGTTGGTCGTTGGATCGTAGATTGTAATTCGTTTTCGTTTTTTAAGGCTCCAACATGCTTGCATATGTCAGCCTTGGTCACCTAATGGTGGCTTTCCATGCTGCACGGTCTGTTGCACCGTCCCTGTTCAGTCACTTAACCCTAAGGTCACACTTAATGACCTCGTCCCATGTCTTTCTCGGTCTAGCCTTCATAACCCCACCCCCAATATTAACACTTCTCACATTCTACACCCAGTTATCATCCGCCATCCTCTCCACATGCCCAAACCATCTCAATCTACCTCTCTTCATCACAACACCAATACACTTCAATCCCATCCTACATCTCAACTCTTCCATTGTAAACCCAGCCCCCCCACGAGACCTTTCATGCAGGTATGCACTGCACATCCATCTAATCATTGTCATTTCTGTACGTCTGAGCTGGCGAATATCCTCCTCCTTTACTGCCCAGGTCTCACTACCATACAGCATTACACTCCTAACACATGCTGCATACAAAGACCCCTTAGCATGTAGGGAAAGTCCTCTCAGTGTCAGGAGAGGCAACAGCTCCCTGAACTTCTTCCAACCACTTCCCACCCTAGCCACAGAGCTAGCTCCAGTCCCACCTCCAGCACACAACATGTCTCCCAAATAACAAAAACTTCCACACACACTCAAGAGACTCACGAGCAAGTTCAATCCTTTCACGCCTGACGATCTCCACCTGCTCTCCCCGACACACTATACACATAAAATCAGCATTATCTCGCAGTCTACTTTTGATAGTACTACATCTCTTGTGCACCCATTTATCACAAACACTGCACAAGATGGCATTACTGCCCACACCCTTGTGGCAAACTGCGCATGGCCATTCTCCCTCGTCTTTGACAGTACCACCACCAACCCTAGATATCATCACTTTTATCTAAATTTACCCTTAAGCCCTTGTGCCCCATACCATCTCTTCACTCCCTAAATCTTTCCTCTGCCTCGCTTTCGTTCTCCGCAGTCAACACCGAATCATCAGCATACAACATCTCCCATGGGAGTCCGTTTCTAAAGTCACCTGAGAGGGCTTTAAGTACATTGATAAACAACATGGGATTCAAAACTGACATGGTACTTGAAAAACTCATCACTCAAATCTCCATTCACTCTTACCTGGGTGCGAGCACCCACATACATAGCCATAACCACCCTAACCAGCTACTCCAAGCCAACCTTTCTCAATGCCCACTTCACCACCTCTCTAGGGACTCTGTCAAAGGCCTTTTCCAAATCAACAAGAACAAAATACAGATCCCTTCTCCTACCAATATATATTTCCTGAAGCTGTCGAACAATGAATATGGCATCAGTGGTCCCCCTACCTGGCATATACCCAAACTGTGTCTCATCAATATTCACTCTTTCTCTAATCATGCCTTCTAAAACTCTCTCCATTACCTTCATTATCTGATCAAAAAGCTTTATACCTCTATAATTTCCTCTTTCCCGGGCATCATCCTTCCCTTTATACACATTCACAAATACACTCTTCAACCAATCATCTGGAACAACATATATATAATCATATTTATCAGGTAAGTGACTAACCTCACCCTTAAACCTCCTGAGGCCTTCAACATTTCGGCAGTCAACCCAGACACACCTGCTGCCTTCCCCACTTGCATCCTGCCTATTGCCTCACTCACACTAGCAGTGTCAATCAAAGGCCAAGGGCCAAACACTGGATATGCTGGCTCCAAACCTTCCCTGTCCCAGTCAAACTCCTCATTCAACAACCGACTATAATGCCCTCTCATGTATCTTTAATATCCCCACTGTTCACCACTACCCTTCCTTAATCATTCTTCACTTACTGCTCACCAATAATGTCCCAACTATCCCTCTTCACCTGATTTGCCACCTTAAATAACATATTTTTTCTTTCCCCATGATTTAGGTTATCAAGTAAAAGTCTCTGTGACTCAGACTATGCCCTGTATACCTCTCATGTTGCGGTACGCTTGGCACTTAAGTATTCCTCCTTGTTACCACCCTTTTTCCATTCCTAGAAAAGCCTTCTTTTCCCCTTAACTTCAGCTTCTACACTCTCATCCCACCACCAAGTTATTTATGCCTTGGTGGGCCTCTTGTCCAACCGCATATTACCTCAGTAACTCTCAAGAGATTGTTCTTGAGGGCTCTGTACTGTTCATTAACGCCTCTGTCTACAGCTCCATGTTCAGCCACCACTCTCCTCATCTCGCAGTAGAAGGCATCCCCTACTGCTTGGTTTTCCAGCTTCCATATTTTCCTTCTAGGTACATAAGTCCTCTTTTTCATTACTCGTTCTTTAAGCACCATATCACAACTCAATAGTTTGTGCTGCTGCACACACTCCTCACTTCCTATAACTTTAACATCCCTCACTAACCTCCCATCAGACCTCCTAACCAGAAAAAAATCTATCTGACTGCTATTTCCCCCAGTCTCGTACTTATTAATAGCTGCCTACAATTAGAGTGAAGACAACATTACATAAAGTAAACAATCAGACAAATGAAGAGTAGAGATAGCAGTCATATTTGGAAACGAAAGAATTGCCTGCTTTTTGTGAAGATGAAAAGATTTCATTATTTTTTTATTCAGGCTCACCCACCAGTCTAAATAATACTGGATGAATTAGAACCAGTTTTTCGAAACAGGAGAAGAGTAACATTTATGGAAGAACCTAATGGAGATTTATGCACTGTAGATGGTAAAGAAATGCCTGGAAAAGGTATGATTGAGTTAGACATAAGTTTACAGAGATTACGAAAACAATCACTACTATATTTTACATAGTATAGAATTTATTTATTAAAGCAAAAATACTTCTTGGCCTATGTATGATGAGAGAAGAAAATATATTACTGATGCCATATTGCAACAGTATACAATTTGATGATGAATTCATAGATGAAATTTCTTCTCCAGATACTATCTATCTATCTATCTATAGCCCGACGCCCTAATCCCGCAAAGGGTGGCCGCAGACAAAACGCCTCCAAGTCGCTCTATCACCCACCATTTGACTACCCTCCCCCCAACTCACCCCCCCTCCCTCATATACCTCTCAACTCCATCCTTCCACCTCATCCTCCCTCTCCCTCCCTCCACCTCACCTACATACACCCTCTTAGTCAGTCTTTCGTTCTCCATTCTCTTCACATGTCCAAACCACCTCAGTGTATTCCTCCTAATCTTCTCAACCACATCCACATCCACCCCACAGCGTTCCTTCACTTCTTCATTCGTCAACCTGTCCCTCCATGTCACTCCACATGCTCCTCTCAAGTAACTCATTTCCACTGCTCTCACTCTTGACTTGTTCCCCTCTTGCAAGGTCCATGCCTCGCTTCCATACGTCAGGGTAGGGATCACAGTACTATCATGCAGTGACTTCTTAACTTCCATACCCACCTCCCTATTTCTCATCACTGCTTTCAGTGTACCAACGACCTTCCTTCCCTGCTGTACCCTTTCACGCACTTCATCCCCCAAAGTTCCATCCTTACTCATCACACTACCCAAGTACTTGAATGCACTCACATGCTCCATATCCTCACCATCCAGCCTCACTGCACACTCTGTGACTTCATTCCTCTCAAACACCATAACTTTACTTTTGTTTACATTAACTTTCAGATTCCTCCTCCTATACACTGTCCCAAATTCATTCACCAAACCTTGCAACTCCCATTCGTCTTCACTCAACAGTACTGTATCATCAGCAAACAGCAACACCGGAGGCTTCCAAATCTTACCCTCATTCATTAGAGCCACACCCACATCCACTGCCCTACCCTGCACCTCCTTTACAACCCCATCCATGTATATATTAAACAGCCATGGAGACATCACACAACCCTGTTTCAGTCCCATATTGAGATCAAAGAACTCACTCAGCTCACCATCCACTCGCACCGTAACCCTAGCTCCCTCGTACATACTCTTCACAGCACTCAGCAATTTCCCCTCCACTCCATATATTCTTAATGCCTTCCACATACCTTGCCTATCTATTCTGTCATAAGCTTTCTCCAAGTCCATGAAGGCAGCATACACTTTCCTTCCCTTCTCTAGATGCTTCTCCACTAAACATCTTAGAACAAATATCTGATCTACACACCCTTTTCCCTTCCTAAATCCCGCTTGTTCTTCTCCAACTAGCTCCTCTGTCATATGCCTAACCCTATCAATGAGTATTCTACCATATATATTACCAGTCACACTAAGTAGGCAAATACCCCTATGGTTACTACATACTTCTCTCTCTTCTTTTCCTTTGTATAAAGGAACACTTATACCTGATTTCCAGTCCTCTGGAACCCTTCCCTCTTCCCAAGCCAATCTACACAACTTCCATATCCACTCCACAACAATCTCACCCCCATACCTAAGCATTTCACCACACACTTCATCAATTCCTGGGTCCTTTCCCAACTTAATATTCTTCATCGCTTCCACTACTTCCGCCCTACTGATCTCTTCCTCCCTCCTCTCATCTCTTCTTCTCCCAGCCATTCCCCAACCACTTATACTCGCACTGCTCTCACCCTCCACATTCAGCAAATCCTCAAAGTGCTCCTTCCATCTCCTCAGTTTCTCTCTCTTCTCCACCAGCAATCTATTATTCCTATCTTTCACTCCCCTACTATTTCCCCTTTCACACTGCGTTACTTTCTTTACCTCCTTCCAAAACAATTTCTTAATCTCCCTTCATTTCACACTCAGATTCCTCCCAAACTCCTCATCCACTTTCTTTTTACTCTCCTTCACCAGTCTCTTAACCTCCCTTCTCCTGCTCACATATACCTCTCTCTTCTCTCTCTTATCTTCTCCCCTACGTCTACTCGCTAACCATTCACTATATGCCTTCTTCTTTTGTTCCACAGCTCGTTTCACCTCATCATTCCACCATGCTGTCACTTGCACACCCTTGCATCTCCTCCTCACTCCACAAACCGCCTCACACGCTGCGCCTATCTCTTCCGTGAATATCTTACATACGTCTTCCACCCCTTCCATCTGCTCTAGCTCATACCTTCCCAGTTTTTAATCCACTATACTCCAGATACTACACCCAATAATTATGGAAAATCCAAAGTAACAAGAGCAATTAACCCTTTCGTGCACTATGACGCAGCACAAGTTATAGTCCTTGCAATCTGAAGAGTAAGCGATGACACAATATGATGCAACTTCCCTATATGTGATCGTAGAAACTTTTCCTGTGGCTGAAATTGCATCAAATTTTGGTGAGTCAAAGGTAAGGGTGGCCAGGTCTGAGGGAAATATATGGCAACACCCACCAACTTATCGCAGAGACAAGCAGCCTATTTTTAGGTCAGTGTCCTCTCAACAGTCAGATTAGGAGGGTGTGTGAGTGCGTGGCTGGCCATCTTGTTCCTTGTTCTCTGTTACCGCTCTGTCCATACCTTACATGAATTATAGTGATAGTGTGTTATATATAGTGCAATGTGCTTGTGAAAAAGGTTTATAAGTGTCTCTTAGATATTTTCAGAGACATCCTAATTTGAACAAACATAACTGATTTTGGCCGTTCCCCTCCTATACACTGAAACTACAATGGCGTGGCAAAGGCTTATCGGAGGAGGAGTATTTGAAATACTTGTTTAGTGGGACTGAAAGTGAAGAATCTAATGATAGTGAATTTGGTGAGGAGAGCGTGAGGGAGAGGAAAGGGAGAGCAAAACCCTCCCCCAGGGGAATAGATAAACCCAAAGCTGCGGTCAAGGCCGCAGCGATTAGCACTACAGGCAGTAGCATCATCACTACCACCACTTCTATCACCACTGCCACCACTGGTCTTACCACTGTTATCACTACTGTCACCACTCCTGTCACCACTGCCGTCACTCTTATCAGTACTGCCGTCAATGTTATCATTGCCACCACTTCTGTCACCACTGCCACCACTGGTACAACCACTGCCACCATTGGTATCACCCCCGCCACCACTGGAACCACCATGAACGCAGAGACTGAGCCGTATTATCACCATCTCTCTTCCACCTCCCCACATCAAACACTGACCTCGTTACCCTGACAGTCACCTTACTGTACACTCTGACAACACTCCAACCTGTCTGCATCTCAGCAGCCATCCAAGATAGTTCTATATCATCTTCCCCTACAAAATCATCGAAGTCACTGTCCCCTTCATTCCCCCTGAATTTCAGCCATCATCATCATTAGCACCACAACCATCTCCTCCACAACCATTTCCACCACAACCATCTTTACCAAAGCCATCTTCACCAGAACCATCACCACAACCATCTCCACCATGATCACCTGAACCTTCATCCACCCAGCCATCATCAACGCAATCATCATCACCATCTCCCTCCCCACGACAAAGATGAGGGCGACGTGGGCCTAGGCGATGTAGCGGTGTGCTGCCAAGAGGTAGTTGTCTGGCTTGGGGTCGTGTGTGCCACACATGTACACAGCCAAGCTTTTCCCCAGGTGCAAACCATCAGGATGAAACCTGGAGTTCTGGGTCATTCACACCCAATGCTGGCCCCTTTACTGGAACCCCATGTTTGAGAGTGGCAGCACCAAGAACACCACTTCAAAACTTCCAACGTTTTTTTACCAGGGAGTTGTTGATCTACCTGATGGTCAAAACCAATAACTATGCAAGGTTCCTGGGGACTGCACTAGATGTTTGGTACCTCTGCAACGAAGAGGAGATGGCCCGGTTCCTTGGGTTATACTTTCTTATGGGGATTTGTGAATTGCCATCCATAAGATACTATTGGCGATCCACAAAGGTTCATGATTACCCCATATTTCGGCAGACAGTTCATGCTTTCAGCAGTCGCGCCATACCCAAAGACACTCAAGACCGGTTAACAGGGATTGGCACAATGATGCAGTATCTCCTTCAGAGGTTCAGGGAGATTTATATCCCGTCTGAACATCTTAGCCTGGATGAGGGATCTCTGGGTTAGACGGGGCGGCTCTCCTTCCGTGTATATAACCCTACGAATCCCCAAAAGTATACCATCAAACTTTACAGCTTGGCAGAGGCAAGGTGTGGCTACATTTGGAATTTTGAGGTACAGTCATCCCTTAACGTATGCGTTTTCAACATACACGGTTTTAAAAATCCGTGGGTGGATATAACAAACGGCTTTAACCCCTACACCGCGGGCATGTTTACCGATGTTTTGCGTGTGCCGCGGGGTTATTCGGGCTCTGACAGACTCTCAAAAAATATTTGCCAAAAATCAGTTATTATTCCTAGAATATTAAAATTACATATGCTTATGGCACATACCTTCAGCTTTCTCCTGGAATGTTTTTTGAGCCTTCGTCAGTTACCATAGGACTTGTGGAGACCTCTGAAGTTGGGTAACGAAGTCTCCACTTTACACTTCCCGACAACCCGTAATATGATTACCACAGCCAGATATTAACACTATAAACACTACTCTATGATTTTCAAGTAGTTTGGGATCCATACTCCAAAAAAAAAACACTGTGAAAGCAATGAAAATTACGAGCGCGTCTGACTGTCGCACTTGCGTTAGTTTGCTCTTGGTACTCTGTCATTTATTATTCATAAAACCCCTCACACTTTATATTTCTATCACTATATAACACTTATATATATCTACAGTCTTTATCCATAAGTTTCCTTCAGTAGTATTAGTTTATTGTCACTGTAGGGATTCAATTTCTTTCAGTAAAATACATAGCATTCACTTTCTCGTCCTGTATACTAGCATTGAGAGTGAATGTCACTTTCATCTTCACTCTCATAACTCATAGTATTCAGACATGCTAGAGTGAAACTTTCACTTTCATTACTCCTAGGGTATATACTCGTATTCTTATAATACTACTCATTTACATTTCTATTTACGTTCTCTATTTTATTTACATTATTTACATTTCTATTTTATTTACACTTTTTTATGCACTGTCACTTGAAGTAACTTATAAAACTATTTTCCATTGTTCACGTATATTTACATTCATTACTTTCACTTGCTGTTTACACATTATTTACACATTATTTACAATTCCACTTGCACTGTTATACTCAATAGAAAGATCGTAGTCACTCTTTTATCAATTGTCAGCCCTTTACCTCTTTCCACACGAGGTTTAGTAGGCGGTAAAGGTCACAGGGCCCTTTGCATGGGGGTGAAAAAGTCCCTGAAGTCAGCAAGAAGAAACAGACGTACCTCTACTTCGGGAGATGAGAGTAAACTGATAAGGGAGGGCCGGGGTAGAGGCCTATTTAGGGGATATTCAGTGCTACCAATGTTAGCTCTTGAAACAGCTATGTATAGCACTGAAATGATTGGCAGGAAATCTAGACAATACATTGTAAATTAGGTAGTTCCAGGTGAATGTAAATATCACTTAGGCTTCTGCCTTCCCTCCTTACATGTATATTTATTATGAAAATAGATTATACGGCATATTTCAAGGGGGAAAAAACAGCGAAAATTAGCAAACGAGTGCATGTGAGGTGTTGTCAGGTGATAAATAGCCAATTCCATGTGTATGGCACTCTCACTTACCTTATTTCTTTCTTGTATATATTATTTGGTATAAGAATAGGGCATAGGGCTTATTTCAATGGATGAAATCGGTGAAAAATTCCAGGGAAGATTTACTTAGCGTAGCACGGCCGGGCAGGCGAGAGGATAGGGTAATGGAGGGGGGGTAGGGAGGGGAGTCAAGAACGGGGAGAAATGGCTAAATTGTCAACAATGGATGGGAGTACAGATGAGATTAGGAGTGCTAACTAGTGTTGGACATTGGCAGTACTGATAGATGATACAAGCCCCCACTTGGAAGCCCTTGTGAATTCAAAATAACACAGAATCACAAAAGCGATGCCCCGCGATATGATCCCTTGCTCCCAAGTGTCACGAAAGTGACGCCCCGCGGTTAAGGGGTTAAATACCCGCATGTGGATACAGAATCGGGGCTGGACTTACTGAAGCATTTTATCTCTTTGAACTCTACTGACACTGTTCATTGCAAATGTAACATTATCCCAGTCACAGTTCATGGCTGTTTTAGTGATGGCATTATCCAGTGGATCAAATATAACACTCTTCCTTTTGGCCATTTCATTTATTTATGCCATTAATTCATCAAGGGAAAAGTTAAGACAGGCTGGGAGTACTTTTTTTCTTCCATGTACCCTCAATGTGCTGGTCTAAACTGGTTTCCTCCCTCCCCCCCTCTCTCTCTCTTACCCCTCGATGAGCTGGTCTAAACAGGTTTGCTGCCTTCCCCCGCTCTCTCGTAAGTAATACAAAGCAATGCACACCCAAAATGCATTGAAATCATATGAGAATGGCTAAAAGTATTATTTTATATTATATTGTGAATTACTGTGATAAAATACAAGTGATTTAGTGATATTTTTGCGATAATCAGAAGTCTCGATGCTAAGCGCATTAGCTAGTGAACATTATTGCAGTTGCAAACTGTGCAGCAATGCTATGAAATGACTCAGCATTATATCAGTAAGTTTTATAAAAGTAAAGGGTAATAAAAGTCATGAAATTTGATAAGTAATGATTTTCCTCATCGTTACTGTTTCGCTAAAGTCTAACGTAAACACTGGAATATCGTAACAAAATCATAGAAGACTGGCTTTCTAGTGTTTAATTTTTATTATTGCAATTACTGTGATGAGGTAACATGGCTGTAACCCTATTTTGTATGGAAAAAATCTTGTGGTTTGGTGGAAATTTCCACCTCCCTGGGCTATTTCTTGCATCAGACAGTCAAGACACACCTTGTATTCCCTCAAATCATTCTCTGTGATTGGAGTGCCTACGGGCATGCAGTTTGTTGCAAACAATTGTAGAAAGATTGACATTTGTCTGACAAAAATGTTAGCTCTCAAGAGTAACGATAAGTGGGTTAAAACACGAGTTGAAAACACGTAATTTTTTTCCTATTTCTCCGCAATGAGCACAGTCAGTACGTTGTTACCCACAGCTGCTTCAGGCAAAGGGTTAAGGGGGGTCCAGGGGTGTTTTTAAGGGAGGCAGTAGATATCCACGGATTTTTTACATATGCAAGTGTCTTTGTTACTTAACCCCTGTGGATGTTAAGGGAGCACTGTATACATGGGGGAGAAGAAATCTCTAGAAAACACAGTATGGGGCCTCATTGAACCTTTGAAGGGCAAAGGATACAAGTTGTATATGGACAAATATTACAACTCTGTATCACTGTGCGAATGCCTCTTTAGAGAGGGAGTGTATGTGTGTGGCACAATCCAACTTGCAAGGGGAGCACCGAGGGAGCTGCAAGACATCAGCAGTGCAAGACATCTTCCTGATGATAGAGTGGAAGCTAGGCACAAGGGCAATGTAATGGTGTTGGTGTGGAAGGACAAACGTATCATAAGAATAGTGTCCACCTTCCACAGCAACATCACCATCCCTAAGCAAGTGCATGGGAAGGTAAAGGGTGCAGACGGGAGATTCCACCACATTATCAAAACTGTCAATAAGCCTGTCACAGTGGAGGACTACAATCAGCACATGGTCGGGGTGGATCATTTTGATCAGATGATCCAATACTACCCCACCCAAAGGAGGACGGTCAAGTGGACCAAGAAATTGACCTTCCATTTCATTCACATGGCCCTCCTCAATGCCTACACCCTATACAAAAAGAACACCACCAGGCCTATGATTCTCCTGGAATTCCAGGAGCACATATGCCACAAACTCCTGGTATTCTGGGGGGAGTGGCCTGCATCGGGTCTTGCCCTTCACCATGCCCCTGACCTTCCCTCGTGATGACGACCACCAGTACCTGCAGCAACCACTCCATCAACTGCAGCCTCCACTCTACCTGCAACCATCGCTCCACCTCCTGCAGTAGCTGGTCCATCAGGAGTAACTCGGCCAGTTACTGCTACGACCACTCCACCTCCCACAGTAGCTGGTCCGTCAGGAGTAACTCGGCCAGTTACTGCCACGACTGCTCCACCTCCTGTAGTAGCTGGCCCGTCAGGAGTTACTCAACCAGTTCCTGCCACTGCATCTCCAGCAGAAGTATGGAGGCAAGGAGATGGAGGAGCACCGCCATCCAAGCACCGTCGATATGTCGATGATAGGACATGCTTGGAATAAACACTGCACCACACCCTGAACAGAATCCTCAACAGGAAAAGGATGCAGTGTTTGCTGTGCTATTTGCACAAATGGAGGAGGGACACCAGCCATATGTGTTCTGTTTGTGATGTGCTGCTCTGCACAGGACTGTGTTTTCATTAGTACCATACTGATGAGAGCATACAGCGGTAAATCACATTGCAAACACACACACACACACACACACACACACACACACACACACACATGTAACTTGCAATACTTTGGTGATAGAAACTCCGTGTACAAACAGCAAACAGCTAGATAAGGAGTTTATTACAAGCTCACAGTAAAATAGTCTGCCCGTGTCGGCTGTCTGATATCAACTGATGCAATAACGCCGTCTTCAGGCGTGGGGAAGCATGCTGACCTAGCAAGATTAGTGGGGGCATGTATGCACTGGGGGGAGACATATATACATCGGGGGTAGACATATTGTGGAGGGGGTACACACACAGACTTTGATCGTACCTTTCCTCCTCTCTGCAACTCCATCTCATGTCATGAAACACCACGACACTTATAGAGGACGTGAGTAACCAGCTTATTTGTCTAGTTTTTATACTGTTGTAAGGTAAAATGTGTGTTTACTATATATGTCTTGTAGAGAAAATGTGGTGCATTTCATTGCTATTCTCTCAGTCATTTTACTTGGTAAAGTATAGGTCGCATCAAAAATCCGAAGCAAACATGAGCTAGTTGATGATTTCTTATCCATACTTTTGTAAAGGAAAGTAATCTATGTGTGCAAATAATTATTTTTTGAAAAGTTCCAAAAGATGAACATAGCCTATGGGCAGGAGCATACGTGCTGTTACCGCACGCAACCCATCGTAACTTTTCAAAATTAATTTTCCCAATAACAGTAAGGGCTTCCTTAACCTTTGGGCTACAAACCTGGATATAATTTACATATATGTTTGTTACAGTGTCACTAATAACATACGAAATAATAAACAAATCAGACGTTTTTAGGCGATTTTCGTAGTTTTCTTCAATTTACACGAAATCTATTGGACGCATCAAATCGCAACGAAGCTCATTTGAAAGATCGTGAAATTCTGCATATAGACATGCTCTTTGCAACTGCGTGTCATAGGAAAAAATTTTCACAGTGATGTTGGAAAGTTGTGGGAAGCTAGTTTTCACCTGAATAAGGTTTATTCTTGCTTCATTTCTGTACATTTATTGATCTGTTTTTCCTTTACCCGCGAGCAGAGGCATCCTGAGCAGGGTTTGGTTCTGTGGGGGGGTATGGAAACTTGTTGGAGACTTATGGTGTGCGAGAGGGTTAAACTGAAAAGAAGAAACAGACATTATGTTGTACACTATCTATCTATCTATTGCCAGACGCCTCAATCCCGTTTGGGGTGGCCACAAACAAATCGCCTCCAAGTCGCCCTGTCCTCCGCCATTTCACTGCCCTCCTCCCAACTCACACCCCCCTCTCTCATATATCTCTCCACCCCATCCCTCCATCTCATCCTCGGCATCCCCCTCCCTCTTCCCCCTCCACCTCACTCACATACACTCTCTTCGTCAGTCTTTCACCCTACATCCTCTCCACATGGCCAAACCACCTCAGTGTGTTCCTCATAACGCTTCCTATCACATCCACATTCACACCACAACGCTCCTTTATATCCTCATTCGTCAGCCTGTCTCTCCATGTGACTCCACAGGCTCCTCTTAAATAACTCATTTCCACTGCTCTCACTCTTGACTTGTGTCCTTCCAACAACGTCCAAGCTTCACTTCCATACGTTAGAGTTGGTATCACAATACTGTCATGTAGTAACTTTTTCATTTCCATGCTCACTTCCCTGTTTCTTATCACTGCTTTCAAAGAACCAGCAACCTTTCTTCCCTGCTGTACCCTTTCAAGCACTACACCCTCCAAACCTCCATCCTTACTCATCACACTACCCAAGTACTTAAACGTACTCACATTTTCCAATTCCTCACCATCCAACCTCGCTGTACATTCACTGACTTCACCTCTCTCAAAGACCATCACTTTACTCTTCCCTACATTCACCTTTAGATTCCGTTTCTTACACACTCTCCCAAACTCATCCACTAAGCCTTGCAGCTCCCTTTCGTCTGCAGTCAACAACACAGTATCATCTGCAAACAACAGTACAGGGAGTTTCCAAACACTATCCTCTCTCACCAGGGCCACTCCAACATCCACTACCCTACCTTGTACCTCTTTTATTACCCCATCCATGTACAGATTGAACAACCATGGAGACATGACACATCCCTGTTTCAACCCAACTTTCAAAGAGAAAAATTCACTTCACCATCCACACGCACTGCAGCCTTCGCACCATCGTACATACTCTTCAGAGCATTCATCAACTTCCCATCTACTCCATAATTCTTAACACTTTCCACAATCCTTGTCTATCCACCCTGTCATATGCTTTCTCCAAATCCATGAAAGCCGCATATAACTTCTTTCCCTTCTCTAGAAACTTTTCCACTAAAGATCTAAGAATGAATATCTGATCTACACAACCTCTTCACTTCCTAAAGCCTCCCTGTTCTCCAACTAATTTCTCTGTTCATTCTCTAACTCTGTCAATAAGTATCTTACCATACACTTTTCCTATTATACTAAGAAGACAAATGCCCCTATGATTACCACACACTTCTTTTTCCCCTTTTCCTTTGTACAAGGGCATAATTATACCTGACTTCCAATCCTCCGGGACTCTACCTTCCTCCCAGGCCAATCTGCACATCTTCCACATCCATTCTATTATTATCTCTCCCACATGTTTCAGCATTTCACCACACACTCCATCAATTCCTGGGGCTTTCCTCGATTTAACTCTGAGAAAATGAGCAGTCACACCCATTCTCCCTCAATACACCCAGACTCTCCCAGCCAAGGTCATGCCACCTATCCAAGGCCCAAGGTCAATCAACCACTCACCCATCTTTATCAACTATGACATAGCCTTACCACCAAGCTCATGTATGAAAGACATGAGTGAACTGAAGAATTGCAATTTTATTGCATTAGAAGAAACTTGCAGAATGAAATTTCTACCAATAGAGAGTGCTGTATGTTGGATAAATGGAAATGAGTGTTTTCCTAGTTAACCTGATGATTGGAGAAGTGAAAATCAGTAAAGGAACTTGTGTATCTAATATACAGACTTGTCCAGCTCCTATATATAAGTGAAGTAACAATAGCCGGGACATCAAGAAAACATATATTGACAGACAGTTCATAAATGAACATTATATTAACTCAGAATATTTTAATGTAGAAAATGCTATACTGGATTTACTTAAAAAAAGGAAAAAAAAAAAAAAACTCCGAGAGACAGTCACATTACGTAGTGAAAAATTAGGTTGTGCGAATTGAATACAGTACACAATTAGCATAAAACCTGACACACAATCTATGTGCCAGCATATAAAGTTGCACGCTCTCAGCGTGCATTAGGTAAACAATATGTGGATGAAATGCTAAGTTTGGGCATCACTGAACCTTCAATATCCCCATGGAACACATCACTTTTCTTTGTGCCTAAACAAAGCAGCAAAATGCGGGCATTTATTGATTATTGTAAACTAAACCAGCAAACCATTCGTGATCGTTTTCCCGTGCCATTGTTAAGTGACGTCTTAAAAAATGTTGGACCAGAAAACCATGTTTTTCAATAATCAGTTTGCTCAGTGGCTATTGCCAGATAGAGTTAGATGAGGAATCAAATAGTGGTAATTTTCAGTACTGCAGAATGCCAGCGGGGCTTCACACGGCTCCATGCACCTTCCAACGATTAATGAATTGTGTGTTGTCAGGAGTGCTAGGTGATGGCATTTCTGTTTATATGGATGTACATTATAATTGCAAAAAGAACAGTAGAAGAGCATTTGCAGAACTTTGACTAACTCCTAAACAAGTTAGCCAATGCATGATTAACAATTAAGCTGAATATAAATTTTGCTTTAGAGAAATTAAAATCTTTGGCCATTTGCTGGATGCAGAGGGTAACCACACCTCATCCCCCCCCCAAAAAAAAAAAAAAAAAAATCAAAACAAGAGATTTCCCTGAACCCACAAATGTGGATGAAGTATGGCAGTTTCTAGGACTAGCAGGACATTACAGAGCTTTTATATAAGGATTTGCCAATATAGCAGAACCATTATTGCCCCTACTGAAAAAACAAACTGTAGCCTATTTCGGTGGGGAGAGGAACAGAAGAGACCATTTAGTGATTTAAAAGATAAACTTACATGTGCACCTTGCTTGGCATATCCAAACTTTAATAAACGATTCATAATTTGCACAGATGCCTCACTTAAAGGCTTAGGAGCTGTCAAGAAGATAAACGTGGAAAATACCAACCAATTGCATTTGTCAGTAGACAACCAAAAGGAGCTGAGAAAATTATTGTAATACAGACTTAGCAACTCAAAGAGAGATTTTTGCACTAGCTACAAAAATTTGGTGATCTTGTGTATGGCTACGAAATTCACCTCTATACTGATCATAAGCCTCTCTTGGGCATGTTTCAAGACACTACTTACTGGGAGGAAAGCACGATGGAAATGTACAGTCCAGAATTACAATATAAATATTCATTATATAAAAAGTAAAATCAATGTGGCAGCAGACGCTCTATCACGAAATCCATGAATGACCAATGTTGCTACAACTAGTGTAAGGGAAACACTCCCCAACAATGGAGAACTCTCTCAGGCACGAAGAGAAGACCCTACATGGTCTAAAGTTATATATCATTTAGAGTTAGATGATGGTACATCATTACCCAAGGTACATGTACCAGTACATATACCATTTAAACAATTCAAATAGTAGGCAGTATCTTATATAGGGTAAATCAAGGACAACCAAGTCATTGAAGAAATATCAGTCAGTTAGTCATTCCTAATAACCTGATACCTCCTATTTTGAAAGTAATTCACAATAGTCCACATGCAGGTCATCCCGGCAAAGATAGGACGGTCAGGCAGGCTCAGATGGTATATTATTGGTCATCATTACACAGAGACGCATACCAGTACTATCACATTGACAGATGTGAATCATGTGCAAAGCTCAAAGCTTACACTTTAACACCTGGACCCTTAGGAAAATATCCTGTGCCTAACCAGACATGAGACACTGTCGCAGCCTTAACTAGTAATCATAATATCTTCTTGATGCTACTGATCTTTTTCTCATGATATGTAATTTTGGTCCCAATTAAGGATAAGACAGGAGAAACGGTCACAAGGGTAATCATAGATAATGTTTTCTGTAGGGTCACCACACCAGTGGTGTAAGAAGTGATAATGGAGGAAAATTTAACTCTTTAAAACCAACTTCAAATGAATTAGCTGGGAGACAATGAAGAAAGTGCTAGACGTACTACGTCTCATTCTCAATGAGAATTATGCAGACTGGGATGATTGGATCCCCGCAGTTGAGGCATCAGTTGTGCAATTAACAGTTCTATGGGAGATGCACTTCATTTTATTATTTGTGGGACAGATAAACGTCTCCCATACGAGATACATGAAGGCCAGCAAATGCCCATATACAGTACAGTTTTGAAGATTAGTCAAAATATCTTTTGCGTGAATTCCAAAAGATACACATAAAGAAGTAGTTAATGATGTCTAAGGAAGAAATGAGAAAACCATGTATTAAGAAGGCAAAGGAATCAAATAGCAACGAAAATGACAATGTCTGTGGCATCATTCACATCTTGAAGAAATAAATAACCAATTTAACGAGATTGCACAAAATTTCTCATATCAACATAAGCTAGCTAAATACCCAAAACAGTATAATAATGACGATTGTAAAGAATCAACGAAAGACAGAGAAATCAACTAAAGAAGTTGTGGAGAAAGTAAATGCACTGGAAAGGAATACAACACTTTTCAGTGATGAAGGAACACTTTGACATAATAATACTTTAGACAATACTAGAGCTCGTTGTCAAGCTTTCATGAAAGGCATTGCTAATGCTGGTGAAGATAGGATCACCATTAATTTACTTCTCATTCACAATCTGCATCAAATAATCAGTCAGGGCATAAATAAACATGGTTTTAAGCCTTTCAGGAAAGGAATCTGATGTTATATTATCCATACTTAGAAGCAACACTCACACCAACATCAATATAAGTTCATGCCCCATTCATAACAGATGATTTTTTTCATAGTCTCTAATATACCCCTTTCCTTCTAAAAAAAAAAAAAAAATTACTCATTAGTTACCATCAACACCATGGCCGAGGTCATCATGGTCTCCAGTAAAAATGACACCGTCACCTTCATTAGCGAAACAATAATTCAACATTAATGTTGTACATTATTGCGTGAATTTCACCTTTATCATGCGTATATCTTCACGTTTCAGCCAGCTGAGACAGTCCCTTGTGAAAGGGCTATCATAAAGAATCACAACATACATCACTGCAACTTCACATTTGCTCCGAATAAACTCATCCATCATAAACACATTGGATATTCACAGCTTTTCTATTTCACTTAAAATACATCAGTTTTCGTAACTTGCCCAGACACACCTCCAACTGATACATCAGCATCTGATTTATACATATCACTGGATTACTGTTCAGTACTAACTCCTTCATTGTCCACCTTACCTGCTAGAAACCACTGTGCTGCTTTAAACCACACACATAAGTTCTAACCATTACTGAGATGAATTTAAATGAGTACACCTAAATTTGCAGCCATGTAACTGATCACATGAACAACGCATCCTCGGGAGGTATGTAATAGAATTATGTTTTATCCTTTTTATGTTTACAGCCTAGCTCCAGTCATCCTTATAATTTTTATATCTGCAATATTGGCGTTGCACAGAATGCAAGCTATGATTGAAATCTTGGAAAGACTAGTCAAAAGCTATGTGCTAAAAGTAAGACAAACTGTGAATATTGTAAATATTGAATATATATTTTATATAAAATAACAGTAATGTGGAGTTTTATATTATTCATTCTTAGATCTTTAGTGGAAAAGTTTCTAGAGAAGGGAAAGAAGTTGTATGCGGCGTTCATGGATTTGGAGAAAGCATATGACAGGGTGGATAGACAAGGATTGTGGAAAGTATTAAGAATATATGGAGTAGATGGAAAGTTGTTGAATGATGTGAAGAGTATGTATGATGGTGCTAAGGCTGCAGTGCGTGTGGATGGTGAAGTAAGTGAATTTTTCTCTTTGGAGGTTTGGTTGAAACAGGGGTGTGTCATGTCTCCATGGTTGTTCAATCTGTACATGGATGGAATAATAAAAGAGGTACAAGGTAGGGTAGTGGATGTTGGAGTGGCCCTGGTGAGAGAGGGTAGTGTTTGGAAACTCCCTGTACTGTTGTTTGCAGATGATACTGTGTTGTTGAGTGAAGACGAAGGAGAGCTGCAAGGTTTTGTGGATGAGTTTGGGAGAGTATGTAAGAAACGAAATCTAAAGGTGAATGTAGGGAAGAATAAAGTGATGGTCTTTGAGAGAGGAGAAGTCAGTGAATGTACAGCGAGGTTGGATGGTGAGGAATTGGAAAATGTGAGTACGTTTAAGTACTTGGGTAGTGTGATGAGTAAGGATGGAGGTTTGGAGGGTGAATTGCTTGAAAGGGTACAGCAGGGAAGAAAGGTTGCTGGTTCTTTGAAAGCAGTGATAAGAAGCAGGGAAGTGAGCATGGAAGTGAAAAAGTTGCTGCATGACAGTATTATGATACCAACTCTAACGTATGGAAGTGAAGCTTGGACGTTGCTGGAAGGACACAAGTCAAGAGTGAGAGCAGTGGAAATGAGTTATTTAAGAGGAGCCTGTGGAGTCACATGGAGAGACAGGCTGACAAATGAGGATATAAAGGAGCGTTGTGGTGTGGATGTGGATGTGATAGGAAGCGTTATGAGGAACACACTGAGGTGGTTTGGCCATGTGGAGAGGATGGAGGGTGAAAGACTGACGAAGAGAGTGTATGTGAGTGAGGTGGAGGAGGGAAGAGGGAGGGGGAGTCCGAGGATGAGATAGAGGGATGGGGTGGAGAGGTAAATGAGAGAGGGGGGTGAGAATTGGGAGCAGGGCAGTGAAATGGCAGGGGACAGGGCGACGTTGAGGCGATTTGTTTGTGTCCACCCCAAATGGGATTGAGGCGTCTGGCAATAGATAGATAGATTTTGTATAAAATAACAGTAATGTGGAGTTTTATATTTTATAATATTAATTTGAACATAAATTGCACAACAGAGTGAAGCCAGTATACATGTATACATTTAACCCTCCTGAGCACGATAAGTTTTGGGAAGTTTTTTGGAGCACGATTTTATTCCCCCCCCCTCTCCACCTCCCCCCCCCCCCCCGCGTGCTTATGAAAACATGTATTCTTGCCATATTTTTCCCACCCAAACATATATATATATATATATATATATATATATATATATATATATATATATATATATTTTTTTTCCCATAAAAACTACATCATCTTATTCATTGATGTTCGTTCTAGCCGATAAGCCCCTCCCCCCAAAAAAAAAAATTACAAATAGAAGTACATTAGGCCAGTGTGAATAAACATTTCAGAACATCAGTCTCACTTCCCACTATCATAGCTCGAACATTTTCTATCATACAAAAAATTTTTAGTAGAAACTTAGAAAGAATTTCATCAGCTTTCTAAAAAAAAATTGTGGCTTTTTGATACGGTTTTAGTTTTCGAGAAAATAGCTAAAAACTAAAAGTCATTTCCTACAAGTAGCTGATTTTTTGTTCAGGGTGCTCTAGTGCTTAAGTTTTCTTGCAGAGGTTATTTTTTTATTTCATCATCTTTTGTAGAATTTCTTGGGATTTCTCATGATATCTGCAGATTTTTCATGCACCTCATAGTTTCCGAGTAAATTGCATATAGCTACTGGGTACCCATGCACATGCAGCACTTTTGACATAGGTGCACAGTAACTATTACATTCTTGCCAATGTAACTATGAATTTTGATCAAAGATGTCACATTGTTATTTCATGTACATACATAGAATTTTATGTGCTTTATCATGGTTCTTTCAGGAAATCGATGCATACAGTACTTTTCGAGTAAATGGACAATAAAGAACAATATAACCCCTAGCGCATTGTCAGTTTTTCCTTCCTCACCCACAATAACATATTTGCTTGCTAGGTTTATATTGTTTTACTCAAAGTATACATGTAAAAAAGTATACATTGAGAGGCGGAAGAGAGAGTTATATGAAGAAAGAAAGAGAGAGGTGAAAAGATTAGTAAGAGAGAGTAAGAAGAGAGTGGATGAGGAATTTGGAAGGAATTTGAGTATAAAGTGGAGGGACTGTAAGAAAATGTTCTGGAGAGAGGTAAAAAGAGTAAGACAGGGTGGAAGTGAAGTTAGCAGGGGAGTGAAAGGTAAAAATGGTAGCTTACTAGTAGAGAAGGGAGAAAAAGTGAGCAAATGGAGAGAACACTTTAAGGAATTGTTGAACGTAGGGGATGGAAGTAATGTGAGTGTAAGTGGCTGGGGAATGGCTGGGAGAAGGAGGGAGGTGAGGAGACAGGAAGAAATCAGTAGGATAGAAGTTGTGGAAGCAATGAAGAAAGTTAAATCGGGGAAAGCCCCAGGAATTGATGGAGTGTGTGGTGAAATGCTGAAGCATGGGGGAGAGATAGTAGTAGAATGGATGTGGAAGATGAGCAGATTGGCCTGGGAGGAAGGTAGAGTCCCGGAGGATTGGAAGTCAGGTATAATTATTCCCTTGTGCAAAGGAAAAGGGGAAAAAGAAGTGTGTGGTAATCATAGGGCATTTGTCTTCTTAGTATAATAGGAAAAGTGTATGGTAGGATACTTATTGACAGAGTTAGAGAAAGAACAGAGAAATTAGTTGGAGAAGAACGGGGAGGCTTTAGGAAGGGAAGAGGTTGTGTAGATCAGATATTCATTCTTAGATCTTTAGTGGAAAAGTTTCTAGAGAAGGGAAAGAAGTTGTATGCGGCTTTCATGGATTTGGAGAAAGCATATGACAGGGTGGAAAGACAATGATTGTGGAAAGTGTTAAAATATATGGAGTAGATGGGAAGATGTTGAATGCTGTGAAGAATATGTATGATGGTGCGAAGGCTGCAGTGCGTGTGGATGATGAACTAAGTGAATTTTTCTCTTTGAAGGTTGTGTTGAAACAGGGATGTGTCATGTCTCCATGGTTGTTCAATCTGTACATGGATGGGGTAACAAAAGAGGTACAAGGTAGGGTAGTGGATGTTGGAGTGGCCTTGGTGAGAGAGGATAGTGTTTGGAAACTCCCTATATTATTGTTTGCAGATGATACTGTGTTGTTGAGTGAAGACGAAGGGGAGCTGCAAGGCTTGGTGGATGAGTTTGGGAGAGTGTGTAAGAAACGAAATGTAAAGGTGAATGTAGGGAAGAGTACAGTGATGGTCTTTGAGAGAGGTGCAGTCAGTGAATGTACAGCGAGGTTGAAAGGTGAGGAATTGGAAAATGTGAGTACGTTTAATTACTTGGGTAGTGCGATGAGTAAGGATGGAGGTTTGGAGGGTGAAGTGCTTGAAAGGGTACAGCAGGGAAGAATGGTTGCTGGTTCTTTGAAAGCAGTGATAAGAAACAGGGAAATGAGCATAGAAGTGAAAAAGTTACTACATGACAGTATTGTGATACCAACTCTAACGTACGGAAGTGAAGCTTGGACGTTGTTGGAAGGACACAAGTCAAGAGTGAGAGCAGTGGAAATGAGTTATTTAAGAGGAGCCTGTGGAGTCACATGGAGAGACAGGCTGACAAATGAGGATATAAAGGAGCGTTGTGGTGTTGATGTGGATGTGATAGGAAGCGTTATGAGGAACACACTGAGGTGGTTTGGCCATGTGGAGAGGATGGAGGGTGAAAGACTGACGAAGAGAGTGTATGTGAGTGAGGTGTAGGGGGGAAGAGGGAGGGGGAGTCCGAGGATGAGATGGAGGGATGGGGTGGAGAGTTATATGAGAGAGGGGGATGTGAGTTGGGAGCAGGGCAGAGTAATGGCGGGGGACAGGGCAACTTGGAGGCGATTTGTTTGTGGCCACCCCAAACGGGATTGAGGCGTCTGGCAATAGATAGATAGATAGATACATGTAAAATATCATAAGCCTTTTTATAGTGTTCTCAGAAACTCGACATGACCACCAGTATTTTCTAGCTACTGATACTGAATCTGTACTTATTTCCATCTCATATGTGTAAATGTAAAAACAATACTTATTTGCGTAAAATATAGAAATATAGAAAGCTATACTTATTTCCAGCTCATATGTGTATATGTAAAAAAACAATACTTATTTGTGTAAAATATAGAAATATAGAAATAGGTCAATATACAAATCAACAAAATACGGATAACTCACTTCCTCCAGAGGTGTTGAACTGCTGGCAGGAGCTTGAGGAGTTATGTAGTGTGTGCATGTGTGTCTGTGCACTGTATACGTATATTTCACATTAAACTATACACAATGATATCACTATCACGATTCCATCCCAACCTCTTCTACTTGTATATAATACATACATATATATATATATATATATATATATATATATATATATATATATATTTATATATAAGTATATAAGTATATAACTATAACTATAACTATATATATATATATATATATATATATATATATATATATATATATATATATATATATATATATATATATATATATATATATATATATACAGGGTGTAACGCGACGTATGACAAAAACTTACACCAATGATCTATCATGTAATTTTGAGTATATTTTGTTCTATAAACATATACTCTCTGCGACCCCATATCAGTACCCTGCATTCGACTGTTTTGTAGAAAAGCTTCGTCACTTGCATGTGCCATTGGGTGAGAGCTTGGCAGGGCGACGGGAGACGAGTATTATTAGCTTATACTGCACTGTACATGAAAATCCCATATCCTATCAGTACACACGAGTTTTAAGAAGAAACTTTACGTTGTCTATTGATTCTTTAACATCGTCATGCATTCATGCAATTCTTTTGCACAAATCGACTGTAATTAAGGATTAAATTCAAAATTTTATGGTTTGCAAGGGAGTAGGGAGGGAGGGAGGACAGGCTGGTGTGTTATTGCCAGTTATGTAATATTTGGTTTGTAGGATGTTGCTACCAGCATTATCATAACACCCACAGCTCATTCAGTGAAAAAACGTTATTCTAAAGGAAGATTAGCCTCACTTCGTCAGGAAGAATTTTATTTATCACAATTTTTCTGCTGCAAGTAAACGTGGCGCCACTGGGTATGCACCTGTGTTCCTCTCTGCAGACTGGCATTACCATCGCGGAATCCGTAAAAAAATACTCGATATCTTCATATTCTTCATTGCTGTACGTACGTGACATGCTGTTTTATGAACATGTGAAGCTGAACCCGGTGAACAACAGAACAAGGAGAACAGTATTTGAAGTTTGTCCTCCCCTGCAAATGCTCTGGTTCAAATGACAGTGGACGCAGGGTTGCCAAGTCCTTTTCATCAATCTCGCTAGTTTAGTCCTGAAAACTTGCTAGAATGTCGCTAGATAATAATCACTGCAAAACATTGCTAGAAAATTCGATATAATCTTTAGAATATCACCTAAAAATGGCAAAAATATCCAGAATGTAGCTAGATATCATGTTGCCAGATGTTAGTGCCGCAAGTAGAAGCAAAAAAATAGGTCTAGCTGCATAGCCGTTACAGTGGCAATCCTGTGTCACTGTTCTCACGTCAACATCGTATGAAAAAAATGGTGCCACGTTTACTTGCGGCAGAAAAATTGTAATGAATAATAATATTACTCCTGACTTAAAGTGATGCCATTATCAGCCATTAGGCCTAGAGGCAGGAGTCATGTTTGCTATAGCGGGGTTTGCCACTCTGTTTCACCCTACCCCAAATGATGTGAGTATTTTACCCATATAGTGAAGCCAGTTCTTATATTGTGTGAAGCATATAGTGCCTGGATTAGTGAAATAATTGACCTACCTTAGCAGGCGTTGCATTCGCCATAGAGATACACCTTAGTCAGTAAGGGAACAGATGTCATGTATGCCATAGTTGGGAAGGAACAGGCGTCACATACACCATAGTCAGGAAGGGAACAGGCGTCACACACACCATGGGAAGGGAACAGGAATTATGTACGCTATAGTCGGGAAGGGAATAATACGAGGTGATACCCATAAGTTCCAGTAATTTGAATATTGTAGGATAATAAGTTACCTTACTTCCTAATTCCTTCTGTCACCTTCGAAGTTGACCCTTTGCACATGTATACAGTGGTCCCAGCATTTTTTCCACGAGTCCATGTATTCCTGGAAGGCTTCAGGCATGATAGTCTTGAGCACCTCCTGCGATTCTGTCTTGATCTCAGTCGAGCCAAATTGACACCCTTTCAGTCATAATTTCAGCTTGGGAAACAAGAAGTCGCGGGGGGCAAGATCAGATGAATGGGATGGGTGGGGAATGACTACCATGTTGGTGGAAGCCAGGAACTGCTGGACAACAATTGATGTGTGAGGGCATTGTCATGATGCAGGACCCAGTCCTTGTTCTTCCATTGTTCTGAAAATTTGTTTTGGATGTTCTCCCTCAGACGCTGCAAAACTTCACAGTAAAACTTTCCGCTAACAGATTGACTGAGTGGGATGAGTCCATTTTGAACAAACCCTTGGATATCGAAACAAACGATCGACATTGACTTGACATTGCTGTGTCATTGGTCTGCCATTGCAAAATTGCCAAACCACATACACACCACGTACCAATAGTAAGCGTAGCTTACCAACACATCCTCTCACAGACACGGCCGGGGCCACACTGATGCACAAGGGGTGCTGCTGACTCCTCCTAGTGACAGAAGGGAAAACTCCAAACTGCTGGCTCCCTCTGTTCAGATGACTGGAACTTTTGGGTTGCACCTCTCATATATCACCTCTTATACTGTACAGTTATGTTACGCCATTCAGTTGTAAATATTATGATGAAAACCATGTATTTACATTAGTATTGAACTTAATTATTTAACAAACAGATAAATAGCCTTGTAATTTATTCCTGTACACTGTATAGGTTGTAATACAAAGATAGGTCATAGGTATGACAGTTTTCTGTGACCGTGTGTTATATAGGCATTAATATAGTCATACCACAATATGTAAGAGTTATAGGCATTAATATAATCATAGAACAATATGTAATAGTTACACTGGTCAACAAAAATAAAATAACTTAATGGTTCTGAACTGAAATTGTCCGATTCTAGGGTAATCGAATGTGCTGAACTTGATATGGTATCAGTGAGGATGTATCAGGTCCGATTCATGGAAACCAGTATATCGGTGTATTTTGCTCACAGGATGTGACTCATATATTTGTTGGTTTAGTTCCATCTGTTCAATTTGTATTTTTCTTGCAGGTTACATATACTGTTTCCACTTCTATCCTTGCAGAAATTCTCAGTCACTTTGATAGTGGTGAAAGATGGAATGCAGCAAATGTGTCAACTATCCTGACCGTTTTTGTTACATTTGTGGAGCGTTCACCCTGAAAAGCTTCAAGAATGCCATCACAAAGGCTGTTTGAGTGAACTACAAAAGCTACTTCAAATGTTCGTTGGGCAACCAAGACAAGAAATGGGCGCCTTTCATAGTGTGTAGGTCCTGTGTCAATCGCTTGAGTGAATGGATGCATGGAAAACAAAGATCGGGTTTGCTATTCTCTGTACCAATGATGTGGTGAGAGCCCGAACACCACAGCAATGACTGCTACTTCTGTCTCACAAACATCAAAGGAATAACTGTCAAGACATGAGCCACAGTACAGTACCCCAATATCGTTTCTGCCATCCAACCAGTGCCACACAGTGCAGAACTACCGGTTCCACACCCACTTCTTGAACATGACCTAAGCAGCGAATCTGATTCCAGTCATAGCCCCATGGATGATGACTACAAGGATGACTCAGGAATCAGTGGGCCCAAACCATTCAACCAGGGAGCCCTTCGTGATCTCATAAGGGACCTTGATTTGTTTAAAGAAGAGGCAGAGCTCCTGGGATCACAACTGAAGCAGCATAACCTGATGGAAGATGGAGAGTGCATCACTACGGTGCGTCATTGGCATAGACAACTGTCAGCATTTTTCAAAATGGCAAACAACCTTTGTTATTGTGATGACGCAGTGTCTCTCATGAAACAACTCTGCAAGCCTGATCCATACAAGACGGATGATTGGAGGCTGTTTATAGATTCAGGAAAAGACACTCTGAAACCAGTCCTCCTACACAACGGGAATCGACTTCCATCCATGCCAATAGCACACACGGAGATGACCGGGAGCTGAGAAACTATGAATATTGCGCTCTCCACTATCGAGTATGAGAAGCATCAGTGGAAATTATGTGGGGACCTCAAACTGATTAGTCTACTTCTGGGCCTTCAGAGTGGTTACACAAAGCACATGTCCTCTCTCTGCTTGTGGAACAGTAGCACTAATGCCGAGCACTGTGTTAGAAAAGAATGGCTGACAAGACCATAAGGTGCACCCGGAAGATTCATCTGTCTTCACAAACCCCTTGTGGATCCAGAAGACATATTCTTACCTCCACTGCATCTCAAGCTGGGCTTGGCGAAAAATTTCGTATAAGCCTTGGATAAAATGGGTACTGGCTTTGAATACTTGTCTATGAAGCTCGGTGGCGTGGTATCCGAAGCCAAGTTGAAACCAAGGGTCTTGAATGGTCCTCAGATCCCCATGCTGGTTAATGATGGTGACTTCATCAAGGCATGAAACCCGTTGGAGAGGAACACATGGGAGTCATTCGTGAATGTCTCACAGAACTACCTTGGAAACTATCGTACAGACAACTGAGAAGAACTTGTGGCAGGCATGTTATGGAGTTATCGAGCCCTAGGCTCATGGATGTCCTTGAAGATTAATTTCTTTCACTCCCACCTCGATTTCTTCCCAGATAACCTCAGAGACATCAGTGATGGGCATGGTGAAAGGTTTCACAAAGACTTTGCTATAATGGTGAGCAGGCATCAAGGTCGATTCAGTCCCAACATGATGGGCGATGTTCCATATACTGGTGGATGCTACAGCGTGACGAGAGTCAGCTGAACAAGCGGAAAAGCAAAGAGCAGAAGTATTTTTAGAACTTCATCTCTTGCTAATAAAATGTGCATTGGATTTCCATATTTCTGTATCATAAATCATCACAATATTATCTGTGTATGAAATCAGTATACGTTACAAGGCTGAGACGAGTTATGGCACATTGAATATGTTTTCAGTCTGATATTCAAGAAACCTGGTCCGATAGCATATAATGAATATCAGATCTGAAATAAGTGCTATCAATAAGTTAGTCAGGGACACATACTCACGTAGGAGAACCATTTTGTCTGTTGACCAGTGTTATAGGGACTAATACAAGCATAGCACCATATGTAAAACCAGTATAATATGTAATAAGCAGGAGGATATAGTTGGTCGATCAGGAAGAGAAACACAAACATCCTCTAGCCCAGACTACTACGAATGTCAGACATATGATGTATGTAAAACACATGGTGAAACTCACAAAAGCCAGTTACCCACGTGATGCATGTGTGCTAAACTATAAACACACACATACACACACACCAGAGGTACCAGTGAGGCAGCATGTCTGTCACCTCGTTCTGCATTGGCCACCCTTGACCACAACTGGCCACACCTAAATAGTATCTTTATGTGGGTCAAGCTCTGTACTAGGTTAAATTAAGTATAGAGCAAGTATAAGCGAAAGTTTTGTCCAGATAATAGAATGCATCCAATTAGTGCAAGAATCTGCTCATACAACACATCATCACCTGGGTACGGTCTGTCACCAGGAGGATAGCAGGGAGATGCAAACTTGTAAATAGAAGTTATCTTTCTAAGTGAGAATTACCACAAGATGAGCACCATCTTTAGTAAAATGAATATGGATGGAGTTAAGAAAAGGGATAAAGGTAGAAAACATGATGATTTCTGCTCAGAGGTATATGAAATGGAAACACATAATAATACAGCAGAGAAAGTCAATAAACTGGAGTAAACTTTTCAGAGTGAAATAGATGAAATTAAGAATCAGTTATGCATGCAGAAGGAAGAAAATGAAAAATTAGTAAAGAAACTAAACAAAAAAGACACAACAGTAGATGAGCTGTCAGGTGAAGTAGGGTCACTTAGAGATATGTGGAATGGCAAGTACAGTTGTCAGGAGTTCAGAAATGATACAGAGACAGACAAGTAACCTATCTGACAGACCAAAGCAGTGATATTGAAGAGAAGATAACCCAAGTGAATGAAATGGTGAAAATAAGGGAATAGAAACAAAAATCGAAGAAAAAAACATTAGAAAGGAAGTGAAGAGATCATTAAGAACAAAACAAGCCTGGGCAAAGATTCAGCAGACATCAACAAATCCATAGTAAACACTGGTGTTGATGAAGAAGAAATAAGAAACAAAATTTCGAGAGACAAAAAGGAGATTCCAAAATATGTAATGAACATATTGAAGGAAGAATCAAAGGAAATCTGTGATAAAGACATTGAGGAAACGGTTAGGGATATATGAGAGAAATAAGTCAAGGCCACTGAAAGTAACCTTCCAGAGTGTGAACACTGTAGAGGAGTAGACTGTAGCACCAGTTGAGCAGGGCAGTACTCCCAAGATGGATGGAAAGCTGATGACAGGGAGACCTGGAGCTCCTGTTTTATCAGCCCTCGGGACTAGGTCCCGACCATCCCTTTTTGCTGAACTTTTTCAGTGTCTCAGTAACACAGAGAGTAGGCCAGCATGCACTCCAATACAAGTTTCTTTAACTGTCAACACCAAACTACATGCACAGTACATACCACACTTCCTTTTCCAAAATTATAAAAAATCATGGTGGCAAAACATGTGGCCTTGGAGTCCCCGGGGGGGGGGGCCATAAAAGCCCCACCTTCCGCCCCTCTCCCGGTGACGACTTGAGATGCCTGGAACCACTGTCTGACTCTCTTCTTCATTTCTGCAAAATTCGCAGCCTTTCATTTAACTTTCACTCTGTTAAGAACCACCTCTCCTTCTCTAAACCTCACATTCTTTTTCTAACTGTGACTCAGCTGTCTGGGGCAACTGACAGCAGACACTTCTCTGTACCCTCCTACTTTCTTTATACTCACTTCAAAGCCAAAGGTGGCTGTTGTGTATATATACGCAACAACTTATCTTGCTCTCATGTTCCTGAACTCGATTCTTCTGTATTCTCTACACTCTGGCTTTGACTTTCATGTCATTCTCTGACTAACTATATCTGCACTGTTTACTTATCTCCTAATTCTACTGACTATCAAAAATTCTTTGACTATCTTACTTCTGTGATGGATCTCAATCTATCTATTTTTCCTTTCTTTGAAATTTCCATTCTTGGAGATTTCAATGTTCACCACAACCTTTGGCTCTCCTCTCCTTTCACTGATGAGCAAGCCTACACCTTTTTTATCCTTAATGACCTAGAGCAGCTTGTACAGCACCCTACCCGTATCCCTGACTGCCTTGGAGAGAGCTCCAACATACTAGACCTCTTTCTTACAACTAATCCTTCTGCTTACACTGTTAATCTTTTCTCTCTGTTGGGCTCCTCCGATCACACCCTTCTCACCTTAACCTGTCCTATCGCTTTGGTACAGCCTTCGGACCCTCCAATGAAACATCGTCTGTGGCACTTTGGAGCTGCAGATAGGGAGGCCTTCAGGCAGTACTTCTTTGATTATCTCTGGAATGATTATTGCTTCCATGGCCTGGAGCCATTTGGGTGTGCCTTACGCATTATGGAGGTTATTCTCTCGGGCATGGAAGCATACATTCCTTTCTTATATCCTTTAACTAATGCAAGAAAGCTTTGGTTTAATCATGCGTGTTCTAATGCTGTCCACAACAAGGAGAGGGCCTATAAAAGGTACCGGAGCCAACCTACCCCTGAACCACATCATTTTTATGTTTCTGCCCGGAATCGTGCTAAGTCTGTTCTTCGCTCTGCTAAAAATAATTTCATCCGCACTAAATGCTTTCAACATTCTAACTCGAATTCTTCCCGCTCCTTCTGGCACCTTTGCCAAAACCCTTTCTAACAACTTTACCTCAACATCCTTCCTTCGTCTTTTCTACTCTGATGGCTCTGTAGCTATTTCTTCTATTGATAAAGCAGATCTCTTCACTCATACTCTCTCCTCCAGTTCCACCTTAGACGATTCCGGTGCTGTTCCTCCATCACTTCCCCCCTCAGACTTCCTCATAGCTGACATTAAAATTTCTTCAGCTGATGTATTTTCTGCCATCACAGGCCTCAATACCAAGAAGGCATATGGGCCTGATGGAGTCCCTCCTGTTGTTCTCAAGAACTGTGCTTCTGTGCTTATACCCTGCCTAGGCAAACTTCCTCCTTTGTCTATCAACTTGTACCTTTCCTTCTTACTGGAAGTTTGCTCTCTTTCAGCCAGTCCCAAAGAAGGGTGACCATTCCCAGCCCTCAAACAATCATCCAGTTGCTTTAACATCCTGTATCTCAAAAGTTTTCAAGTCAGTTCTTAATAGAAAAATTTTAAAGCATCTTTCCTATCACAACCTTCTTTCTGATCGTCAGTATGGGTTCCGTCAGGGCCGCTTCACAGGCGATCTTCTCACCTACCTTTCAGACTGCTGGTCATCCTCCTTTCGGCACTTTGGCGAAAGCTTTGCCATTGCACTTGACATCTCAAAGGCTTTTGATCGAGTTGGCATAAATCTTTAATTTCCAAACTGCCTTTTTACGGTTTCTGTCCTTCATCTGTGCCTTCATCTCTAGCTTCCTTTCTGGTCATTCTGGAGCCACTGTTGTAGACAGCCATCATTCTTCTTCTAGATTTATCAACAGTGGTGTTCCTCAGGGCTCTGTCCTATCACCAACTCTCTTCTTCTTATTCATCAATGACATTCTAAGCTGTACATCTAACCCTATCCACTCATATGCTGATGATTCCACCCTTCACCTTTCCATTCGGTTCCCACGACATCTATCTCAGCAGTTACTTCAACAAACAAGGGATGAGGCTATGGCACACCTAATGTCTGACTTAGCTCTATCTCTGACTGGGGTAAAAATAATCTGGTTGTTTTTAATGCATCAATTACTCAGTTTTTACACCTATCAACCCAACAAAATGTTCCACAGGTATACCCACTAATGTTTAATAATATTCAGCTTAATCCTGCATCATCCCCGAACATGCTTGGGGTTTCATTTACGTGGGACTTATCTTGGAAAGATCATATTACATCTCGTGTAAAATCTGCTTCAAAGAGATTAGGTATGCTAAACCGACTCTGTTCCTACTTTACCCTGCACAGTTGTTGACTCTATACAGGGGTTTTATCCACTCCTGTGTGGGGAGGCTCCCCACATACAGCTTTTCTCAATAGGGTGGAGTCAAAGGCTTTTCATCTAATTAACTCTCCTCTTCTTACTGACTCCCTTCAACCTCTGTCTCTTCGCCACACTTTTGCATCTTTATCGCATTTCTATCGCTACTTCAGTTGTCACTGCTCCTCTGAACTGTCTGGATGCATTCCTCCACCTCTACAACAGGTGCATAGCACCTGTGTAGCAGCAAACTCTCATCTCTTTTCTGTCCAACTCTCTAATGCAAGAGTTGACCATTACTTCATTTATGCAACAGTTCACCTCTGGAACTATCTCCCTCTGTTTGTATTTCCTGCTTCTGTGCATGACTGAAATAAATGGAGAAAAGTTGTGAATGAATAAGTGATGACGCAGCCCTGAGGGGATATTCTCCCGCATTTGGTCTGATCAGCTAGTCAGGTCAGGTGCGGGTAAGGGGATGGGTCTGTTATGATGTGGCAGGGGTAAACCAGTTCTGCTGTCGGGCCCTGCTGCAAATGTCACTGATTGCATTGCGCAGTTGACCCGTGTGCGGTGTGGTGCGGTGAGGATCTGTCCGTTCTCCCCTTTGGGGCTAAGATGTGAATGAATGTGTTTGAATGGATGAGTAAATGGAGAGTGTGTCGTCCTGTCTCGGCTACCTCCCTTTCCTTGGGCGAAGCAGCCTAGGTATATAGATAGATAGATAGATAGCTTCCTATGATCTTCAGTCTTTCAAACGCAGTGTGTCTAGGCATCTCGAAATGATTGGATCTTGAATTTTGCTCTCTCTTGTATTTTTCTTTTCTTGGAAGGAGCAATTTTGTGGGCTCCTGGCCCTTGGTTCCTACTTCCTCACATAAAAAAAAAAAAAGAAAGAGGAAATCCAAAAAAATGCAAACAAACTGACGGAAAAAGAGGAATTTAAAAAAGCATGGATAAAAAAATGCCTAACTAAAGAGGAATTGGGAATACTAAAGCAGAAGAGGGAGGAAGCAAAAACAAAGACTGAGGAAAGATCAGAGGAAGAGAAGAGTACCTTTTTTTTTTTTTTACCAAGTAATTGGATTGCAACTACGAAAGTGGTACATAACCAACAGGGAATAAAAAAATAGTAAGGTAGTAGACTGAAGCTATAGCAAGTATGTGAACAAGATGATTAAGCTGATGTACTCAAATGTAGATGGAATGGTGTCTAAATTATTAGAGATGAAAGACTATGCCAAAGAAATGGAACCACATATATGCCTATCTGAAACAAAATTAACTCCAAAGATATCAAACAATACCCTAAACTTATAGGAATGCAATAAATGTAGAAGAAATAGAAATTTAAGAAAAGGATTAGGAATTATAATAATAACAAAGGAAAATCTACAAGTCAAAGAAATAGAATTAGAGATACCCTCGCAAGTAGAATTGATTGAAGTAGAGATTAACCCCTTCATACACAGGGACGCATTGGGTGTCATTAGAGTCTTTCCTCGTAATAATGCAGTGACACCTTTAGCGTCATAAAACCATAAAAATTTCACACACACAAAGTTTTTGGTTAAATTGTGTCATTTTTGGAGGCGTATAGCTTGCCCGGCTCTCGTCACTAGTAATGAGTTGGCAACAGTGGGTCCTGATACCTGCAACAGCACAGAAAGGTTTTTCAGTACCACGCTAGCTGTCAGTGGGGAAGGTAGCGTGCAGTCCTTGATCCCTTTAAATCCTCTATTACCTCATCCCAGCCACGCGACATGTTTCACTATACCAATAGTGCTTATATATAGTTTTTGGACGCTATTGTGATTAAATTTAGTGTTTGCAATAGGAAATTAGGTGTTTGTGAAGCATTCCTGACCGTTATCAACCATTGCCCCAACGAAGATTGTGCTACTGTTTCTAACCCTGGCCCCACAACTACACTGTCTGTACTTTGCACCAAATGTGAGTATTCAACAATAAGAATAGGGACAGTGAATCATGTGAGTATAGTGAAATGTGAAAAGAAAAAGAAACTGCACTGCATGCTGATAATAGAAATATCGTCTGCTATACCTGAATTAACGCACAGGTAGCGAACCCCTACAGAGCACGTCCATCTACTGTTGTGGTGAAATATAATGTGTTTGTCGTAAATATATAGATTCGGTTATGTCTAATGTGAAAAGAAAAGGAAACAATGCACTGCATGCTTGTGATAAAAATATCGTCTGCTAGACCTGAGTTATCACAAAGGTAGCGAACTCCTACGTGACCTACAGAGCACGTTCATGTACTGTAGTGGTGAAATATAATGTGTTTCTCATAAATTGATAGATTTGGTTATGTCTAATGTGAAAAGAAAAGAAAACAGTGCACTGCGTGCTTGTAATAAGAATATCATCTGCTAGACCTGAGTTAGTGCACAGGTAGCAAGCTCCTTCATGACCTACAGAGCACATTCATGTACTGTAATGGTGAAATATAATGTGTTTCTCGTAAACTGATTGATTTGGTTATGTCTAATGTGAAAAGAATAGGAAAGAGTGCACCATGCGCTCGTAATAAAAATACTGTCTGCTAGACCTGAGTTAGCACAAAGGTAGCGAGCTCCCACGTGATCTACAGAGTATGTTCATGTACTATAGTGGTGAAATATAATATGTTTCTCATAAACTGATAGATTTGTTTATGTGTAATGTGAAAAAAGGAAACGGTGCACCGCATGCTCGTAACAAAAATATCGTCTACTAGACCAGTTAGCAGAAAGGTAGCGAGCTCCTATATGACATACAGAACATGTTCATGTACTGTAGTGGTGAAATATAATGTGTTTGTCGTAAACTGATAGATTTGGTTATGTCTAACATGAAAAGAAAAGGAAACAATGCACCGCATGCTCGGAATAAAAATATCGTCTGCTAGACCTGAGTAAGTGCAAAGGTAGCAAGCTCCTGCTTGACCTACAGAGCACATTAATGTACTGTAGTGGTGAAATATAATGTATTTCTCGTAAACTAATAGATTTGGTTATGTCTACTGTGAAAAGAAAAGGAAGCAGTGCACCGCATGCTCGTAGTAAAAATATCATCTGCTAGACCTGAGTAAGTGCAAAGGTAGTGAACTCCTACATGACCTACAGAGCACGTTCATGTACTGTAGTGGTGAAGTATAATGTGTTTCTCATAAATTTATAGATTTGGTTATGTCTAATGTGAAAAGAAAAGGAAACAGTGCATCGTGTGCACATAATAAAAATATCATCTGCTAGACCTGAGTTAGCGCACAGGTAGTGAACTCCTTCATGACCTACAGAACATGTTCATGTACTGTAGTGATGAAATATAATATATTTCTCATAAACTGATAGATTTGTTTATTTCTCATGAAAAAAAAAAAAAAAAAAAATCGTAAACAGTGCACTGCGTGCTCGTAATAAAAATATCGTCTGCTAGACACGCGCGCGCGCGCACACACACACACACACACACACACACACACACACACACACACACGGAAGAACCCCTGAATTATAGACCAGTGTCCCTGACCAGCATGGTCGCAAAATTGTGCGAGAGAATCGTGAATGATAGTTGGACAAAATAGCTGGAAGAGAGGAACTTTTTGGCTGAAAGTCAGTTTGGATTCAGAAGTGGAAGGTCATGTGTTTCCAAATTGTTGAGCTTTTACTCAAGAGCAATTGACGTGCTACAGTAGAGAGACGGTTGGGTGGATTGTGTATTTAGATTTGGAGAAGGTCTTTGACAAGGTACCCCATAAGCGACTATTGTGGAAATTGGAGCATATAGGAGGACTGAAGGGAAATCTCCTGGAGTGGATAAGAGACTTTTTGACAGACAGACAAATGAGGACAGTATTAAAGGACAGGATGTCTGGATGAAGGGAAGTAACAAGTGGAGTTCCACAGGGCTCGGTCATAGCGCCAGTAATGTTCCTAATTTACGTAAATAATATGGTAGATGGAATGAACAGTTATGCAAGTCTGTTTGCTGATGATGCAAAGATCTTGAGGAAGGTAGAAGTTGAGGAAGACTGTAAAATGCTGCCGGAGGATCTCGATAGGATACATGATTGGAGCCGGATGTGGGAAATGAAATTCAATGGAAAAAATGTAAAATATTGGAAATGGGTAAGAGTAAGAAGAGACCATCACTGAATTATTTGATGGGTAATGAACCAATCACAAAAGCGAGTGAAGAGAAAGATTTGGGAGTGCTGGTCCAGGATAGTTTGTCACCCGAAAAACACATTAACAAAACAGAGATGTATAAACTCTTGACTAACATAAGAGTAGCATTTCATTACATGGATGAGATGATGAAAAAATTGATAGCAGCCATGATCCGCCTCAGGTTAGAATATGCAGCAGTACTGTGGTCCCCACAGAAAAAGAAAGATATAAACAAGACTGAGAGAATACAAAGAACAGTAACCAAGATGGTCCCCCAGCCTGGCAGATCTGTTGTACAGAGAGAAGTAGGAAAAGCTGGATTTGCCTTCCTTAGAGGAAAGGAGAGAGAGGGGTGACATGATTGCAGAGTTCAGGGCCATGATGGGAGAAAACAAAGTTGACAGAGATGATCTGTTTGTATGGGGTATGAGTAACAAGAGGACATGGAATGAAACTAAAGAAGCCAAGCTTGAAGGATATCAAGAAGTATAGTTTTCCTTATAGATGCATAGACCTGTGGAATAGGCTGGACAAACAGATCGTCTAGTCTAAAATCTTAAAAAAGTTTAAAGCGAAATTTAACTTACTGAGAAAGAGAGATGGGACCGCACGAGCGTAGCCCATTTCCTGTATATCATAACTAAGTAAATACAACTAGGTAAATAAACACACACACACACACACACACACACACACACACACACACACACACACACTACAAAACTCCTCACCTCCAAACCCAATCTGGTCCTGCAGGAACAACATTGCCACTGGAGCAAGTGATTCATTTTTTTTGTGTGTATTTATCTTTATATCAGTATATTTACACACACACACACACACACACACACACACACATATATATATATATATATATATATATATATACTGTTATGTACACAAAAACAAATGGCTGGGAAATAAGTACAGCTTTAGTTTCAGTTGCTAGCAATAGGAGTAGTGTTCATGTGTGGTTTCTGAGGGTACTATAAAAAAAAACAGATGTAATTTTACATTAGTAATTGGAATAAAACCAAAAAAAACATACCTAGCAAGCATAATAATGTTTGTGCGCTATGGGAAAATAATGTAAGTGACTGCGGCTGATGGCAGTTAAGCATGCGGGTGGGTAGTCTACACAGTAGTTTTTTGCATTTTTCTTGAAAACTATGAGGCGTAGGAGATCTGTTATTATATCATGTGAAAGCCCATGAAATTCTGCATAATAGGATGAAATATAAACACTGCCAAGAAAAGTTTTTCGGTAGAGTGCCCCAAATAAAAACTTTGTTGTCTGTCGGAAAAAGGTTTTACTTTTTCGCTTATTACTCGAAAACCATACCTCGTATCGAAGTGCCAACTGGACCATTCGAAAGCTAATAAAATTCTCCATGAAATGATTGTATAACATGTAGAGATATGTTAGTAAAGATTCGAGCTATGATGTTGAGAAGTGCGATGAAAGTTCACATCGCCCTAATGTACACCCACCAAAAAAATTATCGTTACCTCTGGGTGCGATGAACTCTGAAATGATTTGTAAAAGTGAAACTGTGTTCATTTGGTACGGGTAATAGTTCACAACCCATGGTCCTTATGTCATATTGTATCACACCACAAAGGTAACGAATATTTTTTTTTGTGGGTGTACGTATAGTGTGTTTTTTTGTGTTTTACATATTCCATCAACGAATAGGAATATGTAGGTTTTGTGGCAAAATAAATATGTTTGGGTGGCGAAAACAGGCCGAGAAAACACTTTTTTGGAGCGCATAATGAGTGGGGGGGAGGGGAGAAAGCTGGTATGTCGTGGAACAGAAAACTTATTGAAACTTACTGTGAATGAAAGGGTTAATACATCTGAAGGGAAAGTAATTCTGGCAAATTAATACATACCACCCAAAACAAATACCTGGTAAAGAGGCGAAAATGAAGACCTGGTAGAAAGTACAGTTCAGAGTTTAAGAACATTATTACATAGAATGGAAGACAAATCTATCTATCTATCTATTGCCCGACGCCATAATCCGTAAGGGGTGGCTATTTGACTTTGAGTTATTTGTTTTACGGTAAGGGGCACTAACCCTCCACCAACCTACTTGTTGACACGTAGGGAGCACGTATGGTTTGGTTATATGGTTACCACCCAGCGTTGTAAATGGTTTCTTGGCTTACAGGAAACCATTTGGCTTGTCACTCAATGTAAAGCCACCTGTAAAGGAAAGAAAAGCAATAAGAAGTGACAGGAAAGATGGGAGAAATAGGAAGAGAGGAGGGCAGGCACAGAAAAAGAATGATAAAGGCTAAGAAAGAAGTAGGCAGCACTACATCAAGTGAGTGGATTGTGGTCGCCACCACCAAAGACAAATCTGAAAGCATTATTTGAACTGGATATTTCAGTACGAACATAAATTGGAACACTCTAGATCTAAGAAGCCATGAAAGCTGTTGGGATCAAAAGCTCCTGGATCTTGTGCAAGAGTTTTTCCTATCTCAGCATGTAAAGGAAAACACCAGAAAAAGCAGACTCGATGATCATATAATTACTAGGCAAGAAAATTATATGGGCATTATAGTGTATCACCCTCCATTCAGCAAAAACGACCATGCAGTATTAAATTGCAACTTCAGCATTGCATATGAAATAGTTTACAGTAATGAGTTACAGAAAGAATCTACCGTACAAAAAAGGCAAATACCATGACCTGACGAAGTACTTCTTAGGTATAAATTGGGAAAAGGAGCTTAGAGAACATGATTTAAATGTTATGTATAAAAATTCTGTGATTTTTAAATAAATACGAGTCCAAAATTACAGCCCTTAGCACATAGAAACAGAAATAAAAAGAAAGAAATTGTTTAATATGGAACGTAAAAAAATCAAAAGAAAAAGAGACTTGCTGTGGAATAGATACAGAAAACACAATAGCGAGTGAGCATATAACAACTATAAACAGGCAAGAAGTAATTATACAAGGATAACGAGAGAAGCACAGAGACAGTTGGAAGAACACATTGTAAATAAAAGTAGTGATCTACCTAATCTATTTTACATCAACATCCGAAGGAAACCCAAATTTAAGGATAAAGTACAGTCCTTTACGGATGAGGGGATGATCTATACGCAAGAGGAGGATATTTGTGAGACACTAAATTAAAGCTTCCAGTAAGTTCTTAGGAAAGAAAATAATTTTGAGAGAGATGATATGGATCATGCATGCCCACACATATTACCAGATGTACAAATATCAGAAAAAGAAGTACAGGAACAGTTAAGCAAATTAGACAAAGAAAACGCAAATGGTCCTGACGAGATTTCAGGTTGGGTGCTGCATGAACGTGCAGAAGAGTTAGGCAGACAATTATATTAAATATTTAAGGAATCATTAGGTCAAAGTAAACTACCTGATACTTGGAAGAAAGCAAACATTGTTCCCCTGTTCAAGAAAGGGAAAAAACAGAATTAACTCATCTACTGACGAGTATCACTGACCATTGTTGTAAGTAAGATACTAGAAAAGCTGATAAGAAAAGTTTGGGTAAACCATCTAGAAGAACACAGTATTATAACAGAAAGGTAGTTCGGTTTTAGAAAGGGAAAGTCATGTGTTACTAAGATATTAAGCAACAAAAACAGCTACAGAAACATTACAGAAAAGAGAAGGATGGATGGACAGTATCTACTTAGAATTCAAGACAGCATTTGACAGGGTACCACACCAAAGACTTTTATGGAAACTGTACCATCAAGGAGGAGTCCAAGGCAACCTGTACTGTTGGATGGAGGATTTTCTTAGTGAAAAGGAATGAGAACAGTACTAAGTGGAAATTGCTCATCATGGAGGGAAGTGACTAGCAGAGTTCCACAGGGCTCAGTGCTGGCACCAATTAAGTTTTTAGTATTTATAAATGACATAGACAGTAGTATTGGAAATGGTAGTTATCTAAATGTGTTTGCTGATGATGCAAAAATACGAAGGAATATTACGAACACAGATTCTTGCAGAGAGCTACAAGAAAAATTACATATAATTCATGAATGGAGCAATAAATGGCAAATGGAATTTAATGTGGACAAGTGTCATGTAATTAAGTTTGGTAAAAAAAAAAAAAAAAAAAAAAAAAAAAAAAAAAAACAGATTGGACTTATAAGTTAGGAAGTTCAACCCTACTCATCAGAAAGGGAGAATGTCCTAGGAGTGATTATCAAAAACTGACTATTTCCGGCCAAGCACATCAGTGAGAAGGTATGGAACATGCATACACTGCTTGCTAAAATAGCATTCACATATATAAATGAAGTCATGCTGAGAAAGATAATATCGTCATTCATCAGTGCATCAGTAGTCTGGAATCATCATTTAAAAAAACACATAGATAAGATTGAAAAAGTACAAAGGGCAGCTACAAGAGGGGTACCAAGCTCAAGGGATCTAAGCCACGAAGAAAGACTAGAAAAAATGAATCTACCAACATTACAGGAGAGAAGGAAAGAGGAGACATGATTATGCTACATATATGCATCTATTGGAAAGAGAAAAGAGACATAAATGAATAATTTGGGGAAGCATCATCAAGAGGACACTGCAAAAAAAACTACATAAAAAGAGAGGTAATAAAGATGTAAGGAAATTCAATTTCCCAAATAGGGCAATTGATCAGTGGAATGCACTACCGAATGAAATAGTGTGCGCCAAAACTATTCATTAATTTAAGGATATGTATGATGAAAACGATTTAATCACAGAACAGTACGAGGTTGATTCATGGCTGTAAAGATACAATTGGCTAAGAACACGTCAGCCAGGTAGACACCAGGCAGTGACATATACCCAGAAATCAGGTGCAGGAGTCAATAGGAGACTGGGGAGAGTAGAAGATGGGCGGTAGAGTAGGAGGTTGGCAGCCAGCAAGAAAATAGCTGTCACTCTGACAATTAGTGGGTCACATCACTCTGTCCCTCACACAAGTGCAGAGGTAGGCAGTGAACAGTATAAATGTGTCACAATAAAACCTCTAAATTCCAGAGTGTCCCTACCTTACCTTCACATATGATAAAAGACAGACAGAGGGAGAGGAATACAGAGAATGACCTACCTTGAGACAAGAGAGAGAAAATCCACAAATACACAATCTTCTTGCTATCCAATGCCTCACGACTTTTTTCATTGGTAGCAGCCCACATTAATCTGTACCGGTGACGTAGGTTCCTCACCAACCTACAACTACTTACAGTGCCAACCTCTTAAGCTATGACTGTTATCTATATTGGGCAGCAGTAATAATCTACGATACTCTATGTCACCTGACACTGGTGGCAACGATTCCCCACATTATCCACATTATTGACAGTTGTGGCACCGACCTACATGGATACTATTGACATATAGGGTACGTATAATATAAACAATATCTGAAGACGCCAAGTTAATTCTTGTGTGATGTCAACAAGATCTGAAGACAAAGGTGTTGAAGAACGCATGTGTAAATTTTACGTTGGTCTGGCTATGGCATCACTGGAGAGATTGCCAATGCCTGCTTGAGTACCAGAGATATACAGTTTTCACTAACTGCGGTGACATTGCATTGACACTGAACTACATTCAAACTGAACTGGAAACTGGCTGAAACTGCTCTAGTCTCTTCCTCATCCTTATGTAAGCTCCTTTTCTCGGGAATGCAAGAGTTGCAAACTCGGAGACATCCAAAATATGACAGAGTTTTCATACACTGCATAACACTGTGTGTATATATATATATATATATATATATATATATATATATATATGTATGTATATATATATATATATATATATATATATATATATATATATATATATATACACACACACACACACACACACAATATTTACTTTGGCCGACTTCGAACTGGAGACTTGTGGTTGTATGCCTAGATAAAAATGTAGATACATCGAGTCGCACTTAACGATAGTCGATATGCTTAAAAAAAAAAAAAAAAAGTGGAATCCACACTCATGGGATGCTACATTTTTGCTACTTTGAATGCCAAATTTTCTGGGAATTAGCTCATGATGGTGCTTTTTTAATCGTTCTGAAGTACATATAATATAATGGTATACTTAAAACCTCTTTTCTTGTACCATCGTAATTTTCACCACCACCCCTCTAGCCCTGTTCCTCACTGAACCCCAAATCGATCCTTCTACTGGAATATCTTCATTTTGCTTTACTGTTTACCAGCCTCTAACAAACTCCTGTAACAAGGATGGCCCCTCTAATTATATCAAATCTGAATTTGCAGTTGACACTGTTTTGATCTTCACCTCAGCTAATTTTGATTATTCACTATATAAACTAAATTATCTAAATATTACAAATATATCTGTGCAATTTATCGCTCTTCCAATGCTTCTTCAGAACCCAGCATATTTGACTACTCCATATCCACACAGTTGGCTAGCCTTAACCTCACCCTTATCACTGAATTACCGTTTTGGGTGATATGAACGTTCATAATGTAGAATGGGTATTGCATTCTGCCAGGACTGACGATACTGGTATAGAATGCGAGCTGTTTGCAGAATCGTTTAATCTCAAGTAATTGGTAATGCAACCAACCAGAATACCCATTACTCTTGACCATAATGCCTATCTCTTGGATCTGTTCCTGACAAATAATCCAGATCAGTACAGGATAGAAGTACTGTCACCACTTGGATCCTCCAACCACAATCTCATCAAAGCTTCATTATTCACTTCCTCTAAACCTCTCCATCCTGAACCTGTCGGGGTGACCAGATGGCACTTTGATAAGGCAGATTGGGATGGTTTTAAAAATTATCTTGCCGATATTCCATGGTGGTCTTTCTTCCCCAGTGACATCAATTCTACCCAGTCCCATATTAATTACCTAGTACAAGCTGGGATAGAATTGTTCATACCAGTCAACATTTCACTAAAAGATCGGACTCCCCAAAATGATTTGAAAGCAGTTGTGCCAGAGCTACAACCCGAAAGTCATTAGCATGTAACTGTTACTAAAATAAATAATAATTATAGCAAGTCAATTTAAATAGCTAGAAACCATGCAAAGGCAGCAATAGATGTCGCCTAAATCAAGCTTTCTTCACAAACAAGCATCCAAATTATAAAACAATCTTAATGGGAATGGATTATTCTGGTCACTTCTCAGTTCTTTCAATAACAACGTTAACAAGTCATCACCCATTCCCCCACTAAAACCTTCAGATGGTTGCATTACAAATGACCCGCGTGGAAAAGCGAACATCCTTGCCAATACATTTGCCAGTTATTCTGCTTCAGAGGAAGTCAGCCAGAATGTCCCCATACTTGACTCTCCAGAAACTGCTAGACTTAAGACACACTACATACGTAAAGTCCTTCCTAGATAATTTACTAACTAACATAGTTCTAGGTCCAGACGGTACTCCTCCGTTTGTTTTGAAAAATTGTTCCCCTGAACTTGCTCCTGTTCTAGTTAAATTATTCAGACTATTTATACATACCTCTTCATTCCATGGTTCTTGGAAAGAAGCCAATATCCACCCAATTCTGAAGAAAGGAAGTTCCTCTGACCCCTCTGATAACAGACCAATAGCTCTCACATCTTCTCTTGGTAAAGTATTTGAGATTTCAGTTAATAAACACATATTTAAACATCTTTATTCCAACAATTTAATTAGTGATAGTATGGTTTCACCACGAAAGATTTGCTCTCGGTGTACTCAGTTTCCTGACTCATACCATCCATTTGTCAATTGACCAGCATGGAGAAACTCATGCAGTAGCCCTTGATATTTCTAAAGCTTTTGACAGAGTGTAGCATTGTTCCCTGCTATCTAAACTCCCTTGCTATGGCCTAATGTCTTTTGTTCCTTTGATTTCCTCATATCTCAACAACCAAAAGATAAGAGTTAAAGTAGATGATGTATATTCCAATTTCCACTCGATTGTTGCCAGCATGCCATATGGATCGGTTCTCGCTCCAACCCTATTCCTAATTCATATTAATAATCACATATCTGTCACCCATAGTCCTATCCGTTCATATGCAGATAACTCAACAAATCACAGTCCATGCACACTTAAACACGCATTCACAAAGCTCATTATCTCAAATTCACAACCCAGTTCAGCAATCTCCATAAATCAAGACTTATGTAAGATTACTGAATGGGGACAAAATAACATTGTCTCATTTAATGCTGGTTAATGAAAATGCTGTGTATGAGGTGTTTAGTCCAATAACGACGAATGTACGGAATATCTGATATTGAGATTTAGGCTGCAACACACTCTTCTGCCATTTTTCTATCCAGTGGAAACATTTTCATGGCATGTTCGTCATTACAACATGGTCAAAAGTCCGTTACAACAAGGTAGATTCTTGTCCCGACACTCTGTAGGTTGGTACACGTGGCCTGTATCTCTTCCGAGGAAAGTTGTAATGGAAGAAAGACGAATATGCCAGCAAGCACTCCCCCAGGCTGCCAATGAGTGGTGAGTCTCAGGACGACATCATACTCGCATCCAATCAGTGGCCGTGTGTTGTGGGTGTGTTGGCTGGTGGGTGTGGCCAGATCCTGCCCTTCCCAGTTCTGGTTACATTGTAAGCCACACAAACGTGCTTCTAGTTTATTACATTTTTATCACCTCAGATTTACAGTGATTAATATTGCAAAGTGATTCACGTAGTGATGACAACCAGGAAGTCCCTCAGCATACACGGAAGCGATCACGTGATCCAGCTTCCTGGAAACATGCAGTTGCCAAGCAAAAACGAAATGCTGGGGAAGCATACGTGAGTTAGAGCACAAAAAAAGGAACTGCCAGCTAGGGAACTCGTTCTTCCTTGAAATTGTGACTGCTTCAACAACTTGGGCAATGATAAAGTGAGTGATCTGTTTATAGCTTTTGGGGCAATGAGCCATTATAACAGACAGAGCAGTTATAATGCTAGTCATGTGAAATGTGTTCCAAAGAAATGGCCTCGTGTCAAGGGCCATAAATCATGCGAGTCACGTACGATTAGTTATTGTGTTGAGTATACTAATGTGACATGATGTTTCTTGATCATCATTCCTCAGCATTCGCGGTTTAGGTGAGTGTAGAGTTCATTCTGTGCTTAACAAAGTGACTGTAACTGGATCAGTGGAAACTGACAAGTGAGACACTGGCCCTAATCTGAAACAAGTTAATGATGAAAAGAAAGCACTAGACCGACGACGTACTGGACTACGGTTAATCCTCAACCCCCCTCCTGCATAGCACTTATATACATCCTGCACTACTGTACATGGGTTAGTGATTGTCCTTCATTTCATTTTCGTGGTTATTTTCATTTTTTTTTTTTTCACAGATATTATGGTATGAGGTTAATAACTGAACAGCATTATAACCTGATATATCATGTATTTTGTACTTTATTCTTATATGTCTTCAAGTATTTTACCAGCTCAGTTTTTTGAGATGTCGTACATTGATATCGGGCTCCTGGTCCATGAACTACAAGGAAACAAATTTTTAACACCGTTTATCTGAAAACATTGATTTGGCACATTCACCGTTATTTGACTTACTAATGCAGTTAGTGCCTGTTTCCTCTACTACCTTCAATGCTACTAATATTCCTACCTCTAAAAGTATTGAATTTTTCGGTGCTTCACGTAACAATACCCTCAGCTGGACCTCTCATGTTAGATCACTTGCTAAAACCTCTTCAAAGTCTCTTGCATTATTGTACAGAATTCGTAACTTCTTCACTGACGAGCAGCAAGGTATAATTTATAAGAGGCATAAGTGCTCTTAGCTGGAATATTTGCTCACCCTTGTGAAATCGATATGGAGAGGTAGCACTAAAACTATCTATCCATCTGTTTATTGCCAGACGCCTTAATCTCGTGAGGGGTGGCCACAAGCAAATCGCCACCATGTCGCCCTCTCCCCCACGTTTTCATTACCCTTCTCCCAGCTCACACCCCCGTCTCATATACCTCTCCACTTGTCATGGTTTTTTTGAGAATTTATATATTAAAGAATACTTTAAATGTTACTTGAAAATATGGACAATGAATTGACTTGTGAAATCAAGCAATAAGTTTTACTTTATGCCGGCTTACTTCGCTGATTCTCTAAGGATGAGAATTTATAAAGTTTCTCAACAGTACACAGCAGATACTAATCACTCACGAGTGCTGTTTGAAGTAATTTTAGCCTCTCGAGAAAGTGACTCCACCCCTGACAATCAATAACTAATACTACTAGTAATAAACAGGTTCTTGCTGGTGCATTAACTCCTGGCTGGCACAACGGATTTAAGCTTAATATAAAAGGACTAGCCTAAGTACCAGTTATGAATAATGTAAAGCTTTTATGCGAACTAGGAGCGGTAACTAAAATAAGCTTAATGTGGAGAAATAAAACACGATTTTAAATACATTAAGCTCAAAGAAAAGAACTATAAATTTATTGATTACATTGAATTAATTTTACGTTACATGAGTCTCAGAATGAATTCAAAATAACAAGGGAAGTACACTCACACGCTCACTCAAAAGCTAAACTTAAACCTAGGAAAAACGAAAAGAAATACTGGTCAGTGGAGGGGACTAAGCGGAATGACTGGGCACCGATACATAGGATGGATGCTGCAATACGCTAAACCTCTTTTGCCAATTCACCATCTAGGTGGAGATTTCAGGAACTCGCTGTGGTGGCGCTGCTCCATGCTGGGCATGAACCTGCTCTCATGATGATCAAAGCCTGACTAAGTTCGAATTATAAAAGAGGGTGAGGGCCAGCCGTGTTTGGTTCAGCGGTCAACAGAAAGAAAGTGAGCAATTTACGCTCAAAATAAATCACTCAGCGAAGGCGCTAATGTCGTGCGCAAGGATGATCACTTATGAAACAGTGAAAAATGTTCTGAAAACCATCCCAGTCGAGTGAATGCTAGGACGGTTGAACTGAGTGATACTCAGTGGGAATTCCACTAGAATTCGCGGTTTTCACACTAAAAAAAAATGTTATGAACCTACAATACGCTCACGCAAGTTCGTGACACCACGCCATCCCTCCATCTCATCCTTGGCCTTCCTCTCCCTCTCCACCCCTCCACCTCACTCACATTCTCCTCGTTAATCTTTCACTCTCCATCCTCTCCACATGGCCAAACAACCACAGTGTGTTTCTCCTAATGCTTCCTATCACATCCACATCCACACCGCAGTGATCCTTCACTTCCTTATTTGTCAGTCTGTCTTTCCATGTGGCTCCACAGGCTCCTATCATATACTCATTTCCACAGCTCTAACTCTTGACTTCTGTCCCCCCAACAAGGTCCAAGCTTCACTTCCATACGTTAGAGCTGGTATCACAATACTGTCATGTAGTAGCTCTTTCACTTCCAAGCTCACTTCTCTGTTTCTTATCACTGCCTTCAAGGAACCAGCTACCTTTCTTCCTTGTTGTACCCTTTTAAGCACTTCACCCTCTAAACTTCCTTCCTTACTCATCACACTACCCAAGCACTTAAACGCACTCACATTTTCCATTTCCTTCTCATCCAGCCTCACTGTACATTTACTGACTTCACCTTTCTCGAACATCATAACTTTACTCTTCCCTACATTCACCTTTAGATTCTCTTTCTTACATACTCTCCCAAACTCAAGCCTTGCAGCTCCCCTTCGTCTTCACTTTACAACACAGTACCATCGGCAAACAACAGTACAGGGAGTTTCCAAACACTGCCCTCTTTCATTAGGGTTGCTCTAACATCCACTGCCCTACCTTGTATCTCTTTTATAACCCCATCCAAAACAACCATGAAGACATGGCACATCACTTTTTCAATCCAACCTTGAAATAGAAATATTCACTCAGTTCACTATCCACACGCACTGCAGCCTTAGCTTCCTCATACATAATATTCACGGCATTCAACAACTTCCCATCTACTCCAAATATTCTTAATGCTTTCCACCATCCTTGTCTATCCACCCTTTCATATGCTTTCTCCAGATCCATGGAGGCCACATACAACTCCTTTCCATTCTCTAGAAACTTTTCCACTAAAAATCTAAGAATGAATATCTGATCTAAACAACCTCTTCCCTTCCTAAAATCTCCCTGTTCTTCTCCAACTAATTCCTCTGTTATTTCCCTAACTCTGTCAATAAGTAACCTACCATATACTTTTCCTATTACACTTCCAATCCCCCGGGACTCTACCTTCCTCCCAGGCCAATATGAACATCTTCCACATCCATTCTACTACTATCTCTCCCCCATGCTTCAGCATTTCACCACACACTCCATCAATTCCTGGGTCTTTCCTTAGTTTAACTTTCTTCATCGCTTCCACAATTTCCATCCTACTGATTTCTTCCTCTCTTCTCACATCCCTCTGTCTCACAACCATTTCCCAGCCACTTACACTTGCATTACTTTCATTCTCTATGTTCAAAAATTCGTTAAATTGTTCTCTCCATCTACTCACTTTTTCTCCCTTCTCCACTCTACCATTTTTATCTTTCACTCCCCAATTAATTTCTTTGGCACCCTGTCTAACTCTCTTTACCTCTTTCTAGAACATTTTCTTACATTCCCTTCACTTTACACTTAAATTCCTTCCAGATTCCTCATCCACTCTCTTCTTTATATTAGTAATCTTTTCACCTCTCTCTTCCTCTCTGCATAGAACTCTTTCTTCCGTCTCTCAACTCATCCACTCATTATATGGTTTCTTCTTATGTGTCACAGCCTCTCTCACCTCTTTATTCCACTGTGCTGTTCCCTGCACCCCGTCTCGTCTTCTCTTCACCCCACACACCACCTCACATGCTTCACATATTGCTTCTGTGAATATCTTGCACACACCTTCCACATCACCCATCTGCTCCAATCCATATTTCCCTAATCGCTCCTCCACTTCCCTCTTATGTTCTGCTCTCTTTTCATCCTCTTGTAACCTTTCCACCCCTCTTGTATGAGCTACTTCCTCCTGTCCTTCCCGTCTTCTATTTCTCCATTACGTTTGGAGAGTCCACTCCCCCAACCTCTATATACTCTTGCATCCATTATACACCTCATCCTATCATCCACACATACATAATCAATCATTGTCTTCTTTCTGTTCATTCAGTTCACCTTCCACTCTTCTCATCATTTGCTACGTATACTTGTGGATCATTGTACCTGAAGAGGGTATTGGCCATCACCAACCCCTTCCCGGCACAAATGTCCACTAAAGGACTGCCATTCTCATCCATCTCTGCAGGCACACCCCACTTACCAACTACTCCACCCACCTTCACATTCCCTACTTTTCCATTCATATCTCCAATTAAAAACACTCTCTCATTCCTTTCAAACTTTTCCATGCACACTTCCACATTTGTCCTGAACTCTTCTCTCACTCTGCTTGCATGATCTTGCATTGGCGTATACACGCACACAATCGCCCACATTTGTAGTCCAACTTTCAATCTTACCCATACAATCCTTGAGCCAAGTGATCCATACTTTATTCTCCTTCCATTTGTTACTCACAACAATACACACTCCTTCCTTTGCCCTGTCATTCTCACCAACTCCCGCGTGTATTCCCCGTCCATACTCCCATTCTGTCACACTCTAACCTCTCCATCTAGTTTCATTTAATTCACATTCATCCACTTTCACACCCTCAAGCACCTGGACTATCTCTCTTTCACCTCATCATTCGCACTCCTTACATTCCATGTAGATATCCATACCATGTCCTTTGTTCTGTCCTTAGTCGTCACCTTTTGGTCAGTCCTGGTCTGAGGCGTCTTGTTCATATTTTATCACTAAAACAACGAGACAAAATTCAGAACAAGGCTGTAGGAATTATTAATAAGCCAAATGTTATAAAGGAACTACTTCACCCTTAGATAAGAAGGAATGTTGCCTTCCTTGCATTATTTTATCGATACAATACTTTTATGACAAATGCTCAAATGAAGTTGCATCCATTGTTCCACCTGTCCATGCCTTCCACCATGCTATATGGGCATCTCAGAGTGCTCATGACTGGACTGTCATACTGCCATATTTCAGAACTTCTGCCTATCAGACTTCTTTTATTATCCGAACTGCATCGCTTTGGAAATCACATCTCCAGAGCGGTTTCCCCCCTAACTTCAACCCATGCTGCTCAAGTCCAACTGTTATTTATTTATTTATTTATTTTTTGAATGGAGGACACATATAATCTGGTGTACGTATTATTTTTACCCGTCACCGCCCTGGAAGGGCTCGGGGACGGGTATTGTTTTCACATGGTTTGTGTTTGTCTGGCTGTCTGTCTGTCTGTTTGTCAGCTACTTAATGCTAAAACTAAAGGTGCGATTTTGACTAAAATTACCGGGATGATGGGCTATGACCCTCTGATCACGTGATTAAATTTTGGACCAAACTGAGCCAAGGCCCAGGCTGTAGGTTCAGAAAATGTAAAAAGAAAAAGTTTCTTTGCCATACCCCTTTTCAAAATCGTCATATAGACAATAAACCTAAACCTATAGGTGAATCATTCAAATCTGCATCCTATAACATGCTTCATTACAAAATATTTTGTACTTTATTCTAATATGTCTTAAGTATTTTACCAGCTCTATTTTTGGAGACATCATTTATTGAAATCAAACTACTGGTTATTGAGTTAGCAAGGAAACAAATTTTTAACACTGTTTATCTCAAGACACTGAGCTGGGAAATTCGTCGTTATTTGACTAAATGTCTCATAAACAATTTACAAACAGACCGATATTGCCTGATTCCTATTTTTACCTTCCGTGCTACTAATATTCCTATCTCTAAAAGTACTGAATTTCTCGATGTTTCACTTAACAATACCCTCAGCTGAACCTCTCATGATAGATCACTTGTTAAAACCGCTTCAAAGAAACGGATTATTGTACAGAGTCTGTAACTTCTTCACTGATGAGCAGCAAGCTATAATTTACAGAGTCATGTGTTCTCTGAGCTGGAATATTTGCTCACTCTTGAGGAATGAATATGGAGAAGTAGCACTAAAACAACTAGACAAAATTCAGAACAAGGCTCTAAGAATTATTAATGACCCTACTGTTACAAATGAACTACCTCACCTTCAGATATGAAGGAATGTTACCTCCCTTGCATTATTTTATAGATACTTTTATGGCAAATGCTGAAACGAAGTTGCATCCATTGTGCCACCTGTCCATGCCTTCACCCGTGCTATATGGGCATCTGGGAGCGCTAATGACTGGACTGTCACACTGCCATACTGCAGAGCTTCAGCTTGCCAGAATTCTTTTATTTCCCTAACTGCATCTCTTTGGAACTCACTTCCCCAGAGTGGATTCCCCCCTAACATCAACCCCACTGTTGAAGTCCAGCTGTTACAATTTTCTTAATGAATGGAGGACACCTGTAATCTGGTGTATATATGTATTATTTTTCCCGTCCCCTCCCCGGAAAGGCTCGGGGAGACGGGGACGGGTATTGTTTTCACTCGGTTTGTGTGTTTTTGTTTGTCTGTCTGTTAACTGCTTAACACAAAAACTACTGGTGCAGTTTTGTCTAATATTTCACGGATGATGGGCTATGACCTTGTGATCACCTGATTAAATTTTGGACCAAATTTGGCCAGGTCCCAGGCTGTTGGCCCAAAAAATGTAAGAAAAAAATGTTCTTTACCATAACCTCTTTCAAATATGTCATATCGACATGAAACTTAAACCTAAGGTTGAATATTTCAAATCTGCATCCTATAACATGCTTCATTACATCAGGGGGTCACCCCCTCGTTAGGGGTAAGGGGGGTCAGTGTCAGATGGGTTGGGCCTAAAATTCCAGATGGGCAAAAATTATAAATTTTCACTCAGCTTACAGAAATTTGGTATGTGACATCTTTGACTAGATATGCTGTTGTGTTTATAACTCGGCATTAAAATGGCTACCGGGGATGGGTTTACTGTGCCGTGGCACCGGTTTTTGTTATTATGCAATTGTGTTTCCTTCCTCTGTTCTGTTATTTAAAAATATCCACAATTGAGGGTAATCATTCGGATAAATTGGTGAATGCACTTGTGGAGTACGTTGATTGCACAACTGCTGAATGGCACTTTTCAACATACAGTGCGACCATCAGACAGAGCCCTTTATAACCATATTACCACGGGTCGGCTTATCGAGGCTGAATATTATGAACTGTCTGAATCAGTCGGAAGCTTGAGGGGGTTAATTACATTTAATCAGTTAAATACTTTTACTTCCATCAGACTCCATAAACGTCATCGGCATCAAGAATTCTTTATACTCGTACACCTCATAATTCCATTATCTTGGCTTCTTCTCTGACAAATTAAGATGTATCTTATCTCTCTTCGTTATAGCTTGCATCTTCAGATATATTAATTACCGAAACATGAAACACACTAACCACATGGTGTAGATTTTAAGAACCAAATATTTCTAGCCTTTTCACTCTGTCTAATACAATTGCAAATAAAAAAATACGGTCTCATTGTAATGTTAATACAATTATCGGAATATTGTCCTTTCTTATGCTTACAGATAATCGCACTATAAGTAGGTTTTACAGATGTCATAGTACAGACTGTGACACAAACACAGGCATTATAACATGTATTTCTTCCTGCAGACACCTCTTCCCCATCAGAACTTTGTACGCATAAAGAAGGGTTAAATTCTGGTCATCATTCTTATTTCGAAATGGAAGGGACTTGATTTTGACTGATGTAAATGTACATAAATACAAACATTATATAGGTATAAGCACACACACACACACACACACACACACACACACACACACACACACACACTCAATTACAATCATTTCAAAGACACAGTTAAACTATTGTGCTCTTACACCGGATGATACTAATGGGATTGAGAGTGGGCCTTTGTCATTCAGGAATAAAACTAAACCCCCGGTTCCCGTATTTAATTCCAGATGTTCCTATACCGTGGAAAATGGTAAAGCTTTTAAAAATCTGTTGTCTCATCCGATAACAGCCTTTCTGAATTCGGTTTATTGTTTTCCGTGGAAGGGATAACGTTTGGAAGGATTTAAGCTTCAGAGGGAGAGAGAGAGAGATGGGACATTAACTGAAAATACAGAAAGTGAAGGAACCCTATGATATCTACACTCACCCCTGAAACTTGCCAAGAAGTAAGGTATTTCTTTTTCTATTGGAGCAATGATCCCAGGGGTTCCAGCCTGGCTGAGCTGTGACCTGGCTGAAGGTCTGCCATTGCACAAAGTTTTCTGTTCCTGTGTAAAAACTTATGGTGTAGTCACCCTCGAGGATTATTTCCTCCCCTCATTTAGGAATGCAGAGTCCCCCCCCCCCCTAACATCTGGTTGAATGTCTATGACTAAAATTTTTTGTGTTCCTATGTAAATATTATGACCATGCGTAGCGGCATAGGTCGGGAACCATGGGGGCCACCAACCAACTGTGTATGGGTTGGCCATCGGTGATTCAACCTAGCCTAAAGCCAAACCCGAATGAAAGTCTATCAGTATAAAAATTTTCCCTTTTGTATAGGAGGTTAAGAATTATGGCCATGTATATCTGCTGTGGCCAAGAGCCTGGGCCCGAGGCTGCTCTACCCTATGGTGGGTGGTCCTTGGCAACTCCATTCATCCTGACCTGACCCTACTGAAAGTCTACCATTCAGCAAAATTCATTGTTCTTTGGTAAAATACTATGGTCATGGATAGCAGATTTGAACAGGACCACCATGGGCCACCAAACCATGCATGAGGCACCCTCTAGGATCCTGGTGGAAGTGGGAGGCGCGATCCTGTGGTTCCACTTTGCTTGAAACCTGGTCTGGGTGAAGGTGTGTCTTTTATCCAGAATTTAGTTTTCCCTAACACAAACCCATGAGGCCTAGGTCTCCTTCAGAAAGGAGTGAGTGAAGGTACAGTTAGTGACAAGTCCATATCCCTTCTAGCCCTGTTCCTCATAGAACCACAAATCTCTCCCTCTACCGAAATATACCCATTTTTTCCTGGTTGCCATCTCCTCACAAACTTTCGTAACAAGGGTGGCACCTGTTGTTATATTAAATCTGAATATGCAGTTGACACTATTTTAAACTTCATCTAATTTTGATTACTCACTGTATAAACTAAATTATGTAAATAATACCAAATATATCTGTGTAGTCTATTGCTCCCCCAATGCAACTTCAGAACTCTGTGTATTTCGCGTCATATCCACACAGTTGAGTAACCTTAACCTTGTGCTTAGCACTGAAGTTACCATTTGGGGTGATTTTAACATACACAATGTTGAATGGTTATTGCATTCTGCCAGGAATGACGATGCTGGTCTAGAGTGCGAGCTGTTCGCAGAATCGTTTAATCTCACGCAGTTGGTAAAGCAACCAACTAGAATACAAGATAATCCTGACCATAATCACCATCTCTTGGATCTATTCCTGTCAAATAATCCAGATCAATACAGGATAGAAGTACTGTCACCACTTGGATCCTCTGACGACAATCTCTTCAAAGCCTCATTAGTTAGCCCCCCCAAATCTCCCCATTCTGAACCTGTCAGGGTGACCCGATGGCATTGTGATAGGGCAAACTGGGATGGATTAAGAGATTATCTTGCTGACATTGTATGGCAATCTTTCTTCTCTAGTGATGTCAGTTCTTCCCAGACCCGCAACAGTGACAATACTAGGTAGTATAGATTTATCCATATCAAGTCAGCAGTTCACTGAAAGATCGAACTCTTCAAAATGGTTTGATAGCAACTATGCCAAAGCAACGGCCCAAGAGTCGTTAGCATATAACTCTTACTTAAAAAAAAAAAAAAAAAAAAAAATCTGAATCATTCTGTCAGTTATAATTCCCAGAAACCATGCAAAAGCTGTCATAAATCTCGCTAAATCAAACTTTCTCAATCATCAAAACTACTTAACAACTCTAATGACAATAGATTATTCTGGTCAACTCTCAATTCTTTCAGTAATAACTTTAATAAGTCATCATCCATTCTCCCACTAAAATCTTCAGATGGCAACATTACAAATGACCCTCGTGGGAAAACGAATATCTTTACCAGTACATTTGCCAGAAATTCTACCATAGAGGAAGTCAGCCAGAACAACCCGTACAAGAACTTGACTCAGTGCTTCCACAGCAAAAATTTTCTTTACCCCAGACAGTTCTGTGAATTACCCTAATTACCCTAAATTATTTTATTCAGTAATTCGCTATATATATATATATATATATATATATATATATATATATATAAATATATAATAACAATAATAATAATTTAGAGTAATCTAGGGTAATTCACAGAACTGTCTGGGGTAAAGAAAATTTTTGCTGTGGAAGCAGAGTCAAGTTCTTGTACGGGTTGTTCTGGTTGACTTCCTCTATGGTAGAATTTCTGGCAAATGTACTGGTAAAGATATTCGTTTTCTCACGCGGGTCATTTGTGTATATATATGCTGCATAAGAACAGTATTATGTAAGTCAAAGTTCCCTTCATGTTAATATTTAGGTATTTCCATAAAAATAACACAAAACAATACTGAACGTGTTTGTAGGAAAAAGATGCACCAACATTTTAGTAACAACAGAAACTTCATATGAAAAATGACATATCCTGTGACAAAATGAATGTGAAGCTTTATTTTTCGTCGTGACACCTCTGTTATACAGTGATACTAATAGGAACACATTTCCTTTGTAAGACTTAATGGCTGTACTACAGCAACAGAAACGAGACATTTTTCTTTGTGAAATATACTGTGGTCTCTGGTTCACAGCAATAAAACCGAAAGACTTTATACCCAATCTTCCATTCAAATAAAGACAGAAGTTTTGATATTATGGTTGCATGCATAATTCATAGAACCAAGAGTACATTATACTACTGTTAATTTAAGAGTAATTCGGAAATTAAAGACTGAACTTCAGTTTCCAAATAAGTGCAACATGCTATTTTATGAAGTACTGGAACTAGGTTCTTCCCTTAGAGCTGCAGCTTCTTTGCAAGTAAGTTTTGTTCTAAAGGAATGTGAATGTGTCTGATTACCGTAGATTCTAAAATTTTACCCCAAACTTTGCCCAGTTACCTTAAAAAAAATCAGTACCCCAAACTCTACCCCAAATTAGGCTTGATTACCCTGAAATAGTGTAATTACCCTAAAAATGGAAGCACTGACTTGACTCTCCCAAAACTGTTCCACGTAAAATACAGACAAGCTTACGTAAAATCCATCCTAGACAATTTACCAACCAACAAAGCTCCAGGCTCAGATGGAATTCCTCCAGTTGTTCTGCAAAATGTTCCTCAGAACTTGCCTCTTTTCAAGCTGAATTATTCAGATTATGCATAATGTACTTCTTCATTCCCTAATTCATGGAAAGAAGCCAATATGCACCCAGTTCTAAAGAGAGGAATTTCCTCTGACTCCTCTGATTACAGATCAATAGCTGTCACATCTTCTCTCGGTAAAGTATTTGAAACTCTTATTAATAAGCATATAGTTAAACAACTTCAATCCAACAACCTAATTAGTGATAGACAATATGGTTTTTGCCACGAAAGATCCACCATTGACATACTCAATCTCCTGACTCATACCATCCATCAATCAATTGACCAACTTGGAGAAACTCATGCAGTAGCCCTTGATATTTCTGAAGCTTTCGACAGAGTGTGACGCTGTTCCCTGCTGTCCAAACTCCCTTTCTATGGACTAACGTCCTTTGTTCCTCTGCTTTCCTCATATCTGAGCAATAGAAAAATAAGAGTAAAAGTAGATGATGTATCTTCCAATTACCACTCAATTAATGCCAGCGTGCCACAGCGATCAGTTCTGCCGCCAACCTTGTTCATGGTTCATATTAATGACCTCTTATCTGTCACCCACAGTCCCATCCATTCATATGCAGATGACTCAACACTTCACAGTTCATTCACATTCAAACACCCTAACTCTCAGCTCAGTACAACCATCTCCATAAACCAAGATTTTTCTAAGATCAGTGAATGGGGACAAAACAACCTTGTCTCATTTAATGCTAGTTAAATCAAATATATACCATTTACTAATAGACATATATTGCCAGTTTCGTATATTACCTTCAATGCTACTAACATTCCAATCTCCATAAGTATTGAAATTCTCAGTGTTTCACTTAACAATCCTCTCAACTGGATCTCTCATGTCAGATCAATTGCTAAAACCGCCTCATAGAAACTTGGATTATTGTACAGAGTCCGTAACTTCTTCACTGACGAGCAGTTAGCTATAATTTATATGTCATGTGCGCTTTCAGCTTGAATATTGCTCACCCATGTGGAATGGATATGGAGAGGTTGCACTAAAGAACTAGACAAAATTCAGAATAAAACTGTTGGAATTATTAATAACCCTGCTATTATAAATAAACTACCTCCCCTACAAGTAAGAAGGAATGTTGCCTCCCTTGCATTATTTTGCAGGTCCTTTTATGGCGAATGCTCAGATGAAGTTGCGTCCATTGTGCCACCTCTCCATGCCTTCCCTCGTCCTACGCGGGCATCTGGTAACGCTCGTGACTATAATGTCACACAGCCATTCTGCAGAACTTCTCCCTATCAGAATTCTTTTATTCTCCGAACTGCATCTCTCTGGAACTCACTTCCCCGGAGTTGTTTTTCCCCAAACTTCAACCTACAGCTGTTCATGTCCAACTGTTACAGATATTTTATGAATGGAGGACACCAGTAATGTGGTGTATGGATTTTTTTTTTTTATTCATTGTTTTTCCTTCCCCTGTTCTGTTATTAAAGAAAATGGCTGCAACTGTTGGTTAAAAAAAAAAAAAAAAGAAAAAAAAAGAAACCTCTCTACTTTACTGTTAAAACCAAATGCCAAAGAAAAGAACAATGCATTAAAAACTAAATAATCCACATCAGTAAACGAGGGAGGGGGATGATAATACTGATGATCAGAAGAAATGGGAAAGAGAAAAGGGATGAAAAGGAGAGAGAGAGAGAGAGAGAGAGAGAGAGAGAGAGAATTATCAGTCCGGGGTAGATTATGTAAATGAGTGGTGGAAGCGAGGCAGCTGCGATGATGGTGTTGGAAGGGGCTTAAGTGATTTGTTGTTGTTGCTGTTGTAGTAGTACTACCAGTTGTTGTTGTTGTGGCCCTTGACTCATCAGAAATGTGAACCCGGTGAACTGGAGATTTTTTTTTCCTTTCTGTCGCATGGCGCCATCCTGATATCAGGGACAGGTAAGCAGCTGAGAGACATGTGTATAACTAGCGGGTGAAACGGCCTGGATCGGAGCCGTCATAAAGGTGTCACTCTTCAGTTGTAAAATGGCTTGACGTAGTGGTGGTAGGTTGAAGGTTGGGGCTGTTTTGGGTGGAAGAGTAAGCTTCTTTTTCCCTGCAGTATTCAGGCGATCTTTTTCATCTTAAGATTCTTGTACTGCTAACAGACAGATAAAGGTGATAGAGAGACTTGTAAGGTACAAGATCAGGAGAGAGAGAGAGAGAGAGTGGCCCGTATGCAAACGAGAGATGAGGGAGAGCGACAACGTCAGACGGGCGCTGTAAAGGCTTAAGGCCGAATTCCACTACTGCATGTCGTAACATACCTCCATTAGATTCGCGTCAGGTATGAGAGACAGCAGTTGAAGTGGCTGGTCGGGAGGGAGTAGTATATTTTACTTTTAAGTCGAATACGTAATTTATAATGTACAGGAAATCCACAAAATCCCTCTCTGTTCATAAACATTTATTGCATATAAATGGAATAATATACTGAGATGCAAATTTGTGAGTTAACCAATTAAATGGTAAAGAAAAAAGATACGCATGTGAAAAAAGTACATCAGAAACACAAAACAGATTATCTGCTATCTCTAATTTGTTTATAGATTTTTTATTTTTTATTTTTCGTAAAATCAACAGGCCATTCCTGACAGCTTGTATTCTTGCTGCTACCAGATGCTTTAATTTAGCTACAAAGAGACTTTTGAACTGGTGGGATAAACCTTGACCCTCATTAACCGCTTCAGTAAAACACATCCCCCCTAATCTGTAAGAATTGTCTGTAGGTAAACCACCTTGTTCTAAATGTTCCGAACAAACATACCTGAAGCATTATACTGTTAAAGCTAATGTCTCCCCACACACTTTCACAGATATTACCTGAAACATTCTGTTTTCACCTGACCACCATCTCAGTCCATTTGTTCACTTCTTTATGTTTTACAAGTACTGAGGTAGGGTGAAAGGAGTGAGGCAAGACGGAAAACTGAGGCAGGGTGAAGCAGGATGATGAGAGCTAAGGCAAGGTGAAGCAGGGTAGGCTATTGCTAAGTGAAGTTCGATGAGGCAGAGTTAGATAAGTGAGGCAGAGATGAAAAAGATTTTATAAGTGAACCAGGTCATTGGTACATACAGTAAATATATATATATAGATAGATGTGTAAATATATATGTATACACAGTATATATATAAGCAATCCCTTTAACCCTCTTGCGCACGATAATTTCAGTAAGTTTTCCGGTGCACGATTTCTTCTGCGAGGCCACCCAGCCCGGCTGCCCGCGCGCGGCAAATAACACATTCTCTCCTTATTTTCGCCACCTAAGCATCATTTTACTGCCATGAAACCTATGTCATCTTAATCGTCGATGTTTGTTCTAGCTGATGAGTACCACAAAAAAACAGGAAAACACGAATAAAACAACATTAGGCGGCCGTGAATAAACATTTTGCTACGTCAAGTTCACTTCCCAACATCACCATTCGAATGTTTTCCATCATACAGGAAAATGTTATTAGAAGTTTTGATAGAGAATTTCATCAGCTTTCTAAAGAGACAAATCTGGTTGTGATACGATTTGTAGTTTTTGAGAAAATAGCCAAAAACTGAAAGCCATTTTTGAAATAAATTCAAGGAGCTCTAATACTGAACTTTTCTCGCAGATGTTATATTTTTATTGCATAATATTATGCAGAATTTCACGAGGTTTCTAATGACCTAAAAATGGTTTCGATACGCCTCATATTTTTCGAGTAAATCGCCAAAAACGACTGCAAACTCACGTCTATACGTCACTTTCGTGATGTGCGCACAGCATACACAACATTCCCGCCTCCGTAACAACGAATTCTCATCATAGATATTACATTGTTATGTCTTGTACATACGTAGAATTTACTGCTCTTTATCATGGTTCTTACAGGAAATCGATATGTCCAATAGTTTTCGGGTAATTGGCCGACAAAGTGAGATTACTCCTCCAAGCGCTTTCGACTTTACCGAAACAGTCTGTTCCTCCAACTTTTCCAACAGAAAGTGCTGCCAAAGGCTTATGCTTTGGAAATGAACGTACGGAGAATTTACTGCTCTTTATCATGGTTCTTACGGGAAATCGATACATCCAATAGTTTTGCAGTAATTAGATGACAAACGTAGAATACTCCTCCTCACCTGCACGCGAGATAAAAAACATTCTTTCCCTGCCTCACCCACGGCTACATATTTTCACTCGTTACGTTTTATTATTTTCTTTTATTACTCAAAGTATACACGTAAAATATCATAAGGTTTTTGATAGTGCTGTCAGAAACTCGACATGACCACCAGTCTTTTTGCTAGGTTCTGATACTGAAACTGAACCTTCTTCCATCTCATATGTGTGTATGTAAAATACAATACTTATCTGTGTAAAAAATATTGAACTATAGAAATAGGTCAATATACAAATCAACAAAATGCGGATAACTCACTTCCTCCAGAGGTGTTGAGATGCTGGCAGTAGCTTGAAGATGAGGAGTTATGTAGTGTGGGAGCGTGTGTGTGTGTGTGTGTGTGTGTGTGTGTGTGTGTGTGTGTGTGTGTGTGTGTGTGTGTGTGTGTGTGTGTGTGTGTGTGTGTGTGTATGTGTGTGTCTGTGGCTGTGGCATATTTTCTTCTCTCCTTGCGATACATTTGCCTAAAACACATGCGATGCACACAATAGATTTCTCCATGAACATTTTTTTTTTTTTTTTTTTTTTTATGTGTCCGACTCTGGGCAAAGGCTTCAGAGCCTATTGCTTGGGGGCACTGACCTATCCCAAGGCCCAGTAGTCCTCCTACACCTCCACATGTCACCACTTCGGCGCTAACACCCACCATCCATATTGAATACATGCTAGGGCTGTCTCATACAGGATTGGTGTGTTGGTATTAGCGGGGGTATTTTTACGACATGTCGGCGGGTCCTCTGGTAGATTGTACGACATTCTATCTATCTATCTATAGCCCGACGCCCTAATCCCGCAAAGGGTGGCCGCAGACAAATCGCCTCCAAGTCACTCTGTCACCCACCATTTGACTCCCCTCCCCCCAACTCACCCCCCCCTCCCTCATATACCTCTCAACTCCATCCCTCCACCTCATCCTCGGTCTACCCCTCCCTCTCCCTCCCTCCACCTCACCTACATACACCCTCTTAGTCAGTCTTTCATTCTCCATTCTCTCCACATGTCCAAACCACCTCAGTGTATTTCTCCTAATCTTTTCAACCACATCCACATCTACCCCACAACGTTCCTTCACTTCTTCATTTGTCAACCTGTCCCTCCACGTCACTCCACATGCTCCTCTCAAGTAACTCATTTCCACTGCTCTCACTCTTGACTTGTTCCCCTCTTGCAAGGTCCACGCCTCGCTTCCATACGTCAGGGTAGGGATCACAATACTATCATGCAGTGACTTCTTAACTTCCATACTCACCTCCCTATTTCTCATCACTGCTTTCAGTGTACCAACAACCTTTCTTCCCTGCTGTACCCTTTCACGTACTTCATCCCCCAAAGTTCCATCCTTACTCATCACACTACCCAAGTACTTGAATGCACTCACAATCTCCATATCCTCACCATCCAACCTCACTGCACACTCTGTGACTTCATTCCTCTCAAACACCATAACTTTACTTTTGTTTACATTAACTTTCAGCTTCCTCCTCCTACACACTGTCCCAAATTCATTCACCAAACCTTGCAACTCCCATTCATCTTCACTCAACAATACTGTATCATCAGCAAACAGCAACACCGGAAGCTTCCAAATCTCACCCTCATTCATTAGGGCCACCCCCACATCCACTGCCCTACCTTGCACCTCCTTTACAACCCCATCCATATATATATTAAACAGCCATGGAGACATCACACACCCCTGTTTCAGTCCCACATTGAGATCAAAGAACTCACTCAGCTCACCATCCACTCGCACCGTAGCCCTAGCTCCCTCGTACATACTCTTCACAGCACTCAACAATTTCCCCTCCACTCCATATATTCTTAATACCTTCCACATACCTTGCCTATCTATTCTGTCATAAGCTTTCTCCAAGTCCATGAAGGCAGCGTACACTTTCCTTCCCTTCTCTAGATACTTCTCCACTAAACATCTTAGAACAAATATCTGATCTACACACCCTTTTCCCTTCCTAAATCCCCCTTGTTCTTCTCCAACTAGCTCCTCTGTCATATGCCTAACCCTATCAATGAGTATTCTACCATATATTTTACCAGTCACACTAAGAAGGCAAATACCCCTATGGTTACCACATACTTCTCTCTCCCCTTTTCTTTTGTACAGAGGAACAATTATACCTGATTTCCAGTCCTCTGGAACCCTTCCCTCTTCCCAAGCCAATCTACACAACTTCCATATCCACTCCACAACAATCTCACCCCCATACCTAAGCATTTCACCACACTCCATCAATTCCTGGGGCCTTTCCCAGCTTAATCTTCTTCATCGCTTCTACAACTTCCGACCTACTGATCTCTTCCTCCCTCCTCTCATCTCTTCTTCTCCCAGCCATTCCCCAACCACTTATACTCACACTGCTCTCACTCTCTACATTCAACAAATCTTCAAAGTGCTCCTTCCATCTCCTCAATTTCTCTCTCTTCTCCACCAACAATCTATTATTCCTATCTTTCACTCCCCTACTATTTCCCCTTTCACACTGCCTTATTTTCTTTACCTCCTTCCAGAACAATTTCTTACTCTCCCTCCATTTCACACTCAGATTCCTCCCAAACTCTTCATCCACTTTCTTCTTACTCTCCTTCACCAGTCTCTTAACCTCCCTTCTCCTGCTCACATATACCTCTCTCTTCTCTCTCTCATCTTCCCTACCTCTACTCGCCAACCATTCACCATATGCCTTCTTCTTTTGTTCCACAGCTCGTTTCACCTCATCATTCCACCATGCTGTCCCTTGCACACCCTTGCATCTCCTCCTCACTCCACAAACCGCCTCACACGCTGCGCTTATCTCTTCCGTGAATATCTTACATACGTCTTCCACCCCTTCCATCTGCTCTAGCTCATACCTTCCCAATCTTTCTTCCACTATGCTCTTATACTCTGTCATTTTCTCACTATCTTGCAATTTCTCCACTCTTCTCACAGGAGCTGCTTCCTCCTGTCTTCCCCTTCGTCTCCTCAACCACTTTCTTTGCAGTTTCTACCTGGCCATCACTAAGTGATGGTCCGATACTCCATTCCCCCACCCTCTCCACACCCTTGCATCCAACACTTGTCTTCTCATTCGCTCATCCACACACACGTAGTCTATCATTGCCTTTCGTTCAACAAGTTCACCATCCATCCTCCTCATTACTCTCCATGTATACCGGTGGATCATCTTATGACGAAAGTAGGTGTTGGCTATTGCCAACCCCTTACCAGCACAGATGTCCATCAAAGCACTACCATTCCCATCTACTTCAGCTGGCACACCCCACTGACCAACCACTCCATCCACTCGTACATTCCCAACTTTTCCATTCATGTCTCCAATCAACAGCACTCTCTCGCTCCTCGACATACGTATGTATATGTGGCTGTGGCATATTTCTTGTCTCTTACACTTGCACTATGATTTAGCTAAGTCAGTCAATGCATGAAATATTTCTCTTTGAACACTCGCTGCACTATTTTATATGTATATTTCACACTAAACCATACACAGTATAAAACACTATCACATGATTCCATCCCAACCTCGTCTATTATTCCCGACTCTATGGCATACATGACTGCCTGTTTCCTTAGCGACTGTTGCATATCTCTGTGGCGTGCATAATGCCTGATATGGTAGGTCAGTTATTTCACCAATCCAGGCACTATATGGTTCACAAATATAAGTATTGGCTTCACTATATAAAGGCAAAATACTCACATCATTTATGGGCAGGGTGAAGCAGAGTGGAAACCCCGTTATAACAAACCACACTCCTGCCTGTAGGCTTAACGGCTGATAATGGGCCCCAGTGATTTACAGACAATATATCTATGTTCCATAGACACACTCACTTCACATTATAGTAAAAAACACTGTACAATCACGATATTTCAATAATGGCTTCTGCCTCGGGTGGGAGGGGGAAAATGGCGGGTTTAAAGGGACGCTGACAGCTGCGCTACTCTCCTGCCTGGCTGGCCGTGAGATACTGAGATATTTCTGCTACGCATTGTCTCGTCAGAGCAGTCACAGTGTTGCCAAATGCTTACCTCAGAAAAGAGATGCACACACTGGAATGCACCAAAATTTGATGCAAATCGGCCGAAAACTTTTCTTTTGACGGCGTGTTTTCTGCTTAGGAACGCGATTCGAGTGACTGAACATCTTTAGAACAATCCACATGAAACACGAATTGCGTGAGTGACCCTGAGAGGGTTAATATCCTGACACCCAATAACCGAACTCCCCAATGTCCAGACATTTTGGGCCTGGGCCTTCGGAACCCCAAAATGGCCAAAAAACATAAAAAACAAAAACAAAAAATCTGATATTTTTTTCAATCGTAATTTGAACTTGGCGCGTGGCGCCGAACAGCTGTACTTACGCGCAGCCCCCTTCCTTCCCTCCCCAGTTACTGCCTAACTACCATTGTGACTAGGCGCTTATCACAATGGATGCTGCACGTCCTCATTTTTGTGAATAAACAGTGAGTAAACTGCAATACCTTGCCATTAGACCACATGGGAATTTACAGTGCTGTGCAGTGTTAAGAAATCAGATTTCAGAGTGCAAAGGATTAAGTACAGAGTGCAAAACGGCAGTTGCAACTGGCATGGTGCAAGTAAAAATAGAATGTGTAGTGTTAAACATTTATAATTCATACTGCAGAGGATTAAGGGCAGCACAACACTGGATTACTCTACGTGCTTCAAGAGCATATTCACTACTGCCAGAGCCTTAGAGGAGGCGGGTTAATTTTCATAACGGTCAGGGATGTGTTGTAAGTACGCTACACACTACTAAATATTTTCCATACTCACTTTTAATTCCTCATTTAATGGTTCCTATTCATTTATTTCGTGCTTTCTGTCGCTTATTTGTGTGAATATATTCTTAAATAGGTGCTGTGCATGTCCGATAGGGAGTTATGTAGGTGGTTTTCTGAGTTAAGCGGCGTTAGGATCCATAAGTACCAGTCCAGGAGGCAAGGGCCCATTATCCAAATGGACCCATTTTCCGGACATGCCTTTGGCTCTATTGCATCGGATATTAAGGAGATATATATATACAGTATATATATATATATATATATATATAATCCCGCAAAGGGTGGGCGCAGACAAAACGCCTCCAAGTCACTCTATCACCCACCATTTGACTCCCCTCCCCCAACTCATTCCCCCCTCCCTCATATACCTCTCAACTCCATCCTTTCACCTCATCCTCAATCTCCCCCTTCCTCTTCCTCCCTCCACTTCACCTACATACACCCTCTTAGTCAGTCTTTCCTTCTCCATTCTCTCCACATGTCCAAACCACCTCAGTGTATTTCTCCTAATTCTCTCAGTCACATCCACATGCACCCCACAACGTTTTTTCACTTCTTCACTTGTCAACCTGTCCCTCCATGTCACTCCACATGCTCCTCTCAGGTAACTCATTTCCACTACTCTCACTCTTGACTTGTTCCCCTCCAGCAAGGTCCACGCCTCGCTTCCATACTTTAGAGAAGGGATCACAGTAATATCATGCAGTGACTTCTTAACTTCCATGCTTGCCTACCTATTTCTCATCACTGCTTTCAGTGAATGAACAGCCTTCCCTGCTGTACTCTTTCAAGTACTTCATCCTCAAAACTTCCATCCTTACTCATCACACTACCCAAGTACTTGAATGTACTCACATTCTCCTTATTCTCACCATCCAACCTCACTGTGCATTCTGTGACTTCATTTCTCTCAAACACCATAACTTTACTTTTGTATACATTAACTTTCAGATTCCACTTCTTACACACTGTCCCAAATTCATTCACCAAACCTTGCAACTCCCATTCATCTTCACTCAACAATATTGTATCATCAGCAAACAGCAACACTGGAATCTTCCACACCTCATCCTCATTCATTAGAGCCATCCTCACATTTACTGCCCTATCTTGCACCTCCTTTACAACCCCATCCATGAATATATTAAACAGCCCTGGAGACATCACATATCCCTGTTTCAGTCCCGCATTTAGATCAAAGAACTCACTCAGCGCACCATCCACTCGCACCGTAACCCTAGCTCCCTCGTACATACTCTTCACAGCACTCAACAATTCCCCATCCACTCCATATAATCTTAAAACCTTCCACATACCTTGCCTGTCTATACTGTCATATGCTTTCTCCAAGTCCATGAAGGCAGCATACACTTTCTATTCTCTAGACACTTCTCCACTAAACATCTTAGAACAAATATCTACACATCTTTTTCCCTTCCTAAACCCCCCTTGTTCTTCTCCAGCTAGCTCCTCTGTTATATGCCTAACCCTATCAATAAGTATTCTACCATATATTTTTCCAACCACACTAAGAAGGCATATACCCCCTATGGTTACCAGATACTTCTTTCTCCCCTTTTCCTTTGTATCAAGGAACCATTATACCTGCTCTCCAGTCCTCTGGAACCCTTCCCTCTTTCCAAGCCAATCTACACATCTTCCATATCCACTCCACAACAATCTCATCCCCATACTTCAGCATTTCACCACACACTCCATCAGTTCCTGGGGCCTTTCCCATCTTGATCTTCTTCATTGGTTCAGCAACTTCTGCCCTACCGATCTCTTCCTCCCTCCTCTCATCTCTTCTTCTCCCAGCATTCCCTAACCACTTGTACTCGTACTGCTCTCACTCTCTACATTCAACAAATCCTCAAAGTGTTCCTTCGTTCTTCTCATTTTCTGTCTCTTCTCCACCGACAATCTATTATCTCTATCTTTCACTCCCCTATTGTTTTGCCTTTCACACTGTCTTACTTTCTTTACCTCCTTCCAAAACAATTTCTTACTCTCCCTCCATTTCACACTCAGATTCCTCCCAAACTCTTCATCCACTCTTCCTTTACTCTCCTTCACCAATCTCTTCACCTCCCTTCTGCTCACATATATCTCTCTCTTCTCTCTCTCATCTTCTCCCCTACCTATACTTGCTAGCCAGTCACTACAGTATATGCCTTGTACTTTTGTTCCACAGCTTGTTTCACCTCATCATTCCACCATGCTGTCCTTTGCACACACACACACACACACATATACATATGTATATATATATATATATATATATATATATATATATATATATATGGGGGAGGTGGTGGCTCAATCGGTAGAGTTGGTCTGCAGTCCTAACGGACCTGGGTTCAAATCCCTCTGGAGCAGGGAACAGTTTAAGGATTTGAATTTCATAAATATCAGACTTTACTGATCTACCAGAAGACCCGCCGACATGTCGTAAAAATACCCCTGCTAATACCAATACACCAGTCCTGTATGAGACAGCCCTAGCATGTATTCAGTATGGACGGTGGTGTTAGCGCCGAAATGGTGACATGTAGAGCTGTGTGGTACATAGGGGGACTACTGGGCCCTGAAAGCAGACTGTGAAGCCTATGCCCAGAGTCGGTCACATAAATATATATATATATATATATATATATATATATATATATATATATATATATATATATATATACACAAAATTCAGCACTTATACTATGGCATCCTTTGATAGTAAATCCCTATTCCTGTTATATCCCTTAACGAAACTAAAAATTTGCACTGACCAGCTATAGAACGAGAGTAACAGAGTCAATGGTTTTGCCATAAATGAATATCATAAACCTCTATCTCTTGATGTGAGGAACTCGATAGTCATATTTAACCCTAGAACACTAACCTTCCATTTATTAGTAACACTATCAATAACCATGGGTGTCTCAAACTCGAAATTGGAAAAAAAAAAAAAACAGTAAATACGAAGCTTAAATAAAGTACATGAAGGAACTTTAGGCGTTGTACTTGGTGTTAACATTACAAAGGACTGAAATAGTTATCACTTTGGTGTGGAAAATAAGTACTGAAAATAGTTACTAAAAGTAGGGAAAATTTTTCCAAGTTTCACGAAAAAAATCACTCAAAAAAATTTTCAGCAGATTTCTTTTGAAAATCTCCCACGTCCTCCCATGTTCTTTGGACCACCTCTGATGGGGCCTACAGTAGAGACCCACTTGCAGAGCGCGATGGTGTATTCTTCCTGTACCACAGCTGGCTGCCAAATGAGACTACTGGAGGGTGGGTAACCTTAGGAGCACGGGAAACATAGACAATGACAAAGGAGTAGCAATGGGCAGTCCCTTTGGTCTGACCCTTGCTAATCCTTTCTTGTCCTACCATGAATCTCGATGGCTCGAGAATTGTCCAGCTGATATCAAACCCTTCCTTTAAAGTTACAATGTTGATGACACTTTTGAAATCTTTGCTTCACCTAACCATGTTTACCCGCTTTTGAACTGCCTCCTAAACGTCCGAACATTCATGTCACGTCTGGTATAGAGGAAAATAATAAACTACCTTTTTTTTTTTTTTGTTGAAAAAATAGATATCTCATTCAGCACCTCTGTCTGTCGTAAGCCTACATACACTGGTTTGACAACTCAACTCGCCTCCAACATCCATATGCAATTTCAACAAAACCTGATATACACTTTGGCAGTAAGAGCTTTTAGCACTGGTTCAACTTACAAAATTTTTCACTTGGAAATATATTATTTACGAAACATTTTAAAGTTAAACGGTTTTCCCTTACAGTTCAAACTCTTCCCTACCCCCTGGGGGTAGTTTTTTTTTTTTTCAAGAATACTCCCCCAATATCCCTGCTTGTCGTAAAAGGCGACTAAAAGGGTTGGCGAAGGGTTAGTGCCCCTCCCCGGAAAACAACTAACTAAAAAAACAAACAATAAGCCTCGGACAAGGACTGACCAAACGATGACGACCAAGGACCGGACAAAGGACATGGTTATTGGAACCTGGAATGTAAGGGGAGCGAATGATGAGGTGAAAGAGAGAGAGATTGTCCAGGTGCTTGAGGGTGCGAAAGTGGATGTATGTGGAATAACTGAAACAAAATGGAGAGGAGAAAATGTGAGAGAATGGGAGTATGGATGGGGTACATGTGCAGGAGTAGGTGAGAATGAGAGGGCAAAGGAAGGAGTATGTATAGTTGTGAGTAAAAGATGGAAGAGGAGCATAAGACAGTATGGATCAGTTGGGTCAAGGATTGTGTGGGTAAAGTTGAAAGTTGGAATACAAATGTGGGTGATTGTGTGTGTGTATGCGCCAACGCAAGATCGTGCTAGAAGAGTGAGAGAAGAGTTCTGGACAAATGTGGAAGTGTGCATGGATAAGTTTGGAAGGAATGAGTGTTTTTGATTCGTGATATGAATGGTAAAGTTGGGAATGTGAAGGTGGATGGAATAGTTGGTGAGTGGGGTGTTCCTGCTGAGATAGATGAGAATGGGAGTGCGTTAGTGGACATTTGTGCTAGGAGGGGGTTGGTGATAGCCAATACCCTCTTCAGTCATAAAATGATCCACAGGTATACATGGCGAGTGATGAGAAGGGTGGGTGGTCAACTGAATGAAAGGAAGGCAATGATTGATTATGTGTGTGTGGATGAAAGGATGCGAAGATGTGTAATGGATGCAAGAGTTTATAGAGGTTGGGGGAGTGGACTTTCTGACCACTACTTGGTGGTGGCCAGAATTAGAATTCAAGTAAGATGGAGGAATAGAAGAAGGGAAAGACGAGAGGAAGGAGTAGATGCAAGGAGAGTGGAAAGTTTACAAGAGGATGAGAAAATGGCAGAGTATAAGAGAGAAGTGGAGGAACGATTGGGCAAATATGAATTGGAGCAGATGGGAGACGTGGAAGATATGTGTAGGATATTTACAGAAGAAATATGTGCAGCATGTGATGTGGTGTGTGGAAGGAAGAGAAGACGGAGGGGGGTGCAAGGAACAGCGTGGTGGACTGAAGAGGTGAAACAGGCTGTGGCACAAAAGAAGAAAGCATACAATGAATGGATGAGAAATACGGGCGTGGAAGAAGTTGAGAGGCGGAAGAGAGAGTTCAATGTAGAAAGAAAGAGAGAGGTGAAAAGATTAGTAAGAGCGAGTAAGAAGAGAGTGGATGAGGAATTTGGAATGAATTTGAGTGTAAAGTGGAGGAATTGTAAGAAAATGTTCTGGAAAGAGGTGAAAAGAGTAAGACAGGGTGGAGGTGAAGTTAGCAGGGGAGTGAAAGATAAAAATGGTAGATTACTAGTGAAGGGAGAAAAAGTGAGCAGATGGAGAGAACACTTTAAGGATTTGTTGAACATAGAGGATGGAAGTGATGCGAGTATAAGCGGCTGGGGAATGGCTGGGAGGAGGGAGGTGAGAAGACAGGAAGAAATCAGTAGGATTGAAGTGGTGGAAGCAATGAAGAAAGTTCAATCGGGGAAAGCCCCAGGAATTGATGAAGTGTGTGGTGAAATGCTGAAGCATGGGGGAGAGATAGTAGTAGAATCGATGTGGAAGATGTGCAGATTGGCCTGGGAGGAAGGTAGAGTCCCGGAGGATTGGAAGTCAGGTATAATTATTCCCTGGTACAAAGGAAAAGAGGAAAAAGAAGTGTGTGGTAATCGTAGGGGCATTTGTCTTCTTAGTATAATAGGAAAAGTGTATGGTAGGATACTTATTGACAGAGTTAGAGAAAGAACAGAGAAATTAGTTGGAGAAGAACAGGAAGGCTTTAGGAAGGGAAGAGGTAGTGTAGATCAGATATTCATTCTTAGATCTCTAGTGGAAAAGTTTCTAGAGAAGGGAAAGAAGTAGTATGCAGCTTTCATGGATTTGGAGAAAGCATATGACAGGGTGGATAGACAAGGATTGTGGAAAGTGTTAAGAATATATGGAGTACATGGGAAGTTGTTGAATGATGTGAAGAGTATGTACGATGGTGCGAAGGCTACAGTGCGTGTGGATGGTGAACTAAGTGAATTTTTCTCTTTGAAAGTTGGGTTGAAACAGGGATGTGTCATGTCTCCATGGTTGTTCAATCTGTACATGGATGGGGTAATAAAAGAGGTACAAGGTAGGGTAGTGGATGTTGGAGTGGCCCTGGTGAGAGAGGATAGTGTTTGGAAACTCCCTGTACTGTTGTTTGCAGATGATACTGTGTTGTTGAGTGAAGACAAAGGGGAGCTGCAAGGCTTGGTGGATGAGTTTGGGAGAGTGTGTAAGAAACGGAATCTAAAGGTTAATGTAGGGAAGAGTAACGTGATGGTCTTTGAGAGAGGTGAAGTCAGTGAACGTACAGCGAGGTTGGATGGTGAGGAATTGGAAAATTTGAGTACGTTTAAGTACTTGGGTAGTGTGATGGGTGAGGCTGGAGGTTTGGAGGGTGAAGTGCTTGAAAGGGTGCAGCAGGGAAGGAAGGTTGCTGGTTCTTTGAAAGCAGTGATAAGAAACAAGCAAGTGAGCATGGAAGTGAAAAAGTTACTACATGACAGTATTGTGATACCAACTCTAACGTACGGAAGCGAAGCTTGGACGTTGTTGGATGGACACAAGCCAAGAGTGAGAGCAGTGGAAATGAGTTATTTAAGAGGAGCCTGTCGGGTCACATGGAGAGACAGGCTGACGAATGACGATATAAAGGAGCGTTGTGGTGTTGATGTGGATGTGATAGGAAGCCTTATGAGGAACACACTGAGGTGGTTTGGCCATGTGGAGAGGATGGAGGGTGAAAGACTGACGAAGAGAGTGTATGTGAGTGAGGTGGAGGGGGGAAGAGGGAGGGGGAGGTCGAGGATGAGATGGAGGGATGGAGTGGAGAGGTATATGAGAGAGGGGGGTGTGAGTTGGGAGCAGGGCAGTGAAATGGCAGGGGACAGGGCGACTTGGAGGCGGTTTGTTTGTGGCCACCCCAAACGGGATTGAGGCGTCTGGCAATAGATAGATAGACAGAAAAAAGTTAAACTATTGTCCCCTCCCCTACATGCTCAGATTGTCCTAAAAGCTTTTATTTATTTCGTAATTCCCATTTTAACCCCTAAACCGCGGCCGTTGACAGCCGACCTCCCCCTGTTTGGCGAGGTTTTATCGTGGTCTGAGTACCTGTAGGAAAATATTTGCCAAAAATCAGAGATTAACCCTAAAACATTATAATTTTTATGGCAGATAGTACTTACATTCAGCTTTCTCCAGAGACAGGTGTTGAGTTTTCGTGGACTACCCAAGGACTTGTGGAGACTTGCAAAGTTGGGTAACAAAATCTTCATTTTCACACCTCCAGCAACCCGGTTTCCCCTCTACCACAGCCTCATTCTGTCACAGTAAACTTTATACTACAACGTACAGGTAGTTTTCAATTCGTATTTGTACAGTAAGCACTGAAAATAAGGCTAAAATCAACGAAGCATACGGCCGACATGCGTGTGGCGGCGGTCTTCCCATCACTCAAAAAACATTTCCATTTTCACCGCTAAAAACACGTATACTACATTATTTTCAATCATATTACTTCCCAAAAGATCACCATGGCGCACTTTTTATTCTGCCTTACGCCCGTCACTTTATTCTCATTCCTGTTGGCCGCTTGCACTGACTCGGAAGAGCTAGAACTTGCCATAATGTCACTGTGAAAGCCTGCGGTAAACTGACGCTAAACAGGGGCAAACCGCGCGAAAAAAAATAGTTTGACAACTGGGGAAACAAGCGTTTCCTATTAGCATAAACTGATTGTGAGAGGAGAGCGCAGATTTACAGTTCTGAGCAGTCAGAGCACTGCCATATATCACAGCCAGGCTGGCTGGGCCGTGGTGGGGGGGGAGGGGGGAAAAACGTGATACTTGGCAACAACGGAGGTCAGTAGTACAAAGGTAAAGAGTGCTAATTGTAGCTAAAGGGTGGTGGTACTGATAGACAATACCAGCTGGAACATCCTTGCCCGCGTTTATTCAAAATTAACTCGAATCGCAAACGCGATGATCCTCTGTTATGTCCTTTTTGGTGAGTGTCGCAAACGTGACGACCCGCGCTTCAGGGGTTAAGGACCTTAGTCCTTTGGATTAAAGAATAAAATCAGGAAACTCATCTCTGAATACTATCATTGAGGATAGTATTTGAGCCATCAACAGTGCTATCCAACCACTTCAAGTTCAAGAACCATATCCACGATTCTCTGATGTCATCGGTGGTGTACAAATTTAAGTGTAGTAGATGTAATTCTACTTATATTGGTCAAATCAAACGATTTCTCACCGCCAGGATTCGGACCATCGTCGAAAGTCACACAGAATGGGTCTCCTTCTATCGAAAACCAGCTGCTCAGCGATCTGTGACCACTCTGAAGCCTCAGGCCATCCAGTATATTTCTTCCCAGAAAAAGAGAGAGAGAGAGAGAGAGAGAGAGAGAGAGACACAAGCCATGATGAAGGACGCATCTCCTGCTACTGCCTTTGACCCATTGAGGGGAGGGGCAACTAGCAGGCCTCAGTCTCAGGCAACCCAGAAGATCAAAGGAACCGTGGTTTGGTTCAGTGTCAGGGCAGGATACAGATTCATCAAGCATCAGAATACTGGTGCTGATGTTTTCGTGCTCTGCCAGGCTGTCATTGCACCAAACCCTTGGTATTTCCAGCTCTCCCTCAGGGATGGTGAGCCGGTGGAGTTTTCACTCTTTGGGACCCCACGGGTCCTGAGGCTTAGGATGTTACTGGACCGGGAGACGTGGCCATGCAGAGTTCTACGTATGTACGGCGGCATCTCATGGCCTGGGGATGCCAGGCGAGGGATCCTGCGAGTTCTAGGGAGATAAATACCATCGTCGAGTTGGGCATCATGACGGCAAAGCATTTTGTGGGGGTGGCAAAGGGGCTTTGTGTGTTCCTCTCCCTAAGATCTTTGAGAAGAACGGTCTGCCTCGCCTTGTCATCCCTGAGTGCTTTGCCCGTGATATTCACTGTTCCTCACCATCAGGAGCGCCAGGCCCAGCTGCTGCGATCTGCTGCCCCCTGCACAACACCATTGAAGAGGCTGAGGCTAGATGCTCCCATCAACTGAAAGACTGTACCCTCAATTGCCGACTCTGATCCAGACCTGGCCAAAGATCAGACTATCGCCGATGTACACCAACTTCTGTTATTAACCGAGGAGGGGCAGAACTTTTCTGTCTCAGTCTCTATGGCCGAGGATGCATTGACCGGCTCCTCAGCCTAGGAGGAGGTCAGAGGGTCCTCCCCTCCTCTGGCAGTGGAGGGCACCCCATCTCTCCCTCCCATCATGGACCACAAGGATCGGTTAGACGTATCCTCCTACCAACACTTCTTGGCCCTCGCTACTCACACCGGGTCGTATCAGCTTGGAGCCACAATATACTGCGATCTCTACAATCTGCCCTGGGCTCCCGACCTGGATGAGGATATTCGACCCATTTCATTTGTCAGGGAGGAGGAGGTGCATCTAGCCAATCTAATGGCCTTCTACCACATGTTGCCTCCACGTTTGGTCCCTTAGAACGGCAGTCTTGTGCGGTGCTGATGAGAGCTGCTGTGATATTTAACCTACATATATTGTTTGGCCTAATGCCCCACACTGTGGGTGATGGCCATTAATAAAAAAATAAAATCTCCACACTTCCCGTAATGACATAAAGATGAGTAGCTGCGACTCTCCTCTCTCTCCTCCACAAGCCAACATTGGATGTCTGTGACTTCCCCACCTCACTGGTTTGCAGTTTTTAAAAAACATAATTTTAACTTTTTCATACATCTTTAAGCAGTTTAAAGATGTGAGCTCGTTTTACCAATACGTAATATATTACCGGACTGTTCATCCCAGCGCTGGTACTCATCTTCCTATCTTCCTTTTTTTATATATATATGTATATATATATATATATATATATATATATATATATATATATACACACACACACACACACACACACACACACACACTAGTACTTGCCTGCAAAAAATTGTGGGACTAACTAATAGCCATTTAAAAGCCAGTCCACGATTTTCTGTTTTGTTGCAAATACCAATATCTTTGTTTCCATATCGTTATTGAGTCCACAATGACTAGTTTTGACCAAGAAATCGAAAAAAAAAAAATGATTTTCGCATACTTTCTCGTGTGGCGATTTTCGACAATTTTGCGTCGTAGCGTCATGCGCGATCGCCATTATTTATGCGTCTATCTTTCTGACACTTCTTGGACTTATCCAAACCTAATTAAAAAAGAACTTGGTCCATATCTATTACCGTTTTCTTAAAAGAAACCAACACACACACACACACACACACACACACACACACACACACACAGCTTGACTTTATTATTTAGATATTTAATGTACATATATGTATGTAAATGTTTAAACACGAGTATATCTGTCCATCTATCTATCTGCTCTTATCTCTTCATCTCAGTCTATCAGTCTATCTATCTCTCAGTCTCCCTGTCGGTCTGTCCATCTATCTGTCTATTTCTTGCCAACTTTTATGCATCTATCAGTATAATCCATGCCGGTAATCACACTCCCCAGTCTCTAGTTGACAAGTCACATATATAATTACTACTACACTGGGAATTTAAGCTGTTGTCTCCTTCACGCTTCCTGAACTTTTATCATTTACTGAGGCATTTTTATTACCTGTTAAACTCTACTGAAAAGCGAATGGAGAAAGACTTTATCTTCACATATTGTGTAGCTGCTTTTCGTTTGTCGAGGGATTTTGGTGCCGTGTTCAGTGTTATTGAAAACTGGATGAAACTGTTCACTATTCTCAATTATGTCCACTCATATATCAATGCTTTCTCGTTCACAGATGTAAATTTAATTTCTAGACGTGACAGCATCTCTAGAAGCATGTCTGTCTCTCAGGAAATCTCTTAGGATTTATGGAAACGAGATGTTCCACTTCATAGTAGTTAGTCTTCCTATCCATTAGAGTCGTGAGTTTCCACAGGAATCAAGTCCTTTTGTATGTGTTCGTTCATGGATGCGAATTTTATCTTGGAGTGCGGTAACACTCCGTAAGTAGGAATGGAGCAGGTTCAAAATGGCGTCCTGTACTGTAGGGTATGGGAGCATTCGTGTGAAAACGGTCGCAAAGTCCAGTTCTAAGCTTATGAACTAAAAGATCTTCGCTGTTCAAGTGCAAAACTACTTGCAAAGTCTTGCTGTCCTTCGTAGGAGTCGCGAAATCGAACCGTAAAACATCAGTTTGGTTCTTTCTTTCTGCTTCATCAGCCATAACAAAAAGAAAAAGGCGTATGTGAGCGTACAATACACCAAATCACTGCTGATCAAGTGTATGATTTTATCATGTTTGGAAACGCATTCAGGATACGGTTCACAAGTTACGGGCTGAAAACTGCATCGCGGTCACCTGTGCGTATGCCATTTTGTGGAATATTAGTTAGCTACAGCTCACCTACAGTTACAGAATGGATCGAAACACCTCTTTTCACCGGAAGGCACCCGTGTTTTAGTATTTCAGTATGGTAAGCATGTAACAGTCCAAATCTAATTCTTGCCTTATGCATGATTATACTTCCACAAAAAAGATTATAAACCAGAAAACAATATTTTTTTTATATAAAATGAGTGTTAAGAAGGAGAAATGGCAGAAGTCCACAGATAAGAGATGAAAGAAGCACAGGAACAAGTGGGTATTCAGGAAGGTAGAAGATTTGGAGATTTATACCCAATACTACATTACACACTTTAGCCACAAACTTGTACCTGGTGGAATGTAGTAATGGGTATAGGTCTCCAAAAATCCTCCCATCCTGAATGCTCTCTTATTGCTGTGTTTTTTTCATCTCTTATCTGAGCACTTGCTCTTCCTACTTCTTAATCATTTTAGAAGAAAAATTTTGTTTTCTATACTTGAATTAAAGAGTTTAGTAGCCTGCTTGTGACTGAAAACTGGATTCAGGTATTGTTTTTTAAGTTTACGGTGGTGCATTTTTTAAACTTTCGCACACTTTGATATTGGTTTTCATTCACAGATGCTGAAGTTATATTTCAGTGAACCATTTTAACCCGCCCCGTCCCGACGACGTATGGGTACGTCACCATGATTTGCATTTGCCAGTCCCGGCGACGTACCAGTACGTCGTGCAATTGCAATGTGCATAATTTCGACAATTTTCAAATTTCACGCTTGATTTGCGGTACGTACCCTCGCCTGACCTTCCCCTACCTGCCACCAGGCGGGGACACTCGGCGACCCCGCGCGACCCGCGCTAGCCCGCCACTCGTCCACTCACCTGGTAGCCACGGTCCTGCTCAGACATGGCTAAGAGAGGTCTCTCAGAGAGCGAAATTCATGTCGCCCTGGACACCTTTACCGGCGACAGTGATTCCCCACTGGATGACGAGGAGATGGACAAGGATTATGTGCAGCCAGAGGAGGAAGAAACCACCAGCAGTGACGAGGAAGTTTCGTCACCAAGGAAGCGGCAGTACGTGACTTACTGTGCTGCTAGAGAGGGGCAGGAGGCAAAGAAGGCACGTGGTATGTCATATCCCTATCCCCAGCGTGCCTTGGAAGCAGAATTCGAGGTCGAGGACGAGGACGAGGACAGAGACGTGGGACGTGCTGCCACGTGGTATGGGCGGGAGGTGATTACTCATCGGGGCCCAGAGCGCACACCACGTCGTCTAAGCAGGTATGGACCTAGCATTCTGTTTGGGGCGGTAGGAAGTGAAGTGGAGGGAGTGGGGAGTGAAATGGACATTCCTGGGATTAGGGAAAGTGAGAGTGAGGTGGGTGAGTCATTGCTCTCCCTACGCAGTGTGAGGTGGCAGAGTGGATCACGTGGGCCAGTGTGGGTGCGTTCCTTATCACGTGGGGTTGTGAGGGAGGGGGAAGGTGGGGAGGAACCACTCCAAAGCACGTCTTATGCTCCCCAATATCCACTAACATGTGGTCGAGCAAGGTTGCGTGAGAGAGCACGTGGTGTGGTAATGGAGGGGGAAGGTGGGGAGGAACCACTCCCCAGCACGTCTTCTGCTCCCCAATATTCAACTATTTCATCCCCACAGCCCCCTAATGTTCCTGAAGGCCGTAAGGGTAAGGGAAAGGGAAAGGGTAAAGGCAGAGGGAAGAGGAGTGACAGTGGGGAAGCCCTCCGTACTCCTTCTCCCCAACCTCCCCAACCAGGATCTCCTCCCCACCCAGACGAAGGCGGTGATGGGGACGAGGGATTTGTGTCGTGGGATTGGGAGGATGGGAGTGATTTTTCTCCCCTCATTCACCCCTTCACTGAGCAGGGGCGATCTGGCTGCATTGCACCAGGTATTCACTGTAATTCAAGCAGGTTGGATTTTTTCCACCTGTTTTTCAGTGAGGCCTTCGTAGATCAGATCGTGTTTCAGACAAACCTGTTTGCAAGCGGCCAGCGGCTAGAAAGTGAAAGATTGGGAACAAGGAGTAGGCATTCAATGATTTATGATTACCCTGTCTCCATTCCAGAAATGTTCTTATTTTTTGCCCTTGTCCTTTTGATGGGTTTAATAAGAAAAAATAGAATTCCTGCATACTGGACTACGGACCCTGTTATGTTTACCCCCATATTTGGTCAAGTGATGAGCCGTAATCGGTTTCAACAAATTCTAAGTCGCCTCCATTTTTATGATGCTAATGACCCTGCAAATGCAAACAACACTTACAAAATGAGGCGAATTAGGCTGGTCTTTGATCACCTCAGGCAAACCTTTCGATCCTCATTCTATCCCTATAGAGATCTCGTCATAGACGAGAGTCTCGTGTTGTGGAGAGGCAATATTTCATTCAGACAGTATATACCCAGGAAAAGGCACCGTTTTGGGTTCAAGATCTTTGTTATGTGTGACTGTAGGACTGGATACGTGCAAGACATAGTCTTTTACACCGGTGCACAGACAGACATAATAGAAGATCGAAGTATAGGATTTTCGGGAGCAGTGGTAAAGACGATGATACAAGACTACCTTCATCGTGGTCACGTTCTCTATCTCGACAACTGGTACACTAGCCCTCTTCTCGCTCGTTATCTTCACAGACATGAAACGGGAGTCTGTGGAACTGTAAAGGTGAACCGGCGTCACATGGTCAAGGTAGGGCGGAAACTTGCAAGGAGTGAGGTTGTCTTCTTCAAAGCAAACAGCATCCTTGAAACAATGTGGAACCACAACAGAGAAGTAAGCCTCTTGTCCACGGTTCACCGCCCCTTGATGCACCGTACTGATTCTGTTGATTACCATAGCGAGAGCAGGCGTCGTGTTTGGAAACCTGAATGTGTCATGGACTATAATATAAACATGCGCCTCGTGGACCAGTCAGACTCCATGATATCGACGGTAGAGTGTGCCAGGACCACGATGAAGTGGTATAAAAAACTGTTCTTTCACTTGCTAGATATCACTGCTCTGAATTGCCACCACCTTCACGCCATGACCATAGGAGTTCAGGAAACCTTTGAAGGGTTTGTGAGGGAGCTCACACGAGAAATCTTTGCAAAGTATGCTGTTGAAAGGCCCCAACAGCGCCCCCGCACTGCCCATATTACCCACACTCCCCAGAGAATATCCGCCCGCCATTTCCCCACTCCTATCCCGCCCCAGCCCAACAGACCTAGGCCCCAGCGCAGGTGTCACGTGTGCAGTCAATCCCAGGTGAGACTCACGACACAGAGGAAGGACACCCGCTATGAGTGCGTGCAGTGTGACGTGGGTCTGTGTATTCACCCATGTTTTAGTGAATATCACACGTTGCTGCAATTTTAGCATGGTGTGAATGCGAAAGGACGCTGAAATTATGATGTAAATGCGACAGACAGACGCTCTGTGAAAATATCAGTCATGTGGATCGCCAAATATTAGTATAAAGTGCCTACGGGTAGAACATAAGTGAAAACATTGGGTGTAAGTATATAAATCTGCCCTAAGTTGAAACTTACATAGAGAGGGTTGTTTGATGCGATATTCTGTCGCTCAGTGCAATAAATACGGCCCCTTATTATATATTTTCTATTATGTGACATTCTTTCGGGTATAATATAAGTTCAAATTATTGTATATGATGATGTATTTCCTAAGTCAAATATTAATAGCGTGTCTATAAAGATAAGATTTCCTGACGCTTAGTCGAATGAATAAGGCACGTATTAGTCAAAGTAAAAGTCAGCAAGTGATAAAGTGAATAATTAGTATATAAGTGTGTGAGTGAATTAGTATATAAGTGTGTGAGTATTATGTATGACGTAACATTCCTTGCGAGGGTATTTTCAGGCGATATTCTCACGCTAACTTGAATAAATAATGGCAGTAAGTATGTACAGTGCATTGGAGGGGTGTAAACGTGTGTAATGTAAGTGGGAAAATATAATTGGAGTGAATAAATAAAGTAGATGATGAAACACGAGTGTTTGAGATCGTGGTTGCTACGTGAATATGCGCTAGCATATCGCTAAATGCCCTCGTAATGAATGAAAATAATTGAAAACCTTCACAGTGGTGGGGGAAAGGTTCTATGTAAATGGGAAAATAAGTGGAAAGTGATAAAACAATTTGGTATGTTGAAATACGAGTCATAGCGAGTGCGCTTACTAAGCTGATGTGCGCTAAACTTATGCTGCATGTCATCATAATGAATGAAAACATCTGAAATCACTTACAAACAGTTGTAATTGGTAAATTGTCATTGAAACAGAAGTATACAAGTAGAAAAAATGATCGGTATACTCATAACAGAAAATTAGCAGATAGCATGATACGACTCAGACCTAACTCACTATGCTCGCACGATGGTACAATGCTTATTTTTCCTATATATGTGTCTGAAATCCATTATATTGTTACTGTTATTGTTTATTGGTACAAATTCAATAAATGTAGAGGTGTTGTGTGTTGTTTGTCCCATTATTCCTTACCATAGAAAACGTTAACGCATATCCAGCCCATTACAGAATACGATACCTGCGGGGGGAAACCGCACCTGTATAGACCACTTATAGACCGCAGAGACCACTTTCTTCAAGATTTTCCATAGTTTCTCGACCTAAGCGGAAGTTTCATAAGAAAAAAATTTTTTCCAAAAAGGCTCGGGACTGGGGGATGTCATAGGTGCGGAAAGGCTCGGGACGTGATGGGTTAATATCCTGTTGAAATTCTCTCTCTCTCTCTCTCTCTCTCTCTCTCTCTCTCTCTCTCAGTGGCGTAATGTTCCTTCACCCTCGGCTTTCCTCGGCCGCTTCTCAGTCTTACATTTACCGAGAGATTTAACTATGGGCATCTCTGATACAAAGGCTAACTTATCGGGACACTGCTCAGAGAGAGAGAGAGAGAGAGAGAGAGAGGTGCTGCCTTAACCCATTGCATCCTGGCAGATTTTCCACCACTGACCTCCCCCCAATCCCGGCAGATTTTGGAGTTTTTTTTTTTTTTTTTGCTCAAACCTCTGCTTTTGATGAGAAATAATGGAAAATCACAAAGAAAGTGGTCCCCTGGGTTTAAAAGTGGCCTAAACAGGTAAGCCTCCATACACCTGTTACCGTGTTTTGTGGAGGTGTGCTGCAGTTGTCACGTTTTCTATGGTAGGGCTTAGTATGGGAAACACTTACAACAGCTAGATATTTATTTATTTTGAACAAGGAAAGAAGTAGTACAAGATTATATTGGTTTTCATACAAGAAGATAAGCGAAATAAGCATTGTTCCATCGAGCAAGCATAGTGAAATTGCCCAAATCGGTCACCTATGATTTCCTATGTTTGTTGTTTCAGCATACATTTCATTTTTTCAACTTTCATAATACTTTTCCACTAACATTATACCTGTTTCCATATTATATAACTGTTATCACATATTTACAGGCCTTATGATTAGAGTATATTAACATATTGAGTGCACTCGCTATGACTGTTGTTTCAAAATACATTGCATTTTGTCAACTTACATAATACTTTTTCACTAACGTCATACCCGTTTCCACATTATATAACTGTTATCATATATTTACAGGCCTTATGATTATATTTAGCGTAATGTTAGCGCCTGTTTACTTAGTGAGCGCACCCGCTATGACTGTTGTTTCAACTTACATTCTAATTTTCCGCTGACATTATACTTTTCCACTAACATTACACCCGTTTCCACTTTATATAACTGTTATCACATATTTACAGGCCTTACTATTATAGTGAGCATCAGATTATCGCATATATACATGTTGAGTGAACTCGCTGTGACTACTTTTTCAACTTACATTCTATTTTTCCACATACATTATACTTTTCCACTTACACTATACCAGTTTACACCTTATATTACTGTTATCACATACTTACAGACACTATTGTAGCGAGCGTCAGATTATCGCACATTTACAGCACTTAGAGTGTCATACCGCAAGCACGCACAGTATCAGGAATGCACTAAGGTGTGGTATTCTTCGAAGCAAGGCTTAATGCACAAGCCAATGTTGCATTCCACACGACGTATGGGTACGTCACCACAATTTGCATTTGCCAGTCCCGGCGACGTACCAGTACTGCAGACATGCAAGGTACCTAATTTGCACAATTTTCAATTTTCGCACGTGATTTTTCGTATGTATACACGGGACACCTTCCTCTATTCCTGTACAAGATACCAAGCAGGGACAATGCCTTACACTGCATAACCTCCCCCCTCCCCCCCTCATGCCATTGTCTTGGCAAAGGACCTGTTACCAGTGACCTGGCTAGTAAAGTTATTCAGGGTCAGAGTGATTCCCCAATCGATGACAATGTGGAGGACAATGTTTATATAGCATTAGAAGAAGAAACAGCCAGAAATAATGATCAGGTAGTGTGGCAAAAATAGGTCAGGTATGGTGATTAGTTAGTGAGTGAAACAATGCTTATAATGCCTTTATTACTGCTTGAAAACCAATATACTGTCATACTACATATACATTCGTACCAAGTAAATAAATAAATACCGTTTATGAATGGATAAAATAGTTACCCTCCCATAGAACTCGTTTTCTTTGGTGCCAGCATGTTAGAAAACCCACTCAGGTAAGGAGGAACTCCTACCTGGATTGGGCACTTTAAACCTCAGGAGAGCGATTTCTCTATGAATTTTCGATGTTTCTCACCAAAAGCGAAGGTTTTAGCCAAAAAAAAAAAAATCGAAAATACCTCGGGACTGGGGGATGTCAGAGGTGCGGAAAACCTCGGGACGTGACGGGTTAATGCACAAGCCAATGTTGCATTCCACACACTCGTACCTCATGTCTTTTCTTTGAGTGGTTTGTCTGACTTTCAAGTTACTGCAGACATGACACCACCAATGGGGTCTTGGGTGGTTTGGTTGAGGAGAGATGGTGCTGGGGAAGTGGTGTGCATAGAGCTGTAGGGGAGTCTGTGCAGCAATGGAGGGGCAGAGGCGGTGGTGGAGCCTGTCCTCTGCATATTTCGCGAGGATTTTGCGAGACAGCTCCCTCACACACCCCTCGAAGGTCTCTGAGGTTCTCATAGTCACGTCGTGAGGACCGTGATATCAAGGAAATGGAAGAAGAACTTTTTGTACCACTTCATCGTGGTCCTGGCACACTCCACACTGGAAATCAAGGAGTCAGACTGGTCCACTTCCCTCATGTTGATACTGTAGTCCAGTTCTGACTCCGGTTTCCAAACATGGCACCTCCTCTTGCTACAGTAATCCACGGTGCCTGTGCACTGCATCAGAGGGCAGTGTACCATCGACAGGAGGCAAACTTCCCTATTGTGGTTCCACACGGTGGCAAGGATGTTATTGGATTAAAAAAAAAAAACTCATTCTTGTCAAGTTTCCTCCCAAACATGACCATATGCTGACGTTTTTTCTTTATGGTGCCACTCGTGCAGGTGTAGGTACCATGGAAGAAGAGGGCTAGTGTACTAGATGTCCAGGTATAGCACGTGACCACGATGAAGGTACTCCTCTATCACTGTCTTTAGCACGGCCCCAGAGAGTCCATTATTTCGATCTTCTGGTATGTCTGTCTGTGCACTGGTGTACAAGACTATGTCTTGCACATAACCAGTCTTACAGTCACACATAACAAAAATCGTGAACCCAAAACTGTGTCTTTTGCTGGGTATGTACTGCCAAAAAGAAATATTGCCTCTCCACGACACGAGACTCTCATCTATGACAAAGTCTCGATAAGGATAGAAGGATGAGTGGAACTTTTCCTGCAGGTGATCAAATACCAGCCTTATTCTCCTCATTCTATTCGTGTTATTTGCATTAGCAGGATCGTCGGCATCGTAAAAGTGGAGGCGGCTCAGAATTTGCTGATATCTATTCTAGCCCATTACTTTCCCAAAGCAAGGTGTGTTAGTCATAGGATCTGTAAACCAGCATGCCGGATTTTGTCTTTTCCGTACAATACCCATCAAAAGAACTAGGGCTAGAAAGATAAACATCTCACCTGGGGTAACTGGGTAATCGTACAGGAGGGAGTGCCTGCTTCTCGTACCTTCACGCTCACTTACACAGTGCCGGCAGCTTGCAAGTGTTAGTTTGTTCCACAGTTCGCCCCACAAACTCCTCACCAGAGAACAGGTGGAAGAAATCCACCCTGGTGAAGTCGGCATGGATTCCTAGAGCCGCGCAGCCAGACTGCCACTCCGTAGTGAAGGGGTGAATGACGGGAGTGAAATTACTCCCATCCTCCTAGTTCCATGACACAACACCGTCTCCAGTCTCGTCCCCATCGTTGCCTTCGTCGAGGTGGGGAGGAGGGGGTGGTGGGGGAGGTTGGGGAGGTGGAGAGCGGTGCCCTTCCCCACTCGCACTCCTCTACCCTTTCCCTTTTCCTTTCCCCTTTCCCTTCCCTTTCCTTCCTTTCCTCACATCACGGGACTAAGGGGAGGAAGCGCGGGAATACTGTGGGGAGAAAGAAGTGTTAGGGAGCGGGTTTTCCTCACGGGCCCGCTGCCCACGTACACCACGAGCTCACGCTGCCTCCCTCCCCCCACCACTTTCAATTTCACCACTCACTCCCTCCACACCACTTTCCCTTTCACCACTCACTCCCACCACACTATTCCCACCCTCTCCATACAAAGCACAAGGCCCATACCTGATTCTCCTGCTTGCTGCCCCTTCAGTTCCCACGGCGAAAACCTTTCTCTCCTGAGCCACGAGGTAGCACCACATCCCATGGCTCTGTCCTCGTCCTCGTCTTCGTCCTCGCCCTTCCTTTCCTCTAGGGGCTGGAGAGAGCTGCATGCGCATGGTTGGGGTCCAGGCTGGCCTTCTCTAGCCTCACGATAAATAACGTATCGCCGCTTTCTCCGAGACTGTACTTCCTCATCACTGCTACTTTCTCATCCTCGGGAGGAATGTAGTCTTTGTCCGCCACGTCGTCATCAAGTGGGGAATCGCTGTTGTCTGTGAAGGTGTCAAGGGCAGCTTGAATTTCAGCGTCAGAGAGACCTTGGCATGCCATGCCTGTGCTGGGTCACTGCTGACAGGTGAGTGACCGAGACAAGGGAGCACACAGGTCACGCGGGGTCGGGGAGTGTCTCCGCGCCTATGTACCAGAAATCACGTGCAAGATTTGAAAAATGTGCAAAGGATGACCTTGCAGTTGCAAAACATATGGATACGTTGTCAGGTGTCAACCATGACAAAACGTGGCAGCGTATCCATATGTCATTGGGACGCCTTGGGTTTAATATAAAATGAAACTAGAATTCAAGCTTCAATGAACTTCCTTTTAAAAAGCATCCACTGTGAAGTTATATGAGTGCATTTAGTGTTTTAATGCCGTTTTTATTTCGTCTGTGCATGTAATTTTAGATATATACTCTGCATATTTTCTTTTACATTTATTACGACAATAACGGAATGCGTTCTAACTTAATGTTTTTTGTAGAAAGAATATGTGTGTGTGTGTGTGTGTGTGTGTGTGTGTGTGTGTGAATATATTTGGGTTAGAGAGAGAGAGAGAGACAGAGACAGACAGACAGACAGACAGAGAGAGAGATGTGAATATATTTGTGTTAGAGAGAGAGAGAAATAAACATTAGGACGAGAGGAAGGACGCCGAAAGACGGAGAGGGTGAAGATCAGATACAAAAGTAGGGTAATAGTTCTAACTTAAGGTCTTTCGGTTTATGCCCAAGGTGTAGTGTGGTGTGGTATAGTAGGTAATTTTGTGTGGTAGCTATGGTGTGACGGTATGTGGAAGGTGATATTGTGTGGTAGCTATGGTGTGGTATGGTAGGTGATTTTGTGTGGTAGCTATGGTGTGATGGTATGTGGAAGATGATTTTATGTGATGGCAATGGCGTGGTGTGGTAGGTGATTTTGTGTGGTAGCTATGGTGTGGTGTGGTAGGTGATTTTGTGTGGTAGCTATGGTGTGGTGTGGTAGGTGATTTTGTGTGGTAGCTATGGTGTGGTGTGGTAGGTGATTTTGTGTGGTAGCTATGGTGTGGTGTGGTAGGTGATTTTGTGTGGTAGCTATGGTGTGGTGTGGTAGGTGATTTTGTGTGGTAGCTATGGTGTGGTGTGGTAGGTGATTTTGTGTGGTAGCTATGGTGTTGTGTGGTGTGGAAGGTGATTTTGTGTGGCAGCTATGGTGTAGTCTGTAGGTGATTTTGTGTCGTACCTATGGTGTAGTGCTGAGTGGTACCATAGGTAATTTTGTGAAAGCTGTGATGTGGTGTGGTAGGTGATTTTGTGTGGTAGCTATTGTGTGGCGTGGTGTGGTTGGTGATTTTGTGTGGAAGCTGTGATGTGGTGTAGTAGGTGATTTTGTGTGGTGGCCATAGTGTGGTGTGGTGTGGTTGGTGATTTTGTGTGGTAGCTATGATGTGGTGTAGTAGGTGATTTTGTGTGGTAGCAATGGATTGGTGCGGTGTGGTTGGTGATTTTGTTTGGTAGCTATAGTGCTGTGTGGTTGTTGATTTTTGTTGTAGCTATGGTGTGGTTGGTAGGCGATTTTGTGTTGTAGCTATGGTGTGGTATGCCTTTGCTTGAGTTGCTAAGCTGTGTGGGAATAAAGCAACTCGAGTCCGAAAACCGTTAGTGAGTGACAGAAGGACAGAGCCTCTAGTCGAGATGGTCCCACTTCAAAAAAAAAAAAAATGTAGATCGAATGACAAGTGTTGGGTAGGTAAGGAGGTGAGCAGGCATGTGGGTTGGAGAGGGAGAGTATGTAGTCTGAACACCGTCAACAATGGTTACCGACACCTGGGACGAGATGTCCATGACGGGTTGCAGTCATAAAGTTTCTGGAGCTGAAGATGTGTGCAAGACTGTTTGTTTGTACTTTTATCTCCAGTGACGGCTTTAGCAAGTATTTCACTATCAAACTGGAGGAAGTGTTAACTTGATGATAAAATAGCCAGACAAACAAACTTTCGAAAATTGTTGTCTGATCTGAATGTGTGATAAAATCCTTTATGAATTCTTCCCGTGTGCTGGCATGTCTTCTGTCTGTCTGTCTGTCTGTCTGTCTCTCTTTCTCTCTCTGTCTGTCTGTCTGTCTCTGTCTCTGTCTGTCTGTCTGTCTGTCTGTCTCTCTCTCTCTCTCTCTCTCTCTCTCTCTCTCTCTCTCTCTCTCTCTCTCTCTCTCTCTCAGAATGTTAGTTTGTTTACTGATAAAATTGTAGCAGTGAGTTGTGTTGAGAGACTTGGAGGTGTATTGGTTGTGGGTGGTAAGAATGAACCCTGGGAGTGGGACAGGTTGTCCTGTCGGGGTTTGGCGGCGAAGTGAATGGTCACAAACACTACGTACACTTTCCTTACACCTACCATTTATTTTTGAAGCGGTTGTAGGTGACAGTAGAAACTCCCTTTAGGGGACACAAGTCTGGATCAAGCTCGATAGTTCAGAGTATGGACCCTAAGTGTTTGTGTGTGTGCCCAGCTTAACTTTAAGAAATACAGTTTTGGCTTCGGCTATGTACATATGCTACATGATGAGCATGGCTGGTAGTTGTAGCAGTGAGAGTTTCATTTTAGCCTGTGGAGGACCTTTTTTTTTTTTTTTCCTGACCACTCAGTTTTCATTAATTACTGTATGCGTTTGCTTTTCATTATCGTTGTTAATTATTTCACTTCTAAGATGCCTTTTCATAATTTATTTTTATTACTCCAGTTAGGCATATTCAGATCATGAAAGGTCCTTTGTAGTGAGAAGGTCATATCAAATGTCTAATGTGCGAAAATTCTCTACAGAGTTTCATAAAACGTCTAGTGGTATCCATAAATCTGTATGTCGAGCTAACTAGCTAGATAGCTATCTGACTGTCTACTATTTGTTTGTCTATTTCACCTACACCTTTAATGAGCCGCCAGGAGCGCAGGAACCTCATTATAAACCACAAACAGAACCCCAGACTTAAGTAATAGATTGTCGTTATCGTGATGAAAGGTTATCAGTGCAAGTAAGAAATTTATTTCATTAATAATTTAAATCATACGATAGGAATTTCTTTTAAGGTATTTATTAATCACAGTATACAAATATCAAACGATGTTCTCTCGTGAATGCTTGAAATTTTTGCAGTTTGATCAAAATGGTTCTGAGTTCTTTGCTGCTCTGTTCACTGATTCAGTTTTTTTTTTTTTTTTCCTCGGTAGGTGTATGGATACGGAGTTTAGAATAGCGCACGTTTGACATAGTTAACCTGTTTCAGTGCAGTTGTTTGTTCAGCTTACAGTAATCTCTGTTCCTAGTTCCAAGGCAGTAGCAAATGCTAACCACTGTTATGATTCCGGCTCTGTCCCTCCGTCACTTCCCCCTCTGACTTCTTCATGGGTGACATTAAAACTCCTTCAGTTGATGTATTCTCTGCCATCAGTGGCATCAATACTAAGAAGGCAAATGGACCTGATGGTGTCCCTTCTGTTGTCCTCAAGAACTGTGCTTCTTGGCTTACATCTTGCCTAGGTAAACTCTTTCGCCTTTGTCTGTCAACCTGTACCTTTCCTTCTAGCTAGAAGTTTGCTCTCATTCAGCCTCTCCCAAAGAAGGGTGACCATTCTTGACCCTCTAACTATCGCCCAATTGCTTTAACTTCCTGTATTTCAAACTTGTTGTAGTCGATTATTAACAAAGAATTTTTTAAGCATCTTTCAGTCACAACGTTCTTTCCAATTGTCAGTATGGGTTCCGCCAGGAACGCTCCTTTGGCGATCTTCTCATCTACCTTTCAGTCTCCTAGTCATCCTTCTTTCGTGGCTTTGGCGAAAGCTTTGCTATTGCACCTGACATCTCAAAGGCTTTCGATCGAGTCTGGCATAAATCTTTAGTTTCCCAACTACCCTATTAGGGTTTCTATCCTTTTATCTGTGCCTTTATCTCCAGCTTCCTTTCTGGTCGTTCATTAGCTGCTGTTGTTGACGGCCACCATTCTTCTCCTAGAGCTATTGATAATGGTGTTCCTCAGAGCTCTGTCCTATCACCAACTCTCTTTTGTTCATCAATGACCTGAGCTGTACGTCTAACCCTATATACTCATACGCTGATTTTTCCACCCTTTACCTTTTTATTCGGTTTCCACAGTGTCCATCTCAGCAGTTACTTTAACAAACAAGGGTTGAGGCTATGGCACACCTAATGTCTGACTTGGCTCATATCTCTGATTGGGCTAAAAGTAATCTTGTTTTCAGTGCATAGAGAGCTCAGTTCTTACATCTATCATCCCGACAAAATCTGCCACAGTAGTGGCAATATCTAGCTTAATCCTGCATCATCTTTTAACATTCTTGATGTTTCATTCTCTCGGGATTTATCCTGGAGAGGACATATTACCTCTCTTGTAAAATCTGCTTCCAAGAGATTAGATGTACTAAGCTGATTCCGTGCCTTCTTTACCTGCGCACAGTTGTTGACTTTATACGCGGATTTCATTTGCCCCTGTGTAGAGTACAACTCTCATGTGTAGGGAGGCTCCCCACATACAGCTCATTTCAACAAGGTGGAGTCAAAGACTTTTCATCTCATCAGCTCTCCTCCTCTTATTAGCTCCCTTCAATCTCTGTGTTCTCGCCATACTGTTGCATAATTATTTTTTTATATCATTACTTCAGTGGTCACTGCTCCTCTGAAGTGTCTGCTTGTATCCCTTCTCTACTATGGTTGGACGCGTAGCACCCATCTTGCGACAAACTCTCTTCCTTTTTCAGTCCATCTCTCTAATGCAAGAGTTAACCGTTACTCCCAGTCCTTCATGTATGCAACAGGTTAACTATGGAACTGTCTCCCTCTGTCTGTATTTTCTGCTGCCTATGATCGTCAGTCTTTCAAACACAGTGTGTCCAGGCATCTCGAAATGAACAGTTCATGAATTTCTCTCTCTCTCTCTCTCTCTCTCTATTAGGGAACAATTTACAGGCTCCTGGCCTTTGGTTCCTTCTTCCTTGCATTAAAAAAAATCTCAGTAGTCAGAGAGTACGAGATAAATTAATTCCCATATTTCTGTTCCATGGATGGGATTCAGTGAGACACGATGAGTTCCCTGTAGTATCTCTGATTTGTTTTCTTATAAGAATGACAAGGAAAGGAAAGAACCGAGTCTTACCACGCATCTTGCACACTGGAAGACCCTAAAACTAGCCCCCCCCTGCCAGTCCGCAGGCGAGGCCCGGGTCCTTTCTGGGCAGAGCCTCAGGCTAACAATCAAGAGCAACATATGCAGGAGCACAAGCTATGAACTGTCTGAGGCTTCATAACCAACCATTTATGTTGTCACGTTTGTCATCATCTTGAGCAAATGCTTTCCTAAACAACAATAACACTTGAAATATAATTCTATATCTGAACACCATGAATAGCCATCGAACAGCTGGATGAGAATACTGGCTCAGCTGTGACTGGAGAAGAATACTGGCATTTGTGCAGATACCGTTTCGTATCATTCGTCCCTGTTGAATGGAGATAATGTTTAGGTATAGGGAGGTATGCAGTATATATCATTTCTTCAAGTTACACTGAAGTATTTTAAGTTAGATATTTACTAATACAATTCTTTATGAGGCAGTCCCAAGTACGGTAACTTTTTTAGTCCCTAGATATCAATAAGCAACCATTCTTTCTTTTTTCATCACAGTCCAACTGGTATACCCTAAAAATGTGAAAGGATTCTTTTGATCCTTCTTACAAATCTTCCTCTAAACTATCGTGGTAACTGATTATGAGACCTTGGAAGGTTGAAAAACTGTATTCGATCGTGATTAGCACTAGCAAGTTAGATACATCTCCGTCTAGAAAGGACACGGGCTTCCTCTCCAGATCAGTGGGAGTGACTTAGTTATTTTAGTCCCCGGGTGTACCTTCTTCAAAATTAAATCATGGATTGAGAACCAAAAAAGGTGGTGGTTTATATATTTGCTTTAGCTGGAGGATCATAGAAAAAAAGATCATATGTTTGAGAATTTCTTCCCCTTGTTAATCGCAGTGTATTTGTGCTCCATCGTTTTTCCAACTAGCCTTGTTATTTGCCAAGAAAGCAAAACAAAGGACAGCTATGCAGTCGCACCCACACCTGTAATATTGTAATGGGAAATAGATAGTTATTAACCCGCCGCGAGTTGATGTATATATGTACGTCCACACGTTTTGTCACTGTCAATCCCATTGACTTATATAAATGCTCATCAATTGCAAGGTCCCTAATTTGCACAATTTTCAATTTTCGCACATGATTTTTTGTACGTATACACGGGACACCTTCCTCTACAAGATGGGAGGCTGGGACAATGCCTTACCCCACATGACCTTCCCTCCCCCCACACACCATTATCTCGGCAATTCACTTGTTACTAGTGACCTGGCCAGTAAAGACATGTCGTGCCACGTTACGAAATTCAGGGCCAGAGTGATTCCCCAATCGATGACAATGTGGAGGACAAAGTTTACATAGCATTAGAGGAAGAAACAGTCAGAAATGATGATCAGGTAATGTCGCCAAAAAAGGTCAGGTATGTTGATGTGTTTGGTGAGTGAAACAATGCTTATATTGCCTATATTACTGTGTGAAAACCAATATACTCTCATACTACATATAAATTAGTACCAAATAAATAAATAAATACCGTTTATGAGTGGTGTGGAATAGCTACCCTTCCATAGAACTCGTTTTCCTTGAAGCCAGCCTGATAGAAAACCCAGTAAGGGAAGGGGTACTGATACCTGTATCAAGTATTTTAAACCTCAGGTGAGCGATTTCTTTATGAAGTTTCGATGTTTCTCACCAAAACCGGAGGTTTGAGCCAATTTTTTTTTTTTTTCAAAATTGGTCGGGATTGTGGAGAGTCAGTGGTGGAAAATCGGTCGGGACGGGGCGGGTTACTGGGAGAGGTGGATGGGTGAACCCTGGTGGTCACACTGTCTATAAACTCCAGTTTGAATGAAAGTCTGCTACTGCGAATAATACTGTGTGTCTACCTAATACTATGGCGTTGCCTCCATGGAAGCAGACCCACTGTGGAGGGTGGTCATCGTGGTCCCAAATTGCCTACAACGTGGCCAGGGTGAATGTCTACCAGTATGCAAAATTTCGTTTTCCTTGGTTTAAAATACAGTGCCATGCAGAGAAGCTTTGGCCAGGCACCCCTGGTGACCGCCCTTTTGTGGAAGTAGTCTTTGGGAGTCTCACCATGCCTAAAGTGTGGCCTGAATAAAGATCAAGCATTGTGGAAAACTTCAGTTTCTTAGGTAAAAAGAACTTTGGCATTGTACCCCCTGGAAGCCGCCACTTCCACATCTTTGGGGTGGTCATTGGGAGTTCTGTCCGGCATAAAACGTGACCAGGATTAACATTTATCAGTGTGAACAATAATGTGTTCCTAGATGAAAAGGAATGACCGAGCATAATGGGTTTTCCGTGACCCCTAGGGGCAATCCCAACCCCCACGAGTGACAACATTAGGTGGTGCCACTCTTCCCAAAACGTGGCCGTGGCGAACATCTATCCGTATGCAAAAATTCGTGTTCTTCGGTAAAAAACACTTTGCACATAAAAACTTTTGTAGAGACAACCTCGGGATGTGCTCTCTCTGGGCGGCAGCCCTTGGGGGTCCCACCATGATTATACCTGGTGCGATTTAATCTCTAGTACTGTGCCAAGATTTATGTTCCAAGGTAAAAAAAAAAAAAAAGTCGTGTTACGAAGGTCCTACCCTGTTTGAAACCTGGCCCATGAGGAGGTCTGCTAATGTGTAAAATTTCGTTTTCCTAACACCCCTCACAAAAAGCTTGCATCCATGGTATTCTAGAAAATACAGTTCCTTAGTGAGTGAGTCAAGCCACTTAAATTGAAACCAAATATTCCACTCTTTTCCCACATTTCCAGATAGATCGGGACTACTGAAATATTCCACCAAAAGTTAAATTTTCGACTGATGTAACAGGGAGATGAAGGTAGACGGTTATGCAAACGTCCCTCAACCTTTCCATATCCTTCTAAAGGAGAATGGTGGACTGTGGGAAAAAAAGCAACATCAGCCTGCAGTCCACCAAGTTCACTTTCAGATGAGCCGGGGCCATAGCGATAGCAGCTGTCCGTATCTCTTTCAGTTCTTGTACGTAACGTACATTATAGTCTTATCACCAGATTACTTTGTTTTTACAGCTCTCAGGAGACCTGTAATTCATTGGGTTATAATTATACAGACTTCATGAACCAATTCACCAGTTGAAACCCGTCCAAATCTAATAAAATTATTTGACAATGCAAGATAAATTCAAAATCGTTCCAGTCGCTTTGCACATTTCATTAAAACCAGCGGTAGAGAATACATCACCCAAGCAAACTTTTGCATCAATATCAGTGAAGTGATCGTCTCTGCTTCTTACTGTATCATCCGTCTCATTAACTTGAAAGTTTCTCACTCGGATTAATTTCTTCAATACCCTGGTACTTTCAGAAGCCACATAGAATCAAATATGAGAAAGAAAGAAAGGTCTACACCAATCTGGTGCAGCAAGCTGAACTGTGCTTGTAACGTGTCTATCTTTATATAGAGATATAGATAGAGATTTTGAACTGCAGGGATATGATAAAGCCATCATTAACTCCTCTGTTATGGGGCTATTCTCAGCTAAATTAAATCGTCTACTGGGTGCAAGAACAAAACACATTGTCAGAGTGAAGGATTATAATAATAATAATAACAGTAATATTAATGATGATGATACTACTACTACTACTACTACTACTACTACTGCTACTACTAGTACTACTACTACTACTAATTCTTCTTCTTCTTCTTAATAATAATAATAATATTATTATTATTATTATTATTATTATCATTATTATTATTATTATTATTATTATTATTATTGTTGTTGTTGTTATTCGATTATTACTATTATCAAGCATTGCCATATTAATGTCAAAGATTATTGTTTTCTTGATGATGATGATGATGATTATTATTATTATTAATGGGGCAATGTAGGATTGGATGATGGATGGATGGATGGATTATTATTATTATTATTATTATTGTTATTATTATTATTATTATTATTATTATTATTATTTTTCTTTGCACTATTTTTTCTTAGATCTTGATGATATGATACAGGAATGTGACCTTTGGTAACCCAAGTACGTTTGCCAAGTATAAATGACTTTCATCTCTTTGTGAAGGTCATATACTTATTTCTAGTGCTAAAATTGCATATTTGAGATTGAAGTCTCTCAAACTAATTGAGCTACAGCTATTTGTTTGAAAATCAGATGATAAAAAAGCTTGCTGAGATTTGTGGCTAAATAATTTGCCATTTAACCTAGTGGAAAGTACCGAATTCAAATCAACTCATTCTCTTTGTTGTACATTTTAGAGATAAACCGTAACAGCTGTAAAGCTGTAACTTTAGAGAAATATAGTTGTTTTCTCTCTTATTATCTGAAAGGAATATGGTTGCAGTAAAGTATACAGCTAGCCAGTTATTGACAAAAATGTACAATGTACCCATGCATTATTGCACACCTTTGTCTTCAGGTCTTGTTGATATTACACAAGCAGCTACCTTAGGTTAATCTAAGTACATGTTCCAAATATGAATGACCTTAAACTACTTTTAAAGGTCACAGCATTGTGTATTTTGCCAAAGTTTCATACTATGTATACCATAACTAGTTATGGTGAAGATTCCTTGCTGTGGCTACACAAAAAGCAAATAGATAACTAGTTAAGCTTCGTCTTATAAATGGTGGAGCTTATTATTTTTGTATCATTATTTTCCTTTGCATTTTCTTTTAAGATCTTAATGATATACAGGAAGGTACCCTAGGGTAACTGAAGGATTTGTACCAAATATAAATGGCCTTGACCTATTTTTCAAGGTCATATACTAATTTTTGGCAAAAACTGCATATCTGAATTGAAATATCTCAAAAAATAAATGGGATACAGCCATCTGGTTCAAAATCCTCTGACAAAATAGTTTCTGAGGGTTTTGGCCGAATATTTTGCCTTGTAGCTTAGTGGCAAGTACCGAATTCAAATCTGCTGTGTTTTCGTTGTAATACATTTTAGAGAAAACCACAAAAAACTGTAAATTTGTAACTGCGGAAAAATTGCTGTGATCGCTCTTATTATCTGGTTGGAATATGTTAACAGTTAAGCATAGTTAGGCAGTTACTGAGAAAAATATAAAGTGTACCCATGCATTCTTCCACACTTTTGTTTTCAGATCTTGCTGATATTAAACAAGAAGCTACCTTAGATTAATCTATGTACATGTTCCAAATATGAATGACCTTGAACTGCTTTTAAAGGTCACAGACTTGTATATGATGCCAAAATCTCCGTACCTACTATACCGTAAATAATTATGGTGAGGCTTCCTGATTCTGGCCACAAAATAAATAAACAGGTAACTAGTTAGGCTTCGCCATATAAATAGCGATGCTTATTATTTTCGTCATCATCATCATCATCATCCGGACTTCCTTTCCCACCCAAGGGCAGGGTGAGGAGTAGCAATGTCCAGACAGCCCAAATTTAACCAAACCAATGGGCCACTTTTCCTTTCACTCATCATTCAAGCCCCTGGAATCCTGGCTGCATCGGATAAGCCAAAAACATTCACCACGCTCTGCAGCTTCAGCAAACGTGTCCGATTGAGTCAATCCGGACGCTGCAATGTTACAAAGGGGTGCCAAAATCCTTGATCATGCACTTCTCCTCACAACATTCATCCAGCCAGCTCGATCTCTTGTCGTTACCCTAGCCTCAGGGGTGCACCCAGGAATTTTCTAAGGGGGGGGGGCCCATAGTGAGGTGAGGTCAGGTAATCCAATAATTACTGGGAGGTCATATGCAGGTGTAGAGTCAGAGCTGCTGGCTCATGTGTTACTCTTTGTTTGTACTTGCCAGTTTTTCATGTTTTGCTGTTATCGCAATAAATATATATAAATTTTTTTAAGGACCCAGAGAGCTAAGGGGGGGGCCCGGGCTCGGTCCCCCCCCCCCCTGGGAGCGCCCCTGCCTAGCCTCACCGACTTCCAAACCTCTCTATCTCACACACTCATCCACCATATCTCTCCATCTTCTCCTCGGCCTACCTCGCCTCCTCCCTTCATCAAATTCGCTCAGATATACCTTTTTCACCACTCTATTGTTATCCATTCTCTCCACATGACCATACTATCTCAGCACACTCTCTTCGATTCTGGTGTCCACCGACTTCCTCAGTCCACACCTTTCACGAATCACATTATTTCGTATCCTATCCACCCTCTGTACTCCACATACATTCCTCAGCAGTCCTATCTCCACTGCTCTTAGTCTTGAATTTTCATTTTCATGCCACACCATAGTCTCACATCCATATGTTAAAGTTGGCACTAACGCTCCTTCAAGTAAGCCTTGTGCAGCTGCAACACTCAAACCTCTGTTTCTTATTAAGGCCTTCATTGCACCAGCAACTTTTCTTCCTTGTGTCACTCTCCTTTCAGCTTCTTTTGCACATTTTCCTCTCTTTTCTGTCACAGTACCCAGGTAATTGAACTCTCTCACCGATTCCAGTCTTTCTCCATTCACTGTAACATCACACTGGGAGTCACCCTATCTCTCAATAACCATCACTTTACTCTATTCTACATTTACTTTCAAGGCATGACGCTCACAGACATCGGCAAAACTCTGAACTAACCTACAAAGTTCTTATCCGGTACTTGCAAGCAGTACTGCATCATCGGCATAAAACAAATTTGAGATATTCCATCCATTACCATTCATTACCAGTGCCATCCCTCTCTTCATTACTCGTGTTTTTACTTCTCTCATGACCCCATCCATATATATACTGAACAACCATGGGGACATTACACAACCTTGTCACACGCCCACACCAATCGTGAACCATTCGCCTAGCTGCCTATTAACCCTTACACATCTACACCGTACATGCACAAAACTTTCCACAAACCCTCTCTGTCTACTTTGTCGTGTGCTTTTTCCAGATCCATGATAGCCATAAACACCTTATGATCCTTCTCACAAGCCTCCTGTGCTGTCTGTCTCACTGCAAATATTTGATCCACACATCTTTTGCAACTCCTAAAGCCACCCTGTTCATCACTCACTAGGACATCTGACATCTCTCTTACTTTATAATAATTCTTCCGTATACCTTCCCTACGAGACTCAATAAACTTATGCCACGATAATTCTTGCATTTACTTCGCTCACCTTTATTTTTGTACAGGGGTACAATCACAGCCTTTCTCCACTCTGCTGGCACAGTTTCACTCATCCATGCCTTCTTGCATATCTCCAACAAACACTTCATTCCACTCTCTCCACTACACTTAAGCATCTCTGCATACACCTTATCAACCGCAGCTGCTTTCCCATTTTTCAGCCTCTTCACAGCACTCTTCACATGTGCAAGAGTCACGTCTCCTGCCACTGCATTCCTTCTCTGCATACCCCTAAAACCACTAATATTTACAGCCACTCTGCTCTCTCTGTTCCCATCATCATGCTTTCAAAATATTCTTTCCATCTCGTCCTTACTTCATCTCCATGGGTTAATAATCTACCACCTGCATCCTTCACACCATTACATTAATTTCCGCTTTCACTTCTACATTTCCGCACCTCTTTTCAGAATAACTTCCTATTTCCAGAGTAGTTTGTCATTTTTCTTCCTAGATTATCATTGACCTCCTCCTTTTTCCTCTTCACTAGTCTCTTTATGTGCTTCTTGCTCTCAACATACTCAGTTCTTATTTCAATTGAACCCCTATCCTGTAACCACTTTCGCCACTTCTTCCTCTTTACCCTCCACCGCTCTCTTAACCTCCTCATCCCACCATGCCGTACCTTTCTTCTTTGTTGTTACTCTTGCCACACCACACACCACTTTAGCATTCCTAACTAAGCAATCCGTATATGCATTCCACAGGCTGTCCAGATCCACTTCATTCCAGTTCACTGACTCAAACTCCTCTTCTACTTTGGTCCTGTAATTATCTGCCATTTCTTTGATCCTCAGCTTCTCAACATTCAGTCTTTCTCCCTCACTGCTGCTCTCTCTCCTGATCCACCCTACTCCTCCCAGCTTGATTTTGCATATCACAATCATATAATCTGACAGACATCCACATCGTCTTCTCACGGCCCTCGTATCAGCAACCATTCCCGTCATCGCCCTCTCTACGAGAACGTAATCAATCAGGCTTCTTTCAACACAGTCCCTGTTCCCTCTATACCACATATATTTATGTGCATCTTTGTGTTTGAAATCTGTCTATCTATGTATTGCCAGACGCCTTAATGCCGTACGGGGTGGCCACAAACAAATCGCCTCCACGTCGCCCTGTCCCCCGCCATTTCACTGCCTGCTCCCAACTCACACTCCCCTCTCTCATATACCTCTCCACTCCATCCCTCCATCTCATCTTTTGCCTGTCCCTCCCTCTATCCCCCTCCACCTCACTCACATACACTCTCCTTGTCAGTGTTTCACTCTCCATCCTCTCCACATGGCCAAACCACCTCAGTGTGTTCCTCCTAACACTTCCAATCACATCCACATCCACACCACAACGCTCCTTTATATCCTCATTTGTCAGCCTGTCTCTCCATGTGACTCCACAGGCTCCTCTTAAATAACTCATTTCCACTTCCCTCACTCTTGACTTGTGTCCTACCAACATCGTCCAAGCTTCACTTTCATACGTTAGAGTTGGTGTCACAATACTGTCATGTAGTAACTTTTTCACTTCCATGCTCACTTCCCTGTTTCTTATCACTGCTTTCAAGGAACTAGCAACCTTTCTTCCTTGTTGTACCCTTTCAAGCACTTCACGCTCCAAACTTCCATCTTTACTCATCACACTCCCCCATCACCGTCCAACCTCACTGTACATTCACTGACTTCACCTCTCTCAAAGACCTTCACTTTACTCTTCCCTATATTCACCTTTAGATTCCTTTTCTTACACACTCTCCCAAACTCATCCACCAAGCCATGCAGCTCCCCTTCATCTTCACTTAACAGTATCATCTGCAAACAACAGTACAGGGAGTTTCCAAACGCTACCCTCTCTCACTAAGGCTACTCCAGCATCCACTACCCTACCTTGTATCTCTTTATTACCCCATCCATGTACAGATTGAACAACCATGGAGACATGACACATCCCTGTTTCAACCCAACCTTCAAAGAGAAAAATTCACTTAGTTCACCATACACACGCACTGCTGCATACATACTCTTCATAGCACTCAGCAACTTCCCATCTACTCCATATATTCTTAATACTTTCCACAATCCTTGTCTATCCACCCTGTCATATGCTTCCTCCAAATCCATGAAGGTCACATACAACTACTTTCCCTTCTCTAGAAACTTTTCCACCAAGGATCTAAGAATGAATTATTATCTGATCTACACAACCTCTTCCCTTCCTAAAGCCTCCCTGTTCTTCTCCAACTAATTCTTCTGTTATTTCCCTTACTCTGTCAATAAGAATCCTACCATACACTTTTCCTATTACACTAAGAAGACAAATGCCCCTATGATTACCACACGTTTCTTTTTCCCCTTTTCCTTTGTACAAGGGAATAATTATACCTGACTTCCAATCCTTCGGGACTCTACCTTCCTCCCAGGCCAATATGCACATCTTCCACACCCATTCTTTTACTATCTCTCCCCCATGCTTCAGCATTTCACCACATACTCCATGAATTCCTGGGGCTATCCCCAATTTGACTTTCTTCGTTGCTTCCACAACTTCTATCCTACTGATTTCTTCCCGTCTTCTCGCCTCCCTACTTCTCCCAGCCATTCCTCAGCCACTTATACTCGCATTTCTTGTTTTCTCTATGTTCAAGAATTCCTTAAAGTGTTCTCTCCATCTGCTCACTTTTTCTCCCTTCTCCTCTAGTAATCTACCATTCTTACCTTTCACTCCCCTACTAACTTCACTGCCACCCTTTCTTACTCTCTTCACCTCTTTCCAGAGCATTTTTTTACAGTCTCTCCACTTTACACTCGAATTTCTTCCAAATTCCTCATCCACTCTCTTCTTACTCTCTATTACTAATCTTTTCACCCATTTCTTCCTCTCGACATATAACTCTTCCGTCTCTCAACTTCTTCCACGCCTCTATTTCTCATCCATTCATTGTATGCTTTATTCTTTTGTTCCACAGCCTGTCTCACCTCTTCATTCCACCATGCTGTTCCTTGCACCACCTTCCGTCTACTTTTCACCCCACACACCACATCACATGCTGCACATATTTCGTTGGTGAATATCTTGCACACGCATTTCATGTCCTCCATCTATTCCAATTCATATTTACTCAATCGTTCCTCCACTTCTCTCTTATATTCTGCCTTTTTCTCATCCTCTTGTAACTTTTCTACTCTCCTTGCAACTACTCCTTCCTCCCGTCCTTCTCTTCCTCTATTTCTACATCTTACTTGGATCTTGATTCTGGCCACCACCAAGTAGTGGTCAGAAAATCCACTCCCCCAAAAAATGCACAACCTCCTCTCCTGACACATATCCTTTAGTGGCTTCCCATTATCTTTTTCTCCTGGTACTCCATAACAACCCATTACGTAATCCTCAGGACCAGTGCCTACTCATCCATTCATATCTCAGGACCAGTGCCTACTCTTCCATTCATATCTCCCATTATGATCACCTTGTAGCTCCAATACTTCATCCAGCTCATCCCAGAATCTCTCTCTCTCTCTCACTCCTGTCCTCACACTGTGCATATGCTACAGTAACTGCCACTTTCACCTTCTCAAACTTGAACTTGATATACATGCACACACATTTTGCTTTGCCCTTTTTTCCCTAGATCTTTGATGATATTATATTGGAAAGTATCCTAGGGAAACCCAAATACTTGGGCAAAATATAAATTACACTGACCTATTTTTGAAGCTCATAATTTTGTGTGTGCAAATATTGCATATATGAAACAAATATTTCAGAAACATATTGAGGAACACGTATTAGATTGAAAGTCCTATGATAAAAAAGTTTACTGAGAATGTTGGCTGAATATTTTGACATTAAGCCTATTGGAAAGTACCTAATTCAAATCTTCACAGTGTTCTCTTTGTGGCACGTTTTAGAGAAAACTACAAAAGCTGTAAAGCTTTAACTTTACAAAAGTATAGCCGTGCTCCCTCTTATTAACTGTAAGGAATATGGCTACAGTTAAACATATAGTTAGCTAGTTATTTAGACAAATATAAAATGTACCCATTCATTCTTCCACACCTTTGTCTTCAGCTCTTGATGATATTACACAAATACCTACCTTAGTTTGAAATAAATACATGTCCCATATAGGAATGACCTTGAACTACCTTTAAAGGTCACTGAATTGCTTATGATGCCAAAATTTCATAAGTTACACCATAGTTATGGCGAAGCTTCCTCACTGCGGCTACACAATAGGTAGATAGGTAACTACTGTAGTTATTAGTATTTTATTATTGTTATTGTTATGATGATGATGATGATGATGATGATGATGATGATGATTATAATGATGATGATGATGATGATGATGATTAGTAGTAGTAGTAGTACCACAACTACTGCTACTGCTATTATTCTTATTATTATTATTATTATTGTAAAACAATAATAATAATAATAACAACAGCAGCAATAACAACAACAACACCTCATGCATGTTTAAGAAGACTGCTAATAACCTGACCTGAAAAATCTGCGACAAGCTACATCCTGTCAGCTTTTCCGGCCATTATGCGGTAATAACAAGCTGGTTTGGAATAACTAATTTTGTTAAATTTATGACGGCGTTTCACAGAAGCCTCGTCCTACTTTTGCAAGCCTAGTGTTGAAAGTTATTGCCTCAGCGTCGTATATTCCTGCAAGGTTAAGTTTACATGGTTTATGGAACGTGTAGAGCAAGTGACGGGGTAATACTTGCATTCAGAGGTGCTGCCGGGTGCTGAATATTTATTACTCTGAGGCGTTCCCGATTGGCGAATATTTGCTTATGATGTTGCTTAAAGCTAGTAAAGTGGAGGCAAAGTGTTGAAGGCTTGGATAAGTGTGAATGATTGTCATCTGCCTGTCTATCTGTATCTGTCTATCGGTCTGTCTATGCCTATCCACCTACCTATCTCTCTGTCTACCTATCCGTGTTTCTATCTATATTTGTCTACCTAGGCTACCCAAGCGTCATAATCCAGGAGGGGGTTGTCACAAGCATTATGGCATACGTGTCTCCCTGCTGTCCGTCATCAGGCTACCTTTCCTTTGGCTCACGCTGCACACGTTCATATACCTCTACACCCCCAAAACTATCCGACAAGCCCAAGGTCACTGAGAAAGGTAAAATGTAAAGGTCACTGGGAAAAGTTAGCTCAAACGGCTTCGATCGAATTTGACAAGAAGTTGCTGGAAGAGTTAAGGATTATGCAAGATTGAAGAAATATGATTTCGAGAGTAAAATGTCGAAGGTCATGGTCACAGGACGATGTCAAATAACATTCCCTTAATCCAGTTGGTGGTCGCAGTTGTTGGACTTCTGGAGTTGTTCTTTTTCTTCGTCATCGTGGGCGTCGTCGTCGTCGTCGCAATTCTTTTTCTTTTTCTTTGTCATTGTCCTTATTGTTAATCCTCTTTTTCTTCATCATCATCATCTTCTTGTTATGCTTTCTTTTTTATTTTTTCCTTTTTTCCTTTTTTCTTTTTTCCTTTTCTTTTCTGTGTTCCTTTTTCTTTTTCCTTTTCTTCTTTTTCTTTTCTTATTTCTTTACGTACTATTATTATTATTATTATTATTATTATTGTCCTTATTGTTAATCCTCTAAAGGTGAATGTAGGGAAGAGTAAAGTGATGGTCTTTGAGAGAGGTGAAGTTAGTGAATGTACAGCGAGGTTGGATGGTGAGGAATTGGAAAATGTGAGTACGTTTAAGTACTTGGGTAGTGTGATGAGTAAGGATGGAGGTTTGGAGGGTGAAGTGCTTGAAAGGGTACAGCAGGGAAGAAAGGTTGCTGGTTCTTTGAAAGCAGTGATAAGAAACAGGGAAGTGAGCATGGAAGTAAAAAAGTTACTACATGACAGTATTGTGATACCAACTCTAACGTACGGAAGTGAAGCTCTGACATTGTTGGAAGGACACAAGTCAAGAGTGAGAGCAGTGGAAATGAGTTATTTAAGAGGAGCCTGTGGAGTCACGTGGAGAGACAGGCTGACGAATGAGGATATAAAGGAGCGTTGTGGTGTGGATGTGGATGTGATAGGAAGCGTTATGAGGAACACACTGAGGTGGTTTGGCCATGTGGAGAGGATGGAGGGTGAAAGACTGACGAAGAGAGTGTATGTGAGTGAGGTGGAGGGGGGGAGAGGGAGGGGGAGGCCAAGGATGTTCCATGTTATTCTCTTCAAACCATAGGGTCCAAGATTAGGTCATCGTAATCCGATACCCTCGTGAGGTAGATCGATAAGAAACGTTCCATATTATTCCCTTAAAACTTAGGGTCCAAGATTAGTCCTTCGTAATGCGACACATTTAGAGGTAGATCGATAACAAACATAGACTACTGACGATTCTGTGTGATCGACAATAGACAAGTAAACATTTCGGGATCGAACCAATACGAGGCCATCATTCTGACTGGGGTATTCAAACCAATAATACATCAGGCACCCCTTATTTACGACAAGATGCCTAGTTTTATATCGCAAAAAACATTATGACCTTGTATTATACACTGTTGTAACTTGTATTCACTGACCCACATAATAAATTAAAAGTACCGTACCATCTACGACAACCCAATCCTTCCTGTGCACTGATATTGTTCTTACTTGATTTCCATTGTTAACCCATTAATATAATATAATATTATATACATATTATCTCTCTCTCTCTCTCTCTCTCTCTCTATTTATCTGTCTATCTATCTATCTATCTATCTATCTATATATATATATGCATGGATGGGGTTATAAAAGAGATACAAGGTAGGGCAGTGGATGTTGGAGCGGCCATAGTGAGAGAGGGCAGTGTTTGGAAACTACCTGTACTGTTGTTTGCAGATGATACTGCGTTGTTAAGTGAAGACGAAGAGGAGCTGCAAGGCTTGGTGGATGGGTTTGGGAGAGTGTGTAAGAAACGGAATCTAGAGGTGAATGTAGGGAAGAGTAAAGTTATGGTCTTCGAGAGAAGTGAAATCAGGGAATGTACAGTGAGGCTGGATGAGGAGGAAATGGCTAATGTGGGTGCATTTAAGTACTTGGGTAGCGTGGTGAGTAAGGATGGAAGTTTGAGGGTGAAGTGCTTGAAAGGGTGCAACAGGCAAGAAAGGTTGCTGATTCCTTGAAAACAGTGATAAGAAACAGGGAAGTGTAAAAGCTACTACGTGACAGTATTGTCATGTATGGATGTGATGCTTGGACCTTGTTGGAGGGATAGAAGTCAAGAGTGAAAGCTGTGGAAATGAGTTATTTGAGAGGAACGTGAGGAGTCACATGGAGAGACAGACTGACAAATTAGGAAGTGAAGGAGCGTTGTGATGTGGATGTGGATGTGATAGGAAGCATTAGGAGAAAAACACTGAGGTGGTCTGGACATATGGAGAGGATGAAGAACGAGAGACTGACGAGGAGAGTGCATGTGAGTGAGGTGGAGAAGGGGAGAGGGAGGGTGAGGCCAAGGATGGTATGGAGCGATGGAGTGGAGAGGTACATGAGAGAGGGATGTGTCCAGCAGGTCAATGAAATGGCGGGGGACAGGGCGACATATATATATATATATATATATATATATATATATATATATATATATATATATATATTTGTCTACCTATTTGTCTATCTGTCTATCTATCTGTCTATCTGCATATCTATCTATCTATCTATCTATCTATCTATATATATATATATATGTGTGTGTGTGTGTGTGTGTGTGTGTGTGTGTGTGTGTGTGTGTGTGGTTTCCTGCAAAAAATTGCAGGAATAACTGATAGACTTTCCATGAAAAAATATTTGCGAATACCGGTTTCGTTTCCTTCCACACCATTATTAAATCAGTGACGAACTCTGAAAAAAAAAGAAAAATGATTTTTGCATATTTTTCGTTTGTCACGACTTCCGCCTATTTTGGCCGTCGCGTCGTGCGCGACCGCCATTTCTTCTCTGACACTCCTTGGACTTTACCCCAATCTAATGCAAAAGGAACTAAGTCGATAACTGCTACCGTTTTTTTGGAGAAGAAGCTAAGAAACGCACAAACAGACGTTTTCTAGAAACGAACAAACACAGGCAATTTTGCGTGCAACTTCCGACGATTTTCTTGCTGTCGCGTCGCTCGCGATCGCCAATTTCTTCTTTGTATTCTTCTGACTCTTCCTGGTGTTAGCCCGACATATTGCAAGAATAATTAGGTCGATGTCTATTATTGATATCGTGAAAGAAATGAAGAAGCTCACATATGCACACGTACACAAGTTGACTATTATTTAGATTTATTGATTGATTGATTGATTTTTCTTTATTTATTCATTTGTTTATTAATTTATATGTCCTAAGTTCTTTGCCTATTTCTTCACTTTATCAGCTGCGGGTACTGCCAGCCACAACACAAAGCACATTGTGTAGGAGGAGGGAAACTTAACTCAGATGTATTACTTTTTTGGCTTTGGTCGAAAGAAAGGCCTTCCTATTTTGTATATTTTACAACTCTACATATGTCTTCACTATTTGAATGACTGCCATCCCCCTTCCCCTTTCCAAAAAATTAAATATTCATTGTGTAGGGAGGAAAAAACTCATATTTTATTGATTTCTCATACTTGTAAAAAAAAAAAAGTCATATTATCATACATATTTTCCAACTCCTTTCCCGTGCTCCTTCAATTTATAAACAACGACTACTGATTTCTCGTTTTTGTTGCTAATAGAATTTTCTTCTGTTTTATATATTTTCCAGCTACCTTTGCGTACTTCTTAACTTTACCAAGTCCAACCACCGACATTACAAATCCGATTGAACTAGACGAACTACTCTAAGTATTTCCTGTTTGTATTTTTGTTGCTATTGTTTACTCAAAGTTTTCCCTTCCATAATATCGAAAGCTTTCTTCACATACTATTACCCATTCCCCTTCATATCCACCAATATGCACAACAAGCATATCTCAGTCTGTGGCAAGACGTCTTTATCCTGGAGGGGACTGACCAAGGAGAAAATCGCTTCTGTGTCATCTTTTGCGACATTTTGCTTTACGTCATCACCCAGATATCTGCCATTCCATAAATACCGCATATCACAATGGAAATTGAATCTGTTGCTGTCATCCTGCATGACACTCTATGTTCTTAATTATGTGGGAAACCCTGTATAGGGTACCTGGGGCATACGATACTTCGAAGCAAATTTATTTTGATGATTTCCTATTAGCATTACATGTTATTTATTGTGTGTATGGGGTTGTTATTTGTATATCGATATTTGTAATACATATATATATTTTTTTCGTATCGTCTACATGAGGATTAAAAAAAATGTAATGTCAACTGTCTAAATGAATCTTGAAAGTCAATTACAATACAGCCATCTGTCCCATATGCATCTTTATGAGTCCCGAACAAATTGCTAAGGAAAAGGTGTAAGAAAAGATCCATCTGGCAACTGGCACTAATGAGGCAGAGAACTGAGTGACGCATCATTGATTTATTGATCTATATGCACTTTTACGGCTTTGCTTTCTTGTTCTTTTCCTTTCTGAGGTTTGAGTGATGTTCAGTGGTTTATTCTCTCTCTCTCTCTCTCTCTCTCTCTCTCTCTCAGATGATTGAGGTGAGCATGGAAAGAAGTTAACATGAATAAAAAGAGTAATTTGTTGTCTTAGAAAATTGCTTGCTTGTCAGGCAGACTTGACACCCAGCCCAGACACCTCTGCAAATTATTTTTTTTTTCCAGTCTTCCAACGCTGATATAACTTTTCCTGTTAAATTTTCACTGGAAGGACCAAAGCTTTCATTAGAGAGCCTTGTAGCTTACAAGCCATGCCAGAGGTGTGTGGGTGTGTGTGTGTGTGTGTGTGTGTGTGTGTGTGTGTGTGTGTGTGTGTGTGTGTGTGTGTAAATACAGGTTTCTCTAACCGTCAACACCAAACAACATGCACATCACACACTACACTTCCTTTTCAAAATTAAAACCAAAATGGCGTCTTATAACTAAGCCTTGGAGCCCACAGGGAGGAAGGACCATAAATGCCCCCACCATCTGCCCCTCTCCCAGTGACGACTCAACGAGTTGCCTGTAACCACTGTCTAACTCACTTCATCATTTCTGCAACATTGTTGCCTTTCTTCTAACTTTCTGTCTGTTGAACAGCGCCTCTCCTCCCCTAAACCTCACCTTCTCTTCTTATAGCCTCAACTGTCTGAGGCAACTCATAGCAAACCCTTCTCTGCATCCTCCTATTTTCTCCATACATATTTCAAACCCAAAGGTGTTTGTTGTGTATATGTACACAGCGACTTATCTTGGTCTCGTGTTCCTGAAACTGATTCTTCTGAATTCTCTTCTCTCTGGCTTCGGCTTTCCTGTCGTTCTGAGACTAAGTATATCTGTGCTGTGTACTTATCCCCTGACTGTACTAACTATGAAAAATTCTTCGATTATCTTACTTCTGCAATGGAACACATCGTATCCATTTCTCTTAAATCTCCATTCTGGGAGATTTCAATGTTCACCACCACCTTTGGCTCTCCTCTCCTTTTGCTGATCCACCTGGTGAACAAACCAACATCTTTTCGATCCTTAATGGTCTAGTGCTGCTTGAACAGCGCCCTACCCGTATCCCTGACCGCCTTGGAAAGAGTTTCAACATACTTACCTCTTCCTTACAACTAATCCTTCTGCTTTCACTGTTAATCTTTTCTCTCCATTGGGCTCCTCCAGTCACAGCCTTATTACCTTAACTTGATATGACTGTGGACCCTCCAAAGAAACGTCAGTTGTCGCACTTTGGACTGCTGATTGGGAGGCCTTCATTATTTTCCCTGGAATTATTACTGTTTCCATGCCTAGGAGCCATCTGAATGTGTCTTATCAATTACGGAGGTTATTCTCTCGGGCATGGAAGCACACACTCCTTTCTCATATCCCTTGACTAATGCAAAAAAGCCTTGGTTTAATCACGCTTGTTCTAATGCTGTCCACAACAAGGAGAGGGCCTATAAAAAGTACTGGAGCCAACCCACCTCAGAATCATATCTTTTTTATGTTTCTGTCCGGAATCGTGCTAAGTCTGTTCTTTGTTTTACTAAAAATAATTTCATCTGTACTAAATGATCTCAACTTTCCAACTCGAATTCTTCACGCTCTTTCTGCCACTTTGCCAAAACCTTTCTAACAACATTACCTAATCCTTCCTTCCTCTTTTCTACTCTGATAGCTCTGTAGCTATTTCTTCTACTGATAAAGCAGATATCTTTGCTCAGACTTTCTCCTCCAGTTCCACCTTAGACGATTCCAGTACAGTTCCTCCATCACTTCCCCCCCTCTGACTTCCTCATGGCAGACATAAAATTTCTTCAACTGATGTATTTTCTGCCATCGCTGCCCCCAGTACTAACAAGGCATATGGGCCTGATGGGGTCCTTCCTGTTGTCCTCAAGAACTGTGCTTCTGTACTTTCATCCTGCATAGGTAAACTCTTTTGCCATTGTCTCTCAACTTGTACCTTTCCTTTTTACTGTAAGAGTTCTCTCGTTCAGCCAGTCCCAAATAAGGGTGACCATTCCCAAGCCTCTAACTATCGCCTAATTGCTTTAACATCATGTTTCTCAAAAGTTTTCGAGTCTATTCTTAACAGAAAAATTTTAAAACATCTTTCCTGTCACAACCTTCTTTCTGATCGTTAGTATGGGATCCGTCAGGGATGTTCCACAGGCGATCTTCACCTACCTTTCAGACTCTTGGTCATCCTCTTTTTGGAACTTTGGCAAAAGCTTTGCCATTACACTTGACATTTCAAAGGCTTTCGATCGAGTCTGGCACAAAATATTATTTTCCAAATTGCCCTCTTACAGATTTTTCCTTCTGTCTGTGCCTTCATATATAGTTTCCTTTCTTGTTGTTCTATAGCTGCTGTTGTTGACGGTCACATTTTTTCTTCTAGACCTATTAACAGTGGAGTTCCTCAGGGCTCTATCCTATCACCAGCTCTCTTCCATTTACTCATCAGTGACCTTCTAAGCTGTACATGTAAACCTATCCACTCATACGCTGATGATTCCACCGTTCATCTTGCCATTCGGTTCCCGCAACGTCCATCTCAGCAGTTTCTTCAACAAACAAGGGACGAGGGTATGGTACACCTAATGTCTGACTTGGCTCGTATCTCTGACTGGGGTAAAAGTAATCTTATTGTTTTTGATGCATCAAAAACTCAGTTCTTACACCTAACAATCCGACAAAATCTTCCACAGGAGTACCCGCTAATGTTTAATATTATCTAGTTCAATCTTGCATCATCCTTAAACATTCTTGGGGTTTCATTCTCTCAGGATTTATATTCGAAAGATCATATTTCTTCTATAAAATCTGCTTCCAAGAGTTTAGGTGTGCTAGGCTTACTCTGTACCTTCTTTACCCTTGCGCAGTTGTTGACTTTATACATGGGTTTTATTTACCCCTGTGTAAAGCATAACTCTCATGTGTGGGGAGGCTTCCCACATACAGCTCTTCTCAACTAGGTGGAGTCAAAGGCTTTTTCGTCTCATTAACTCTCCTCCTCCTACTGGCTTCCTTCACCATCTGTCTCTTCGTCGCACTGTTGCATCTTTAACTCTTTTTTTATTGCTACTTTAATGGTAACTGCTCCTCTGAACTGTCTGCTTGCATCCCTCCACCTGTACGATTGGCGTGTGGCACCCGTCTAGCAACAAACTCTCAACCCTTTTCTGTTCAACATTCCAATGCAAGAGTTAACTTTTACTCCTAGTCCTTTATTTATGCAACAGGTCAACTCAGGAACTGTCCCCCTTTGTCTGTGTTTCCTGCTTTTTATAATCTCCAGTCTTTCAAACGAAGTATGTCCACACATCTCAAAATGAATGGAGCGTGAATTTGGCTCTCTGTTTTAGTGTTTTTGCTTTTTTCTTGGAAGGAACGGTTTGCTGGCTCGTGGCCTTTGGTTCCTTCTTCCTTGCATAGTATATGTATATATATATATATATATATAAAATATTGTTGTCAGTATACCTTCTGATATTTATAAGTACTGTATACATGGGTGAGACAGGAGGGTGGAAAGGTTGTTGATGGAGCATTGATGGATTATGTGGTTGTGTCCAGGAATGTAATAGGAAGATTGTTGGATGTGAGAGTTCTGAGAGGGGAGGGTGGAGGTTTGTCTGACCACAACCTGGTGGAGGGAAAGTTAAGAGTAGGTAAGAGATGGGTGAGTGCTAGGAGGGTTAGGTGTGGCAGGGAGGTTTTGAAAGTGAGTGAGTTGGATTAAAGAGAAAAAATAATAGAGTATCAGAAGAAATTGAAAGATGAGTGGAGCGCAGTGAAAGATCAGGAAAATGGCAGTGTGGAGGAGGAATGGCAGTTGTTTAAGAGTGCTGTGGTGGGGCATTCAGAAGAGGTGTGTGGTGTTAGACATGTGGGTGGTGGTGTAAGAAAAGGAAGTGAATGGTGGTGCGAGAAAGTAAGAATGGCTGTGGCCAAGAAGAGACGTGCATATGAAGTGTGGCTGCGGAGGAAGGATGAGGTGTCATATGAGAGGTATAAGGAAAAGAGTAGTAGGGCGAGAAGGGCTGTCGTGATGCTAAAGTGGCAGCAGATGAGAGGTGGGGTAGGTGGCTGACTGAGAATTTTCAACAGAATAAGAAAATGTTTTGGAAGGAGGTGAAAAGGGTGCAAAAGGAAGAGTCTGGGAAGGAAGAGCGAGTACAAGCAGAGGATAGAAGGATGTTAATTGAGATGGATGCAGTAAGGAAGAGATGGGCAGAGTATTTTGAAAGATTGTTAAATGTAGAGGAGGAAAGGGTGGCTGAGATTGTGGCGGATGGAAGGGTGCAAGGAATAAATGTGTTGGGAGAGTTGAATGATTCTTTGATCACGAAGGAGGGAGTAGAGGAGGCAGTAAAGGAGATGAAAAATGGGAAAGCTGCAGGTATGGATGGGTGTGCTGTGGAATGCCTGAAGGGTGGTGGAGTGACTGGTTAGTAAGATTGTTGAATGTGTACTTTGTGAAAGGTATGGTGCCAATTGACTGGGCAAGTGCTTGTGTGATCCCGTTGTATAAAGGCAAAAGTATGAATGTACTAGCTTTAGGGGTATAAGTCTGTTGAGTGTTGCAGGTAAGGTGTATGGTAGAGCGTTAGTAAAGAGAGTTAGAGAGGGTACAGAGGGAGTGATTGGTGATGAGCAGCGTGGCTTTAGGAGAGGGAAAGGATGCGTGGATCAGGTGTTTACTGTGAGACAAGTGTGTGAAAAGTATTTAGCGAAAGGCAAGGATGTGTTTTGAGCATTCGTGGATTTAGAGAAAGCGTATGATAGAATTGATTGGGAGGCTCTTTGGACTGTTTTAAGATTGCATGGATAGGTTACTAAAAGGAGTGACTTTTTTTTTTTTTTTTATAAATAGTAGGGCGTGTGTAAGTGTGGGAAATGCTGTGAGTGATTGGTTTCCCATGAGAGTGGGGCTGCGACAGGGATGTGTGATGTCGCCTTGGTTGTTTATTATTTATATGGATGGTGTTGTAAGGGAGGTGAATGCAAGAGTTTTAGGTGGAGGTCTGAGTCTGGTGAATGTTGATGGTGGAGAGTGGAATATGAAGCAGCTGCTGTTTGCAGATGATACTGCACTGGTGGCTGATTCAGAGGAGAAATTGAGACAGTTGGTAGATGAGTTTGGAAGTGTGTGTGAAAGGAGGAAATTGAAAGTAAATAAGTATAAGAGTAAAATGATGAAGTGTACGAGGTTGGTAGATGGTAGAGGGATGAATATAGTTTTGAATGGTGAGTTGCTTGAGGAGGTAGAGTGTTTTAAATATTTAGGGTCACATGTTGTTGTGGATGGAAGAACAGATGCAGAATTGAAGTTTAGAATTAATGAAGTTGGAAACGTGCTGGGAGGAATGAAAAAAGTGTTTAGATGTCGTTCACTTAGAATGGATGTAAAGAGAAGGCTGTATGAGGGTGTTGTGGTACCGACTGCATTGTATGGGGCTGAAACATGGAATATGGGTGTAGCAGAGAGGAAAAGTTTGAATGTAATGGAGATGAGGTGTCTGAGGAGTATGTGTGGAGTGACGCGTATGGATCGAATGCGAAATGAAGAAGTGCGAAGGTGAACTGGAGTTGTTTGAGAGATGGCTGACAGAGTTGAGCAGAGGGTGTTGCGATGGTTTGGGCATACAGAGAGAATGGATCATGAGCGATTGGTGAAAAAGATAACTAGATATGATGTGAGAGGTGTAAGGCTGAGAGGGAGACCACGAATAGGATGGATGAACAGTGTGAAGAGAGTGCTGGATGCGAGAGGGATGTCTGTTGAGCAAGGAAGAGTGGCTGTGTGTGACAGAAATAAATGGAGAGAAACTGTGAATAAATAAATGACGACACAGCCCTAAGGGGATATTCTCCCGCATTGGTCTGATCAGCTAATCAGGTCAGGTGCGGGTAAGGGGATGGGTCTATTATGATATGGCAGGGGTAAACCAGCTCTGCTGTTGGGCCCTGCTGCGGATGTCACTGATTGCACTTCGCAGTTGACCCTTGTGTGGTGTGGTGCGGTGAGGATCTATCTCTTCTCCCCTTTGGGGCTAAGATGCAAATGAATGTGTTTGAATGGATGAGTAAATGGGGAGTGTGTCGTCCTGTCTCGGCTACCTCTCTTTCCTTGGGGGAAGCAACCTAGGTATATAGATAGATAGATAGACACCTCCTGTGAACTGGTTTATAGACTGGAGTAAAATTTGTGCCTTTAATGTATTGTCGGTGTTTTGTGGCTTCCAGCCTCATCAATACGTCAAACTGGTGGACCGCAGACTGAAGTTACGCTCTTTGTTCAGTCCTCCTTCCTTTTTTCATGATGCAGGAAGGGAGCTGAGTAAAGTTTGTATATCTAAACAAAAAGGGGCGCCCACTTATATTGGTGCAACAACATGAAGGCGTTCGTTTCCAAGAAATGTGCTGTTTCAGAGAATGTCCTTTGACTTAGAAATTAATATAACTTCTTGATAGCCAGTTTGAAACTAAAGTTGAATTGCTGCATATGACATATTGAGATTTATTTAGAGGTATTTCATTTTCCGTCACTGACTCATATGTTTTATTAACCCTTTAACCGCGGGCATTGTTTTGCCGCGACTGGCCTCTCCCGCGGGGGTTTCAGCCAAATGTAAACAAACCTTTAAACCTTAATAACTCTGCACAGAATAAAGCTAGAGAAAAAAAATAAGGTACCATTAGAAAGTACTAACCTTCAGCTTTGCAGTGATGTAGGTTTCATGACTTTGTTGCCTTTCACAGGACGGGCAGTGCCGTTAGAAGTGAGGGGTGTAAAATCACTATTTTACGCCCCACACAGCAGTACCAAATGCCAACCACTTTCTGATAACAGTACTATAAACATATATGAACACTGCACATACGATAAACACCCACTCTGTGTTCACTGAGGTAGGTAAAAGGCACTGTAATTGCCCGCACTTCACTGCGGCATCACACGCTCACTGACGTTTTGGTTAGCGGTGATGTTTTCATTATTTCTAACTTCTGTTACTATTTTACATATAATCTGGGCAATATACATTATATTTACACTGCACTTATTACTATATTGCGTCACTGTCGCATCACAGAATTACAGCAGTGCCGCAGATTTTCTTATTACCATATCACTTATATACTGGCCATATTTACATAATTTTCTAGGTAAAATATCTCTTATTACTATATTATACAATTATTGGTAAAGCACGTCACTGTCGCATCACAGAATCACAGCAGTGCTGCAGATTCTCTTATTACAATATCACTTATTATACTGGTCAATATTTACATTGTTTTCTAGGCAAAATATCGCTTATTACTACATTATCCATTATACAATTATTGGTAAAGCACGTCACTGTCGCATCACTGTATATCACTGTCACTGTCAGTATTTACTCAGAGAGTGGTACTCGGCAAAGCATGGAGTCACACAGAGAGCGACTTGGCATTCCTGGCACTGGTGTGTGCTCATTTTGCTCGTCCGAGGCCTCCGTGTGGTGTTATGACACACTCTGCAGGGGCCCTGTGACAACCTGCTGCCTGCAGTGAGAGGCAATTTCACAAGCTGGTGCCGGCTCATGTAACTGCGGCACTCAAGACGGTCAGGTTGTATGTCAGAGTGTCGCCTCGGGACCAATGCCATCACCTGACCAAATCGTGCAAGCAGCTGCTGCACGACAGTCTTGGAGAACTGTCTCAGGGATGGTTGCCTTATGCCCCTGACTTGTGTCTTGTAGAGGAGGAAGGCGTTGAGCATGCACATATCGAGCATGTGGAGGCAAGCCTTCCTGTACCATCGGGTGTTTCTCCTGAGACAGTCTATTTCGCCAATCATCATGTCAGACTTATCAACAAGTCTCATGTTGATTTTGTAGTCAATGACGGCATCGGGCTTCGTGATTGGCTCTCCCGTCCTGTAGCTGACCTTCCCAGTTCTCTGCAATTCCCCCTTGTGGATGGTGCTGAGCATATTCACGACCTTCTTGTCGTGCCACCTGATCGCCAGAAGCTTGTCAGACTTCTTCAGGTGCACATCTCCCTTGGATGATGATGATGATGCTTCTGGGAAACTTGGCCACTCTTTCCTATGGCTCCGTACAGTGCCAACAGTGCCAATGCCGTGTTCAGCCAGGTATTTGGCGAGTTTCGGTGCTGTGTAATAATTGTCTGTGTACAGCACATGATTCCCACCAAAATACCTCTCCATCAGCACTTTTACAACGGAGCCAGAGAAGCCAAAGGGGTCTTTCCTGTCCACGTCCATTGTACTTGCAGAGTAGATCACGAAATCAAGGATATATCCCGTCTCACAGTCACACAGCACAAAGAACTTTATCCCAAAGCGGTGACGTTTGCTGGGGATGTACTGCATGAATTTGAGATGCCCTCTGAACAATACCAGGGATTCATCTATGACGACTTTTTGCATAGGACGGAAAAATCGCATAAATCGATCCCTAATCCTGTTGAGAAAATCCCTCACTTTCCACAAAGGGTCAGATTGGGACAGGTTTCCATTGTCAGTGAAGTGTAGGTATCCTAGCAGCTGTCGGAACCGATCTCATGACATGTACTTACCGAATGTCGGGATTGAAGTAATGTCATCAACCAGCCAGTACTCCTCCAACTCATGTCTCTTGATATGGGGCATCAAGAACATGAGAGCAAAGAACACATACAGCTCTCTGATCCCGACAGGCAACCACGACACTTGCTTTGGTGAGCCAATAGGTCCCAGCCCTTCTGTTACACACTGAGCTGCATACCTATTGGTCTCATCGCTGACAAACTGCACGATTTCATCATCCATGAAGGCCAGAAAGTAGTCAACAAAGTCATCTCCTTCGTTGCATGGGAAGGCAGGCTGTATTCCCGCATTTGTCATGTCAAACGGCGGATTGTGTGGCTGAAAATCAGCACCATCAGACCAAACAAATGCATCCATTTTCCCGGTGCGTGGTTCAGTGGCAGTGGCAGGTCGCATTGCACTCTTTTCCCCGTGAGAAGGAGCTGAGGTGGAGGCAATGCGTGAGGCAATGGGTGAGGCAGGAGGTGAGCGGGAGGGGGGTGAGTGGGGGGGTGGCGAGGGTGAGGGAGCTGGGCGGGGGGCAGGCGGGGGGGTTACTGACCTGGTGTGTGGTGAAATCTGACCCTTTCTTCCCCGCTTATCACCTCGCTTATCACCCCGCTTTGCCCTCCTACTGCCACGCATCCCCTTTGTTCTAGGCCGGCCTGCCCTGCTTACCCTGCCTGCATGGCCTGCACGGCCTGCCTTCCCTCACTGTGCAGGCTCTGGGAATTCATATTCCTCAGATGATGTAGACTGAGGAGAGGGCATGGCAGAAGATGAAGAAGATGTGAGGGCAATAGGGCTAGGGGAACGGGAAAGTGGTGGGAAATGTTTGCTAGGGCCTGGTGTAGGAGACGTAAGTTTACGCTTCACTCCCTTCCCACGTGCTACACCAATTTTCCCCATAGGCGCCTTCCCTTTCCCAGAGTAAGTTGGGGGCGGTGAGGGGGAAACAACATGTTCACTTTCATCACTGTCACTGTCAATGCTAAACGGTTCACCACCAATCACTGCAAAATCGTCACTACTACTTGGTGTAAGTGTATCACTCTCACTGCCACAATCCAGAGTTGTATTTACAGTTTTATCCAGCTCTGTCCTAATTTCTAGGGTGCTCAACCCCTTCTGCCTCGCTGTCGGCAGTTCCTTCCTCGGTGTAGAGGTCGAAGGCACACTAGCACTAATAATTTCCGAGGAGGAAGCGAGTGACGATGACTCGGGACGGAGCGCCATTATCACGCACAGAGCTGGACAGATACTGACTGATGCGTGTCAGGGCAGGGGTGGGGGGGCCCCCTTGGGGTGGGAGGAGGGAGGTGTAGGAGGGCTGGCGTGAAAGAACTCGACAGCTACTCTTGCGTGAGACAATTTGCGCACATGAAAAACACGCGGTGTTCAAAATATTCACGAACATTCCAGAATGACACCCACGGTTTGGTCCAGTTTTGTCGATGTCATTCTGGAATGACACCCGTGGTTAAATGGTTAATAACTACCACAAAAGCCTGTTTCTGGCTGCATCCCTTAGGGGTTTCCTCCCTACCTTCCGATTTTCGGTGGACAGGAGCTTTCTCACGTTAGTGTCATTGATATGGATGGAGAGAAGCAGATGTGCCTCCTGCTTTGGAATGAAACCTCCTCACACTTCTCAAGGTTCTGTGAGAAAGACCCTAGTTCATCCTGGCAGGGAACCATCTTCCATGTCGGGGTGGCTGCTTGTCATCGTTATTTATAACCTGCAGCGTCCCAACGACGTATGGGTATGTTACAATTTTTTTCATGTTCAATCCCGACAACACACCAGTACGTCCTGCTGTTGCGAGGTCCGTAATTTGCAAATTTGTCAAGTTTTGTGGGTGATTTTGAGTAGGCTTATGTGGGAGACCTTCCTCTACCAGCCACCAACACTGCCTGACCCCGTGTGACAACTGCACCCCATTGTCTCAGCACCTCACCTGTTAGCAGTGATCCAGTAAAGACATGTCGCTCACTATAATAGTATGGCCTGTAAATATGTGATAACAGTTATATAAGGTGGAAAATGGTATTATGTTTGTGGAAAAGTATAATGTAAATTGAAAAATAGAGTGTAAGTTGAAGCGACAGTCATTGTGACTCAATTGTGCAAGAATTTGGCAATTTTGATGTGTTCGGTGAAACAGTGCTTATATCACCTATATTATTGTGTGAAAACCAATATATTCTTGTACTACATATAAATTCGTAACCAGTTAGCAAATATCTACCTATTCTGAGTGGTCTGCAATAGTTACCCCTACCATAGAAAACGAGACAGCAGCAGCGCACCCCCAGAGAAGATGGTACCAGGTGATTGGAGGGAGACCTGTATTGTGCACTTGTATGTTCAGGTAAGCACTTATTTTGGTATTTTCCAATGTTTCTCATAAAAAGTAGAGATTTGGGATTTTTTTTTTTTTTTCACAAACCTGCCGGGATTGGTGGGGGTCACTGGGGAGAAATCAGCCAGGAGAAGGCGGGTTAAGAGAAACAGCATGTCGAGGGTAATTTCTCTAGGCTACTTCACGCAAAATAACTAGAGACACTGAGAGGCCCAAACATCGTACATATGTCCTCTTTGCTTCCAACACATTGCAAGCACAGCATGAACACATGGATCTGTTCAGTGCAGTACTTGCAGAAAATGGATTGACATCATAGGGACTACACCTACAGATTCAAGACAACGTCACAGCACATGGGCATGTGTCAGGTGCAAACTTCCACACAGTCCTCCAGCCACAACGAAATCAGTCTTCCCCATCCCCTCCAACAACCCTCCCACTCACACAAACACAAACATCACAGCTCAATCTCAGTGCACAAGCACTACACATACTACGCAAACTATAGTTAAACGTCAATGGCCTCCGCAGACAAAATAGGAAATAGAACGATTCCGTCACGGCCATGACATAAAATTAGGACTCCAACAAGAAGCGAATTTGACACACACACACACACACACAAACACACACACACATATGGAAAGAAGTGACTAGTGGAGTACCACAGGGTTCAGTGCTGGCACCAATCATGTTTTTAGTGTATATAAAAGATATAAACAGTAACACTGGAAATGAGAGCTATCTGAATATGTTTGCAGATGATGCAAAAATACAAAGGAGAATTACTAACACAGACTCTTGTAAAGAGCTACAAGAAGAATTAAATAAACTTCATGAATGGAGTAGTGCATGGCAAATGGAATTCAATGTGGACAAGTGTCAAGTAATCAAGTTTGGTAAAAGTGGAAAAAGACCTGATTGGGATTATAAGTTAGGAAATAAAACCCTATACCGATCAGAAAGAGAGAAAGAGCTAGGTGTGATTATCAATGACAGACTATCTCCGGCTGACCACATCAGCGAGAAGGTACGGAACATGTATACACTGCTTGCAAATATGAGAATAGCATTCACATACATAAATGAAGACATGCTAAGAAGGATAATAACATCATTCATTAGACCAACCTTGGAATATGTATCAGTAGTCTGGAGTCCTCATCTCAAAAAACACATAGACAAGATTGAAAAAGTTCAAAGGGCCGCTACAAGATGGATACCAAACTTAAGGGACCTAAGCTACGAAGAAAGACTAAATAAACTGAATCTACCAACACTACAGGAGAGAAGGAAAAGAGGTGACATGATAATGCTATATAAGTGCATATCAGGGAAGGAGAAAATAGACATAAATGATTACTTAATATATGGAGAAGCATCAGCAAGAGGACACTGCAAAAAACTGCATAAAAAGAGAGGTGATAAAGACGTAAGGAAATTCAGTTTCCGAAACTGAGCAATTGATCAATGGAATGCACTACCGAATGAAATAGTGTGTGCCAAAACAATTCACAAATTTAAGGATATGTACGATAAATATGGTTTAAGACACGGGACAGTACGAGCTTAACTCATTCCTGTAAAGATACAATTAGGTAAGAACAATTAGGTAAGAACACACACACACACAAAAGCACTTGAATATCATACACATTTCATACATCCACACAGACAGAACAGAGGCCTATGGAGTAGGCCTCATTACATACATTCACACAACAATCCTCTACCAAGTCAAAACGGAAAGTAACAAGAAAGTCACTTTTCCTGGATGGCACAACAGAATATATACAATTACAGTGCAAAAATGAGGAATAACACCAAACATTGGCCTGCCAGATATTTACCTGGTAAGTCATCGCAATAAAGAAACTTCTCTAATAGTTCCACATGACTTAGTAATCTTACCTACGCTCGTCAACCTATACATCCACAATATTCCCCGAGCCCGGCCTCCAACAAGCATTGCCTCATATGCAGATGACATCATCATAACCACCACAGACCACCCTGCAGACACTGTCTGCACACTGCAACAGGATTACCTCAACATTGCGAACTTGGATCGAGGACAGTAAGCTGACGATCACCCCAGTCAAATCCGCCACCAACTTATCACCAGCAGTAAACTTGAACATATGTACTGAGCTCATATCAAACTTATCAGTGCCTTTGTGCCACCCACATCCTCCATTAACATCCTTGCAGTGACATGTGACACTAAACATACACTGAAATACAACCTCAGAGACATCAAAATGCAGCGCACCTCCAAATGAAATCAGAGCAACCACAATGCCAGACTTTGGGCAACAAAAAGAAACACTTTCCTTACTCTCCAAAAAATTACACTAAATCAGTGATGTCCTATTCCTTCTTTTGATTGGCTTCCATCATCTATTGCTCAGTACAACATCTTGTGAACCATACAAAACAGTGCCCTATGAATCACCCGTGGCTGAACCATACCTTCTCATTCATCTCACTTACAGTCTGAAACTATACCACTTTGATATCAGAGGCAAGCACTGCCATGGAGCAGGCTGTGCCAGTACACCACACACCTGCCATTTAATGGCATACAGCACACTAAAACCCATAAGATGGCGAAGCTTCCTCATTGTGGCTACACAATAATTATTTGGTAGGCAGTTAATATAACTGTTTTTCTTATCTTATTGTTATTATTAGTGCTATTATTATTATTATTATTATTATTATTATTATTATTACTTTTACTATTATTATTATTATTATTATTATTATTATTACTTTTATTGTTATTATTGTTATTATTGTTATTATTATTATTATTATTATTATTATTATTACTATTATTATTATTGGTGATGGTGGATTGGGGCACCCATTATCTACTCACTCAATTTTTGGGTGCCTTATGGTCTCTACACTGAGCAACAAGCCGAGTGGTTTTCTGTACACAGGAAACCATTTACTAAGCTTGATGGTAACCTTATAACTGGGGTTTTGGCCCGGCTAAGTGTCCCAGATTCCCCTAACTAAAATTGCTTAATCAAGGCAGTTGTTTCAGAGAGCCTTGGAGGGTCCAATACCTGTCCAGGGCCCCAACCAATTGAGCAGATCCGCATGGTCATGTGGATGTGATAAGTGTCAATGAGGAGAGCAAGAGGGTGTAAGTGCTAAATGTGTTCAAGAGTGACAGATATGCCGTGATGGCATTGTGTGATACAAAGATGAAAGGGTGTGAAGTGGAGGAGTGGAAGGATGTGAAATGTGTAAGACTGGGCATGAATGGGGAAGGAAGATGCAAGGAAGGAGTTGCTTTGTTGAATGAGGTGTGGCAGAGTTGAATGAGAAATTACAAATGTGTCAGCTCGAGGTGTATGTATGTCAAGTTCATGTTTGAGAAGGTGACAGTGGCGTATGCACCGTGTGAGGACAGGAGTGAGATAGAGAAAGATAGGTTTTGGGATGAGTTCGATGAAGCAGTGTGAGAAATGCCCACGAGCTATATAAAGTGGTGCTAATGGGCGATATGAGTGGAAGAGTAGGCACTTGTCCTGAGGATAACACAATGGGTTGTAATGGAGTACCAGGAGAAAATGATAATGGGAAGCGACTGAAGGATATGTTTAAAAAAAGGAGGTTGTACCTTTATTACTCGTATTTCAAGACAATGATGCACATAAATAAACATGGTATAGAGGGAACGGGGATCGTGTTGAAAGGAGCCTGATTGATAATGCTCGAAGAGAGGTCGATGATGGGAATGGTTGCTGATACAAGGGCCGTGAGAGGACGATGTGGAGGTCTGTCAGATCATATGATTGTGGTATGCAAAATCAAGCTGAGAGGAGTGAGGTGGACCAGGAGAGAAAGGAACAGTCAGGAAGAAAGACAAAGTCGAGAAGCTGAGGATCAAAGAAATGGCAGATAAATACAGGACCAAAGTAAGGGGAGTAGTTAAAATCAGTGAATAGGAATTAAATGGATCTGGGCAGCCTGTAATATGCATATAGGAACTGCTTAGTTAGATGTGCTAAAGCGATGTGTGGCGTGGCAAGAGTAACGAAAAAAAAAAAAGAAAGTTACGATATGGTGGGATGAAGAGATTAAGCAAGAAAGCGGAAGAAAAGAGGAAGAAGTGGCTAGAGTGGTTACAGGACAGGGGTTCAATTGAAATAACTGAATATATTGACAGCAAGAAGCATGTAAAGAGACTAGTCAAGAGGAAAAAGATGGAGGTAAATGATGATCTAGGAAGAAAAATGAATGAAAACTACTATTAAAATAGAAAGTTATTCTGGAAAGAGGTGTGGAAATGTAGAAGTGAAAGCGGAAAGAAATGTGAAGGTGTGAAGAATGTAAGTGGTATATTATCAACCCATAGGGATGAAGTAAGGACCAGATGGAAAGGATATTTTTAAAACCTGATGAATGGAAATAGAGAGAGCATGAGCCATTGTAAACATGATTGGTTTTGGGGATGTGCAGAGAAAGAATGCAGTGCCAGGAAACGTGACACTCGCATAGGTGAAGAGCACTGTGATGCGGCTGAAAAATGGGAAAGCAGCTGGGGTTAATGAGGTGTTTGCAGAGATGATCAAGTGTGGTGGAGAGAGCGGAATGAAATGCTTGTTGGAGATATGTAAGAAGGCATGGATGAGTGAAACTGTGCCAGCAGAGTGGAAAAAGGCTATGATTGTACCCCTGTACATCAGACGAGCGAAGTGAGTGCAAGAATTATCGTGGGATAAGTTTATTGAGTCTGGCAGGGAAGGTATATGGAAGAATTAATTATAGAGAAAGTAAGAAAGATATCAGAAGTCCTAGTGAGTGATGAACAGGGTGGCTTTGGGAGTGGCAAAGGATGTGTGGATCACATATTTGCAGTGAGACAGATAGTGGAGGAGGCTTGTGAGAAGCACTATAATGTTAATGGCATTCATGGATCTAGAAAAAGCATACGACAAAGTAGACAGAGAAGGATTGTGGAAGGTTTTGCGCATGTACGGTATAGATGGTAGGCCGCTAGGTGCCGGCAAGAGTTTTTATGATGGTAGTGACGCATGTGTAATGGTTATTGGGCATCTAAGTGAATGGTTCACGATTGGTGTGGCCGTGCAACAAGGTTGTGTGATGTCCCCATGTTATCCAGTATATATATGGATGGGGTGATGAGAGAAGTACAAACACGAGAAATGGAGAGGGGGATGGCGTTGGTAATGAATGGTGATGGATGGAATATCTCATATTTGTTGTATGCTAATGATGCAGTACTACTTGTACGGTAAATACCGGACAAGAACTTGGTAGACTAGTGCAGAGTTTTGCTGATGTCTGTGAGCGTAGTGCCTTGAGAGTAAATTTAGAAAAGTGTAAAGTGATGGTTAGTTAGAGAGAAGGTGACTTCCAGCACGTTGTTACAGTGAATGGAGAGAAAGACTGGAATTGGTGAGAGAGTTCAAATACCTGGGTACGGTGATAGAAAGAGAGGAAAAATGTGAAAAAGAAGTGGAAAGTAGAGTGACGCAAGGAAGAAATGTAGCTGGTGCAATGAACGCCTTAATAAGGAATAGAGGCTCGAGTAATGCAGGGCACGGGGCATACATGAAGGAGTGTTAGTGCCAACTTTAACATATGGATGTGGGACTATGGTGTGGCATGAAAATAAAAAGTCAGGAGTGAGACCAGTGGAGATGGGACTGTTGAGGATTGTATGTGGAGTACAGAGTGTGGATAGGATATGAAATAATGCGATTCGTGAAAGATGTGGAGTGAGGAAGTCCGTGGACACCAGAAGCGAAGAGGGTGTACTGAGATGGTATGTTCATGTGCAGAGAATGGATAAAAATAGAGTGGTGAAAAGGTATATCTGAGCCAATTTGAAGGAGGGAGGTGGCGAGGTAGGCCAAGGAGAAGGTGGAGAGATGTGATGAATGAGTGTGTAGAGAAAAGAGGTTTGGAAATCGGTGAGGCTAGGGGACTGACAAGAGATCGAGCTGGCTGGATGATTATTATGAGAAGAAGCGTATGATCACGGACTTGGCACCCCATTTTAACGTGACAGTGTCCGGATTGACTCTACTGGATACGTTTATGTGAAGCTACAGAACGTGATGAATGTTTATGGCGTATCATATAGAGACAGGATTCATGGGGCTTGAATGATGAGTGAATGGAAGCGTGGCCCATTGGAGTGGGAAAATTTGGCTCTCTGAACATTGCTACTCCTCACCCTGCCCTAGGGTGGGAATGGAGGTCCGGATGATGGTGATGATGATGATGATGATGATGATGATGATTATTATTATTAGTAGCAGTACCAGTGCTAGTAATGGTCTTGGTGGTGAGGGTAGTAGGAGTTGGAGGAGGATGGAGAGGAGGTGAAATAAACAGAAACAGAAACAACAACAGCACTAACAACAGCAGCAATAACAACAACAACACCTCATGCATGTTTAAGAAGACTGCTAATAACCTGACCTGAAAAATCTGCGACAAGCTACATCCTGTCAGGTTTTCCGGGCATTATGCGGTAATAACAAGCTGGTTTGGAATAACTAATTTTGTTAAATTTATGACGGCGTTTCACAGAAGCCTCGTCCTATTTTTGCAAGCCTAGTGTTGAAAGTTATTGCCTCAGCGTCGTATATTCCTGCAGAGTTAAGTTTACATGGTTTATGGAATCTGTAGAGCAAATGACAGGGTAATACTTGCATTCAGAGGTGCTGCCGAGTGCTGAATATTTGATACTCTGAGGTGTTCCCGATTGGCTAATATTTGCTTATGATATTGCTTAAAGCTTATGATTGTTTGTTTGTCTGTCTGTCTATCTATCTGTATCTGTCTGTCTGTCTGTGTCGATATACCTTCCTACTTATTTGCCTATCTATCTATGTATCTATCTATATTTGTCTATGCACCCAAGCCTAATAATCCAGGAGTGGATGGCCATGAGCACTGTATCTTATTTGTCGCCCTGTCCCCCTCCATCAGGCTACCCTTCATCTGACTCACACCGCTCACTTTCATATAGCCTACCTCTTCACCCTAAAATTATCCGACAAGGGTCAAGATTACAGAAAAAGGTCGTATGTAAAGGTCGCTGAGAAAAGTTAGCTCTAGGAGTTTTAATTTAATTTGACAAGAAGTTGCTGGAAGGATTAAGGATTATGCAAGACTGAAATAATATGATTTGGGAGTAAAATGTCGAAGGTCATGGTCACAGGACGATGTCAAATAATATTCCCTTAATCCAGCTGGTGGTCGCAGTTGTTGCTGTCTTGGAGTTCGTCTTCTTCGTCATCGTGGTCGTCATGGTCATCGTCGTCGCTATTCTTCTTCTCTTTCATCTTCGTCGTTGTCGTTATAACTCATAATCATCATCATCATCATCATCATCTTCTTCTTCTTCTTCTTCTTCTTCTTTGCTTTCTTTTTTCCTTTTTTCGTTTTTCTTTGTGTATTTTTTTCTTTTGTCCTTTTTCTTTTCTTTGTCATCTTTTTTCTTTTCGCCTTATTTTTTTTCTTCTTTTTGTATTGTTATTATTATTATTGTTGTTATTAATATTATTATTATTATTATTATTATTACTTTTTTCTTATTATTATTTTGCTATTATTATTGTTATTATTATTATTATTATTATTATTATTATTATTATTTGGTGGAGGTAAGCTGAGAAATAAATGTGCTTGTCATGGCGTGTCACGAAAAATGACTTTTAGGCCTCAAGGAACGGACAGTCCAGTTTATGTATGTTTACAGTATGACATACCATTAATAATGTTTTTGTTATTTTTGTTGTTATTATTATTATTATTATTATTATTATTACTACTACTACTACTACTACTATTATTGAAAGGAGGCATCTCTTTGAACGACGTCCGAATGTTTCTCACCTTCGAGTTTGCACGTCAGGTTCTGCACTCCAACTGACTTAATCGATTTTACCAAAGTTGTGGCAAAGCATACCACACCACACAAAATCAGCCTCCAACAACACACATCACTCTACACTAAGTCTTCCATCCATACCATAGCACACCACAACACCACACAAAATCTCCCGCCCATACCGCACCTTACCACAGAAAATCACCCTCCCACGCCACAAAAAAATCACTCTCCCACCCCACGCCACAAAAAATCACTCTTCCACACCACAAAAAAATCATCCTCCCTACACGACACCACACCACACCACATCACACTATACCACACCAGATATCTCTCCCCCACCACAGCACATCACATATAATCACCCTTCTACACACCACACTATTCTCCCCCACCACACCACACCACACCACACCACGTATTATTACCCTGTCACACCACACCACACAAAATCATTTTCCTCCACCACATCACACCACACCACACAACGTATAGTCATCCTCCCAAACCACACCACACAAACTCAATCTCCCCAACCACATCAGACTAGACTTGATTAACCTCCTACACCACATCACATCATATACTGTAGTTCTTCCCCACCACACCGCATATAATAAACCTTTCACACCACACCACACCACACCAAATCACTCTCGCACACCACATCAAGGACATTAGCTGATGAGCTCTGAAACTGTTTCATCTAAAGCTTTTATACTTGCTTCTACTGATGTAGCACGAAAGATAAAGAAATTAGAGTGTGCAAAATTCTTATGACTGCTGGTCCTCCTTTGAACAATAATTTACGCTGGGAAAAATAAAGGTAGGTAACCAGTTCCATATTATTCCTTTCAAACCATAGGATCCAAGACTAGTCCTTCGTAATCTAGTACATTTAGATGTAGATCGATAACAATCGTAGACTAATTGCGATTCTACATGGTCGACAATCCTAAACATTTGGGGATCGAACCAGTACAAAGCCGTCATTCCGACTGGGCTATAATATATACATCAGGCGCCCCTTAGTTACGACAGGGAATCTATCATGAGTTTGTTTGCAAATCGGGCCCAGTTTTATATCGCAAAAAAAAACATTGCGACCTTGTATGATGCAGTATTGTACCTTGTGTTCATTGTCTCATATCATAGACTAAAAGTACTGTACTACCTACGACAACCCAAAACTTACTGTGCACTGACAATATTCTTACTTGATATCCATTCTTACCCCATTAATATATATATATATATATATATATATATATATATATATATGTGTGTGTGTGTGTGTGTGTGTGTGTGTGTGTGTTAATGCTGGCCCGGGAAAATTTGCGGGAATAACTGATAGCCTTTCCATCAAAAATTATTGTGAATACAATTATCTTCTCTTTCCATACCGTTATTGAGTCACAGTGACCAGTTCTAACCAAAACAATAGAAAAAAAATTATTTTCGCATATTTTCGCTTTCTTTTTATATAGATAATGAATGGAGGAAGGAAAAACAAAGGGGAAAAAAATAAGTCCATGTGCCTAAAGGCATCCTCCATTCATAAAGTATTTATAACAACTGGATTTGAATTGAAGTAGATTAAATGTTTGTGGGAAACAACTCCCAGGAAGTGAATTCCGGAGAGTAGTAGTTCTGGGGATAAATGAATTTTGATAAGCAGAGGTTCTGCATTGCAGGGGAGACAAAGTGAATTCATAGGCGCTCCCAGCTGCCCGAGTATTTCGGGAGAAAATGTGAAGGGGAGGAACAATTGAAACCAGTTCGTCTGAACACTTACGGTAAAAATATCTATAAAATAATGCTAAAGAAGCAACATCTCTACGTACTGATAATGGAGGAAGGTCTTGTGTGATGGCAGGATTATTGAATAATCTAATAGCTTTATTTTGAATTTTGTCCAACTGCCTCAATGCAACCGCTCCACATCCACCCCACAGTGGTGAACAGTATTCGATCTGAGAACGCACATGACTTTTGTATATTGTGGCCATCTGCTCGTCAGTGAAGAACTCACGAACTCTGTACATAAGTCCCGTTTTTTTGGAAGCATTTTTAGCAAGGGATTTAACATAAGTTGTCCAGCTTAGGTTGGGGTTTAGAGTAACACATAGGATATCAATTGTAGTGGATTGTAGTGGATATGGGAATATTGACATCATTTAAAATTATGTGAGAGTCTGTGGGATTCTTTCTGTTGGAGAAATTAATATATTTAGTTTTATGAGCATTAAATGAGACCAGATTTGTTTGTCCCCATTGATTAATTTTAGAAAGGTCCCGGTTCAGAGAAATTGCTGTGTTTATTTGGGAATTTATAATATCAAATTGTGTAAAGGAGGTACTAAATGTGAAAGAACTACGAAGGGTCGAGTCATCGGCATAAGAGTGTATTGGGTTGTGAGTGACAGATAGGAGGTCATTTATATGAATGGGGAAGAGGGTTGGCGCCAAAACTTATCCCTGAGGTACACCAGCATTTATGGAATGAAACTGGGAATAAATATCATCTACCATGACCCATATTTTTCTATTATGAAGGTAAGAAGAAATTAGAGGAACCAGTGATGCAAGGCCATAGTGTGACATCTTAGACAATAAGGCCTGGTGCCATACTCTGTCAAATGCTTTTGATAATTATCTAGTGCTATTGTGTGTTTCACTGTGTTGGTCTATTGTTTTGTTAATCTGATGGGTAAGAAGGCAAAGAATGTCTACAGTTGAACGTTCTTGTTTAAATCCATACTGCCGATCATTGATTAATTTATTGATTTCTAGATGCTTGATTATGTGTTTGTTAACCCCTTAACCGCGGGGCGTCACTTTCGTGACGCTTGGGAGCAAGGGATCATACCGCGGGGCGTCGCTTTTGTGATTCTGTGTTATTTTGAATTCACCCGGGCTTCCAAGTAGGGGCTTGTATCATCTATCAGTACTGCCAATGTCCAACACTAGTCAGCACTCCTAATCTCACCTGTACTCCCATCCATTGTTGACAATTTAGCCATTTCTCCCCGTTCTTGACTCCCCTCCCTACCCCCCCTCCATTACCCTATCCTCTCGCCTGCCCGGCTGTGCTACGCTAAGTAAATCTTCCCTGGAATTTTTCACTGATTTCATCTATTGAAATGAGCCCTATGTCCTATTCTTATACCAAATAATATATACAAGAAAGAAATAAGGTAAGTGAGAGTGCCATACACCTGGATTTGGCTAATTATCACCTGACAACACCTCACGTGCACTCGTTCACTAATTTTCGCTGTTTTTTCCCCCTTGAAATATGCCGTATAATCTATTTTCGTAATAAATATACATGTAAGGAGGGAAGGGAGAAGCCTAAGTGATATTTACATTCACCTGGAACTACCTAATTTATAATGTATTGTCTAGATTTCCTGCCAATCATATCAGTGCTAGACAAAGCTGTTTCAAGATTTAACATTGGTAGCTCTGAATATGTATCTCCTAAGTAGGCCTCTAATCTATTTTCGTAATAAATATACATGTAAGGAGGGAAGGGAGAAGCCTAAGTGATATTTACATTCACCTGGAACTACCAAATTTATAATGTATTGTCTAGATTTCCTGCCAATCATATCAGTGCTAGACTTAGCTGTTTCAAGAAGTAATATTGGTAACTCTGAATAACCCCTAAAGCAGGCCTCCACGCTGGCCCTCCGTTATCAGTTCACTCTCATCTTCCGAAGCGAGGGCACGTATGTTTCTTCTTGCTGACTTCAAGGCCTTTTTCACCCCCATGCAAATGGCCCTGTGACCTTTACCCCCTACTAAACCTCGTGTGGAAAGAGGTAAAGGGCTGACAATTGATAAAAGAGTGACTACGATCTTTCTATTGAGTAAAACAGTGCAAGTGGAATTGTAAATAATGTGTAAATAATGTGTAAACAGCAAGTGAAAGTAATGAATGTAAATATACGTGAACAATGGAAAATAGTTTTATAAGTTATTTCATGTGACAGTGCACAACACAGTGTAAATAAAATAGAAATGTAAATAACGTAAATAAAATAGAGAACGTAAATAGAAATGTAAATGAGTAGTATTATAAGAATACGAGTATATACCCTAGGAGTAATGAAAGTGAAAGTTTCACTCTAGCATGTCTGAATGCTATGAGTTATGAGAGTGAAGATGAAAGTGACATTCACTCTCAATGCCAGTATACAGGACGAGAAAGTGAATGCTACGTATTTTACTGAAAGAAATTGAATCCCTACAGTGACAATAAACTAATACTACTGAAGGAAACTTATGGATAAAGACTGTAGATATATATAAGTGTTATATAGTAATAGAAATATAAAGTGTGAGGGGTTTTATGAATAATAAATGACAGAGTACCAAGAGCGAACTAGTGACAGTGCGACGATCAGACGCGCTCGTAATTTCCATTGCTTTCACATGTTTTTTTTTTTTGAGTATGGATCCCAAACTACTTGAAAATTGCAGAATAGTGTTTATAGTGTTTGTATCTGGCTGTGGTAATCATATTACGGGTTGTCGGGAAGTGTAAAGTGGAGACTTCGTTACCCTACTTCAGAGGTCTCCACAAGTCCTACGGTAACCGACGAAGGCTCAACAATCATTCCAGGAGAAAGCTGAAGGTATGTGCCATAAGCATATATAATTTTATTATTCTAGGACTAATAACTGATTTTTGGCAAATATTTTTTGAGAGTCTGTCGGAGCCCAAATAACCCCGCGGCACACGCAAGTCATTGGTAAACAAGCCCGCGGTGTAGGGGTTAATTAGCGTGTCAAAAACTTTGCCGAGAATGGAAGTTATTGCAATTGGTCTATAGTTTGATAGATCAGAAGTTGCCCCTTGTTTAGGAACAGGATGGATATTTGCTTGACTTCCAAGAGGCCGGAAAACTTGAGGTACAGATGCATAAGCGGAAAAATTTTGTCAATACAGGAGCCAACACTGAGGAGCAATTTTTAAGTACTATTGAAGGAATTTCATCTGGACCAGTAGCTTTGTCTGCTGAGAGATTCTGTAATACAGCTTGTACGTATCTGGTGTAAATCATGAAAGGAGGTATTTGAGGGGAATCAAAATCAAGTACAGGAATATTGTAATTTTCTGTATTTAGGGCTGAGTTTGTTGAAAAAATGTCAACATGAAGTTTGGCTTTTCCACGTGGGTCACTCACTAGATTTCCATTAGGGGACTGTAAAGGTGGAATGGAAGAGGAGGTAGTGCAGTTAGTTTTGAACGAATTAAGGGTTGACCAGAATATTTTGTTATCATTTGGGTTGTTTAGTAGTTTGTTAGCCTGTCTATACAGAAAGTTTGATTTAGAAAGATTGATGATAGTTTTAGCATGGTTTTTGATATTTCTATAATAGTTAAAGACTTCTTTGGTGTTGGTCCTTGTATAAGTGTTATAGGCTATTGTTTTATGTTCTGTTACTCTAGCACAATTGTGGTCAAACCAGTTAGGAGAATTACGTCTTTTTCTGTAACTATTATGGGGAATGAATATTTCCATGCCGACTTTAATGAAATCCTGTATGTGACCCAATGTGGAATTTGCATCTTGAGAGAAAAAGGAGGTCCAAGGAACATCCATGATAAAATTATGGAGGCCCTCCCAGTCTGCCCTGTCATAGTGCCATTTAGTCACCATGACCTGTTCAGAGCAAGATGGTGTGGTAGGTGTTAAACTGGTGGCTTGAATCAGACAATGATCCGAGGGGGGACTTCACTTGTCGCGATTTCCGACAATCTTGCGTCATCACGTCGTGCACGACCGCCATTTCTTTTCTGACACTCCCTGGCCTTACCCCAGTCTAATGCAAAAAGATTTAGTTCGATATCTGCTACCGTTCTCGTGAAAGAAACTATGAAATTCACAGACAGATAATTTCGAGAAACGAACAAGCACACAGGCATTTTCGCATGTCATGATTTCCGACGATTACGTGCCCTCACGTCGCTCGCGATCGCCATTTTTTTTTCTTGGTATTCTTCTGACAGTTTCTGGAGATAGCCCGACCTAATGCAAGAAGAAATAGGTCGATGTCTGTTAATGATCTCGTGAAAGAAATGAACAAGCTCACCGACACACACATACACAGACTGACTGTTATTTAGATTTATTCTTTTATTTTTCTTTATTTATTCATTTATTTATCTATTTATATTTCCTAAGTTCCTTACCTATTTCTTCACCTTATCAGCTACGAGTACTGCCAACCACAACACAAAGCGCATTATGCAGGGAGAGGGAAACTTACTGTAACTCGGATGTATTACTTTCTTGGTTTCGGTCGAAAGAAAGACCTTTCTATTTTGTATATTCTACTACTCTACATATTCCATCACTTTATAAATGACTGCCATTCCACCCCCCCTCCGAAAAAAAAAAAATCCTTGTGTAGGGAATAAAAATCTCATATTTTATCGGCCGTTTTTATTTTAAAGTTTCTTATTATCATAGATACTGTATTTTCCAACTCTTTTTTTTCGTATTCCATCAATTTACAGACTACTACTACTGATTTCTCGTTATTGTTGGTAACAGAATTTTCTTCTGTTTTATATATTTTCCAACTACCTTTGCGTAGTTCTTAACTTTACCCAGTCCAACTAACGACATCATAAATCCCATTGTGCCAGAAGAACCTCTTTAAATACTTCTTATTTGTGTTTGTTGTTGCTATAGTTTAGTCAAACAAAGTTTTCCCTTCTAAAACATTGATAGACATCTTCACATTCCATTGTCCTTTCCCCTTCACATACATCACTATGCACAACAGGCATTTCTCTGTCTGTAGCGAGACTTCTTTATCCAGGAGGGGACTGGCCAAGAACATATCGCTTCTGTGTCATCTTTTGCAACATTTTGCTTTACGTCATCACCCAGATATCTTCCATTCCATAAATACCGCCACTCACAATACAAATTGAAGCTGTTGTTGTCACCCTGCATGACACTCGCTCGCATGTTCTTAATTATGTAGGAATCCCTGTATACCTGGTGGCATAAAATTTTTCGAAGCAAATGTTTTTTTTACGATTTTCTATTAGCATTACATGTTAGTTTTGTGTGTGTGCAATTGTGTTATCTGTATAGACTTTTTTTTAGTAACATATACATGAGGATAAAAAAATGTAATGTCAGTAGTCTAAGTAAGTCCCGAAAGTCAATTAGAATACGGCCATCTATCCCATATGCATAATTATGAGTCCCGATTAAATTGTTAAGGAAGAGATGTAAGGAAAGATCCATCTGGCATCTGGCACTGATGAGGCAGAGAGCTGAGTGACGAATCTTTGATTGATTGGTCTGCATACACTTTTACAGCTTTGCTTTCTTGCTCCTCTCCTTTCTGAGGTGTGAGTGACGTTGCCCAATGATTCTCTCTCTCTCTCTCTCTCTCTCTCTCTCTCTCTCTCTCTTAGGTGGTTGGGGTGGGCACAGAGAACAGTAAACACGAAGAAGAAAGTAAATGGTTTTCTAACATAAGTTTGTATGTAAGGCTTGACACCCAGCCCAGACACCTCTGCAGACAGACCTTTGTTTTTCAGTCTTCCATCGCTGATGCAACTTTTCTTGTTAAATTTTCTCTGGAAGGACCTAAGGTTTCATTAGAGAGCCTTGTAGCATATTAGGGACGCCATAGGTGTGTGTGTGTGTGTGTGTGTCTGTTAGCACAATTAATTCGCAACCGCTCAAGATATCACCAAATTTTTACAGGTGTGTAGTAGGGAAAATAATCGATCACGAGTTCGAAATTGGTGAAAGTAGGTCATGGCCTGTGTGTCTGTTACCACGCTAACGTCGCAACCGCTCACTAAATTTATAAGTGTGTAGTATGGATGAAAATTACGAGTATTGTATTCAGTTTCTATGACTGTCTGTTAGCACAAACCTTCGCAACCACTGAAGATATCATCATAAAATTTTACAGCTGTGTAGTAGGGATGAAAATCTCGTACGAGTTCGAAATTGGCAAAAGCATGTGAAGGTATGTATGTCTGTTACCAAGATAACTTCACAGCCACTCAAGATATCATCGCAAAATTCTAAAAAGTTTTGTAGAAGGTATAAGAATCTCCTACGAGTTCGAAATTGGTGAAGGTAGGCCAAGGTCAAGGTCATATTCCGAGCCGCGCTAGATATGTATCGGCTCGCGGCTGGTGTGATAACCCCCCTCGGGGGTGCCTCTAGTTATTATTATTATTATTATTATTGTTTTTCTTGTTGCTGTTGTTGTTGTTGTTGTCATTGTTATTGTTGTCATTGTTGTTGTTATTATTCCTCATTATAGCAATTCCATAATACACTCACATTGTTCGTGTGAATATAAATTCGTATTGTTCATTAAGCTCATACTTAGCTTGATTACAATAAAAATAATGAGTTTCAATAGCTTTTTGCGAAAGATTTGGTTTCCATAAGGGCAATACACATTTTATTAACACGAATTCATGTGAACTACGTTCTTGTTTGTAAATAAAATTTTGAGCTAGTACACCTTTAAACTAGTTTTTAGACTGGAGCATAACTTGTGCCTTTTTATACTGTTGGTGTTTTGTGGCTTCTACATTCATCAGAACGTGAAACTGGTGGACTGCACACTGAAGCTGCGCTGTTCTTGCAGTCCCCCTTCCATTTTTCTTGAGGTAGGAAAGGAGATGAGTAAAGTTTGTATATCCAAACAAAAGAGCAGCCAGCTTATATCGGTGCCACATCATGAAGGCATCTCTTCAGGAAATGTGCTGTTTCAACGAATATCCTTGGACTTAGAAATTAATTGACTTTTTTGACAGCAAGATTGAAACTAAAGTTGAATATCTGCATTATGGATATTCAAATTTATTCAGAGGTATTTCATATTCCTTCACTGACTCTTTGGTTTTATTAGTAACTAGCAGAAAGGCCCGTCTCTGGTCGAGTCACCTAGGGTTCACCTCCCCATCTTCCTATTTTCGGTGGGGAAGGGCTTTCTCGTGTTGCCGTCGTTGATCTGGATGGAGAGAAGCACATGTGTCTCCTGCCTGGGAACGAAACCTCCTCACCCTGCCCAGTGTTGTGCGAGAAGGATCCCAGTCCATCCTGGCAAAGGGCCGTCGTCATCCATGTTGAGGTAGCTGCTCATCGTCGTCTATAACATTAAGTGAAATGGCTTGCCGGGGACAATTTCCCTACTCTCATAGTAACTAGAGACAATGTGTGACCCAAACATGATACATATGTCCTGTTTACTTCCAATACATCGCACACACAGCACGGTGACCTGGATCTGTTCATTGCAATTCTTACAGAAAGTGGATCCACCCTTGACTACGTCTCAGCACATGGGTGGGTGACAGGTGCAACACATCCACAGACATTCCTCCAGGCACACCGAAATCAGTCTCCCTCAAATATTCCTCCAGTCACACTGAAATGTCTCCCTCATCCCTTCCAACAACCCTCCCACTCACACAAACACAGACATCACAGCTCAATCTCTGTGCACGAGCATTACACCTACGACTCAAACACACTCCCGATGCACATTGCCTAGAACATACATAAACGTGCTATAGTTAAACGTAGATGGCCTCCACAGACAAAATAGGAAATAGAACAATTCCTTCACGGCCATGACATAAACATACCGGTAGGACTCCAACAAGAAAAGGATTTGACACACACACACACACACACACACACACACACACACACACACACACACACAACATCTGAATATCATACACAACTCATACATCCGCAGAGACAGAACAGAGGCCTATGGAGTAGGCCTCATTACATACATTCATACAACAATCCTCTACCAAGTCAAAACAGAGAGTAACAAGGAAGTCACTTTTCCAGGATGGGACAACATTAGATATACAATTACAGTGCAAACATGAGGAATATCACCAAACATTGGCTTGCCACTTATTTATCTTGTAAACAAGCACATTTCAGGGCAAGTCATCCCAGTAAATAAACTTCCCTAACAGTTCCACATGGTTTTTGTATCTCTTACCCACACTCGTCAACCCATACATGCATATTATTCCCAATATCCAGCCTCACAGAAATATTGCCTCATATGCAGATAACATCATCATAACCACAACAGACCACACTGCAGATACTGCCTGCACACTGTAACAGGACTACCTCAACACTGCGAAAGTGGATCGAGGACAATAGGCTGACGATCACTCTAGCCAAATCCGCCACCAACTCATTAGCAGCAGTAAACGTTGAAACAGTTACTGAACTCACATCAAACGTAACAATGTCCTTGTTCCACACACATCCTCCATTAACATCCTTGCGGTGACATAATTATGGCATTAGACATACCTTCAAATATAACCTCATAGACATGAAAATGCGATGCACCTGCAAATGCATTCAGGGCAAGCACAATGCCAGACTTTGGGCAACAAAAAGAAACACTCTGCTTACTCTAAAATAAATAAATAAATAAATAAATAATTAAAAGTAAATAAAAACTAAATCACTGATATCCTCTTCCTCCCTTGCATTGGCGTCCATTATCTGTTACTCATTAAAACATCTTGTGAACCATACAAAACAATGCCCTATGAATCACCCCGGGCTACATCAAAACTTCTGCCACACCTCACTTATAATCTGAAATTAAATTATCTTGGTGACCGAGGCACACTCTGTTATGCAGCAGACTGTGCCAGTACACAACACTCTTTTCAGTGAATGGCATACTGCACACTTAAGCCCGTAAGCAATTATCACACAAACATTAACAAAGCCTCTAAAGCAATATCCTTCCTCCATACATTCTAACACTAGCAGTGAAGAAACAACTGAATACACATTTCACACACAGGGAAATACAACACCTTCACCAGAACACTGTGTTACAAGCTCCTTTCTTGACATCCACCCACTGAAGGTGTCCGCAAATAGATAAGATAGAGTTCATCTAGCTAGGCTAACATAAGGACATTACACATCCCTTTTCAGCTGCCATCTTAGATATGGGATGGGAGGAATCACAGATTACACATGCCCTGCTTGTGGAGAATAGGCCCACACAGAGAAACACATAATAAAACACTGCACATGGACACAACATTGGTGCAGAGAAACCTCTGGGACAACCCCTTAGGGATAATTGCTCATCAGCAATCAATGACTCTCTTTGATCAGGCAGACTGGGGTTGAACGGCATCAACCACAACCTATTTACCTCCATTGACCAATTTTCATCCCATTGAACCATTTTCCTCCACTGAACTATATTCTCCTTTAATCCATTTTCCCAGTGTGTCCATTTTCAGCTTGAACGTATTTTCCCTCATGTAGCTATTTCCTAATTGGACCTACTTTCCTCATAGATAAAATTTCCCCCATGAACCCATTTTTGCTCTGGACCTTTCTTTGTACTTCATGGACCTGTATTCTTCCATGGACCTAGTTCCTGCATGAACTTATTTCTTCCATGAATGTATTATTTTTCAAGGGATCTAATTTCATCCATTGACATACTTCTCGTTCGTGGGCATATTTTCTCTTGAATGACTTATGCTTCCCATGGACTTGTTTTCATGCTGTGGATCTATTTTCCTCTCCATGGACCGATTTTCTCCGTAGATTTATTATCCCTCAGTGCAAACACACCAAATCCCCACATGGATCTTTTTTTTCACCTAGACCTAATTCCTCCTTGAACCTTTTTTACCAGTTTGATGTATGTTTTCAGTCAGGCACATTTCTCTCAAGAGCGTATATAATAAGGAACTTTCCCCACATGGATTTTTTTAAATTACTGACCAGTTTTTCCCATGGACCTATTCCTCACTGGACATAATTTCCCCATACACCCACTGACCAACCAACACCCGTATACCTACTTACTCTTCCAGTGCAGCAAGTCTGTCTCCTGAGCTTGTTTCATGGGAAACCACACATCTACCCTCCCACTACACCCAAGAACCCGACCCACCCAAGCACCTCATCCCGGCGATCCAACTACCCACCCCTACCCAGTCCACTCACCTCACCCTACCCAGCCCACTTACCCCACCAACTTACTGCACCTGCTTGGACTTTCCCACCCATTTAACCCACCAGGCCCACCAACCACTCCCTATCCACCCACCTTGCCTACCAGCCCTACCTGTCCTCCCACCTACCAACCCACCAAACTACTCACTTGGCCACCAAGCTGTGACCTTCACAAGATGACTTGAAACTTCCTACATGCGCACACACACACAGACACACACACACACACACACACACGCACACACACACACACACACACCGCTCGCTGGTGCAGTGGTAACGTTCTCGCTTGCCAACTGGTGGACGGGAGTTCGCGCCTCGTTCAGGTTGCGAAAAGTTTCACTGATGAAGTGGGTGGTTACTGTCCCCCTTGAGCAAGAGGACGGGTGTGTGTGTGTGTGTGAAGGTCACAGCCTCGCCCTTATATCGAACTATATGAGCTCTCAGCTCCCTTCCGGGAGGGTAAAAAGCTGACGATCACGACCATCAAGTGATCCTGACCGACCCGGTGAATTACACACACACACACACACACACATACAGAGAGAGAAAGAGAGAGAGAGGTGGCCAGGTGCTTTTATAGAGTAGACATATGCACCAGGTAGGTGGTGGTGTGGTTCATGTGCAAATGCTTTAACCATCTTGTCTTACATTTTTCACCGCTTATTTTCATAGACCTCTCGGTAACATAATTTTGTGAAGGCTACGAGTTAATATCTTTCTGTTGTTTTCTATGCATGCATATATATACCGTATATATCAATTCATTTCTTTTCATTTTTAAAGGCTCCAACATGCTTTCATGCGTTGGCCTTGGTCACCTAATGGTGGCTCTCCACGCTGCACGATCCATTGCAGCCTCCCTGTTCAGTCCCTTAACCCTGAGGTCACACTTAACCTGGCCCATCCCGGAGATGTGAATTCATGTCCTCACATGATGTGCACTCATATCCCAGAGACGTAAATTAACGCGGCAACATTGCAAGGTCCCTAATTTGCACAATTTTCAATTTTTGCGAGTGATTTTTGGCACGTATACACGGGACACCTTCCTCTATTCCTCTACAAGATGCCAAGCAGGGACAATGCCTTACACTGCATAACCTCTACCCCCCCCCTGCACGCCATTGTCTCGGCAATTCACCTGTTACCAGTGACCTGGCCAATAAAGACATTCAGGGCCAGAGTGATTCCCCAATCGATGACAATGTGGAGGACAAAGTTTACATAGCAGTAGAGGAAGAAACAGTCAGAAATGATGATCAGGTAATGTGGCAAAAAAGGGTCAGGTATTAGTGAGTGAAACAATGCTTATAATGCCTATATTACCGTTTGAAAACCAATATACTCTCGTACTACATATAAATTCGTACCAAGTAAATAAATAAATACCGTTTATGAGTGGTTTAGAATAGTTATCCTCCCATAGAACTCGTTTTCTTTGCAGCCAGCCTGATAGAAAACCCTGTAAGGTAAGGAGGTACTCCTACCTGGATCGAGTATTTTAAACCTCAGGTGAGCGATTTCTCTATGAATTTTCGATGTTTCTCACCAAAAGCGGATGTTTGATCCAAAAAAAAAAAAAAAAAAGGTCCAAAAATGTCGGGACTGGGGCATACCACTGCCCAGAAAACGTCGGGATGAGGGGGGTTAATGACCTCGTCCCATGTCTTTCTCGGTCTACCACCCATAACTCCACCCCCAATATTAACACTTCTCACCTTCCTCACCCAGTTATTATCCCCTATCCTCTCCACACCTCCAAACCACCTCAATCTACCTCTCCTCATCACAACACCAATACTCCAGTCCCATCCTACCTCTCAACTCTTCCATTGTAAACCCAGCCCCCCCCCAGACCTTGCACACAGGGACACACTACACATCCACCTAATCATTGTCATTTCTGTACGTCTGAGCTGGCGAATATCCTCCTCCTTTACTGCCCAGGTCTCACTACCATGCTGCATACAAAGACCCCTTAGCACGTAGGGAGAGTCCTCTCTATGTCAGGAGGGGCAAGAGCTCCCTGAACTTCTTCCAACCACTTCTCGCCCTAACCACAGAGTTAGCTCCAGTCCCACCTCCAGCACACAACATATCTCCCAAATAACAAAACTCTTCCACACACTTAAGGGATTCACCAGCAAATTCAAACTTTTCACGCCTGACAATCTCCACCTGCTCTCCCCGACACGCCATACACATAAAATCAGCATTATCTCGCAGTCTACCTCTGATACCACTACATCTCTTGTGCACCCAATTATCACAAACTCCACACAAGATGGAATTACTTCCCATGCCCTTGTGGCAAACTGCACATGGCCACTCTCCCTCGTCTTTGACAATACCGCCACCAACCCAAGATATCATCACTTTTGTTTTATTCATACCAAGTCAACAGTTCACTAAAAGATCGAACTCTCCAAAATGGTTTGATGGCAACTGTGCCAGAGCAATAGCCCAAAAGTCATTAGCGTATAACTCTTACTTAAAATCAAAAACATCTGAATCACTCTCCCAATTTAAAATTGCTAGAAATCATGCAAAAGCTGTATTAAATTTATCTAAATCAAACTTTCTTCAAAACCAAGCATCAAAACTACTTAACCCTAATGACAATAGAATATTCTGATCAACTCTTAATTCTTTCAATAATAACTTTAACAAGTCATCTTCCATTCCCCCACTAAAATCTTCAGAAGGCAACATTTCAAATGACCCGCGTGGGAAAGCAGATATCTTTGCCAGTACCTTTGCCAGAAACTCTACCATAGACGATACCAGCCAGAATGTCCCAGTACTGGAACTTGATTCTCCCGAAATTGCCCCACTTAAAATACAGACAAGATACGTAAAATCCATCCTAGACAATTTACCTACTAACAAAGCTCCAGGCCCAGATGGAATTCTGCCAATTGTTTTGAAAAAGTGTTCCCCTGAACTTGCCTCTGTCCTAGCTAAATTATTCAGACTATGCATACGTACTTCTTTATTCCCAAATTCATGGAAAGAAGCCAATATCCACCCAATTCCGAAGAAAGGAAGTTCGTCTGACCCCTCCGATTACAGACCAATAGCTGTCACATCTTCTTTTGGTAAGGTATTTGAAACTTTAATTAATAAGCACATTGTTAAACATCTAGAATCCAACAACTTAATTAGTGATAGACAATATGGTTTTCGCCACAAAAGATCCACTATTGACATACTCAAACCCTTAACTCATACCATCCATCAATCAATTGATGTTTTTGGAGAAACTCATGCAGTAGCTCTTGATATCTCTAAAGCTTTTGACAGAGTATGGCACCGTTCCGTGCTGTCCAGACTCCCTTGCTATGGACTAACGTCTTTTGTTCCTTTGATTTCTTCATATCTTAGTGACAGGAAAATAAGAGTAAAAGTAGATGATGTATATTCTAATTTCCACTCAGTTAACGCCGACGTCCCGCAGGGATCAGTTCTGGCACAAACCCTATATCTGGTTCATATTACTGATCTCTTTTCTGTCACCCACAATCCCTTTCATTCATATGCGGATGACTGAACACTACAGAGTTCATTCACGCTCAGACACCCATTTACAAAGTCTAATATTTCTACCTCTCAACTCAGTACAGCCATCTCCATGAATCAAGATCTATCTAGGATCAGTGAATGGGGACAAAACAACCTTGTCTCTTTTAATGCTAGTAAAACTAAATATATACAGTTTACTAACAGACAGATATTGCCAGATTCGTACATTACCTTCAGTGCTACTAATATTCCCATCTCCAAAAGTATTGAAATTCTTGGCGTCTCACTTAACAGTGCCCTCAGCTGGACCTTTCATGTCAGATCACTCAAAGAAACTTGGTTTATTGTACAGAGTCCGTAAGTTCTTCATCGATGAGCAATTAGCTATAATTTATAAGAGTCATGTGCGCTCTCAGCTTGATTATTGCTCACCCTTGTGGAATGGTTGTGGAGAGGTTGCATTAAAACAACTAGACAAAATTCAGAACAAAGCTATTAGAATCATTAACAACCCTGTCATTACATATAAACTACCTCCCCTGCATGTAAGAAGGAATGTTGCCTCCCTTGCATTATTTTACAGATATTTTTTTGGCAAATGCTCAGACGAAGTTGCGTCCATGGTGCCACCTCTCCAGGTCCTCCCTTGTGCTACACGGGGATCTGGTAGCGCTCATGACTGGAATGTCACTCAGCCATATAGCAGAATTTCTGCCTATCAGAATTCTTTCATTCCCCGAACTGCAACTCTCTGGAATTCACTTCCCTAGAGTTGTTTCCCTCCAAATTTCAACCCACAGCTGTTCAAGTCTAACTGTTACAAATATTTTATGAACGGAGGACGCCAGTAATCTGGTGTATGGATTTTTTTTTTTACTCATTTGTTTTTCCTTCCTCCGTTCTGTTGTTTATAAAAAAAAAAAAAAATCTGCATTTACCCTTAAGCCCTTGTGCCCCATACCATCTCTTCACTTCTTAAACCTTTCCTTCGCCTCCCTTTCGTTCTCTGCAATCAACACCAAATCATTAGCATACAACATCTCCCACAGGAGTCCGTTTCTAAAGTCTCGTGAGTGGGCTTCAAGTACCATGATAAAGAACATGGGACTCAAAACTGACCCATGATGCACACCATCATTCACGGAAAACTCATTGCTCAAATCTCCATTCACTCTTACCTGGGTGAAAGCACCCACATACACTGCCATAACCATGCTAACCAGCCACTCCTCCAAGCCAAGCTTTCTCATTGTCCACTTCACCACCTCTCTAGGGACTCTGTCAAAGGCATTTTCCAAATCAACAAGAACTAAATACAGATCCCTTCTCCTGCCAATATATATTTCCTGAAGTTGTCGAACAATGAATATGGCATCAGTGGTCCCCCTACCTGGCATACACCCAAACTGTGTCTCATCAATATTTACTCTTTCTCTAATCATGCCTTCTAAAACTCTCTCTATTACCTTCATTATCTGATCTAAAAGCTTTATACCTCTATCATTTCCTCTTTCCAGTGCATCACCCTATCCTTTATACACATTTACAATTACACTCTCCAGCCAATCATCTGGAACAACACATGCATAAAAAATCATAATTATCAGGTCAGTGACTAACCTCAACCCTATATCTCCTGAGGCCTTCAACATTTCGGCAGTCAACCCAGACACACCTGCTGCCTTCCCGACCTTCATCCTACCCATTGCCTCACTCACAGTAGCAGTATCAATCAAAAGCCAAGTGCCAAACACTGGATCTGCTGGCTCCAAACCTTCCGTCCCAGTCAAATTCCTCATTCAACAACCGGCTATAATGCTTTCTCCATGCATCTTTCATATCCTCACTGTTCAACACTACCCTTCCTTCATCATTCTTCACACACTGCTCACCTGTAATATCCCGATTGTCCCTCTTCATCTGATTTGCCACCTTATATATCATATTTTTCCTTTCCCCATGATTTAGGTTATCAAGTAAAAGTCTGTGACTCAGACCTCGCCCTGTATACCTCTCTTCTAGCCCTACGCTTGGCAGCCAATTATTCCTCCTTGCTTCTTCCATTCCCAGAAAAGCCTTCTTTCCTCCTTAACTTCAGCTTCTACACCCTCATCCCACCACCAAGTTACTTTATGTCTTGGTGGTCCTCTTGTCCAACCGCATGTTACATCAGTAACTCTCAAGAGATTGTTTTTGAGGGCTCTGTACTGTTCATTGATGCCTCTCTCTACAGCTCCCTGTTCAGCCACCACTCTCCTCATCTTGGATTAGAAGGCATCCCTTACTACTTGGTTTTTCAGCTTCCATATATTCCTGCTAGGTACATAAGTCCTCTTTTTCATCACTCGTTCTTTAACCCGTACCATCTCGGGCATTTTTGCAATTTTATACCCACCCAATCCTGGACCAAAAACGGAAAAAATTTTTATTGCATAAAACAATCCAAAAGGACATATAAATCAAGGAAAAGCAAAAAAAAAGTACTCCTTATAGGAGTAATAAGTGCAGGATGGCCGTCCATCGTATTTCGAACCCAGTTTCCCAAGCCGTGAGCTACGTTTTCCTACCCAGCTGGGCGGGATAAGAGAGAACGGGGGAGGAGAATGGGGGAATCCTCGTCCTCAATATTCTTCTTCACTGGCTCATATTCCTCCCCAGATGAGTCGTCCTGGTCTTCCTCTTCTATAGAATCACTAAATGAAGGTACAGAGTGTCCATGTGACAGTGTCAACCACCTCCTCCAGCCCAATGAGAAGAAGAAATGGCGTGACTTCTGCGACATTCTAACGCTGTGATGGACAGTGGCACACTGATTACCCAGCCATGCAAAACTAAATTCAGTGCTACAAGTGCTTGTGCACAATGTTGCCAATACATTAAGCTACTCCTTAGCAAAAAATTAGCTAGATTGAAGCAGTCAGAGACGCGCTACAGCACTCGAATTATGCTGTCGGCACCATCACATCGCTGGGATTACTCGAGACGTTTTGTACCGTCGGCACCATGCCGATGGTGGGATTGTACAGGTTAAGCACCATATCACAAATTAATAGTTTGTGCTGCTGCACACACTCCTCACTTCCTATAACTTTAACATCCTTCAGTAACCTCCTATCAGCCTGCCTTACCAGAAAATAATCTATCTAACTGCTATTTCCCCCAGACTCATACATATTTAACCTACTCTCTCTTTTCCTAAAATATGTGTTGCACACAATCATGTCCGTTGCCTCCCAAAACTTGAGTATCCTTTCCCTTTCCGCATTCCTTATACCATACGCACATCCCCCATGTATTCCCTCATAACCTTATGCTGCTTCACCTACATGACCATTTAAGTCCCCTCCCAAAACCACTATCTCATCATCCCGCATACCACCTACTACACGTATTAAATCATCCCAAAATCTATCTTTCTCTGCTTCATCCAATCCTTCCTGTGGACCATATGCCAATATAATTGCAGCTATCTTTGTACCAAATAGAATTTTCACAACCAATATCCTATCGCTTACTCTCGTAACATAACCTTAGCCCCCCATTTCTCCGCAACCATCACACCAACACTCTTATATCCGTCTGTCCCTCCATCCCAAAACAACTTTTAGTAACAGTCCTTCCCAACACTCCTTCTGGCTGATCCACCCCTGTACCGGACTTCCTGCAAACACGCCACATCCACCCACCTCCTATTGAATGCCTCAACGACTTCCCCTGCTCTTCCCCTCAAACTTTCCACATTCCATGAACCCACCCTCATCCCCCTGGGTGATTTACTGTCCTCAGGCTTGCTCTGAAACTTATTCTTGTGTTTTGTCATAGTCAGTATTATAAAGGGGGATAGACATACCATAGGTCCCACTCACTGCACAGTCCCGGGTCCAGTCAATGGATCTGGGACCCCTAGCCCACCAGCTTGCCAGTGGTTGTGGTAGTGGCCTCAGGGCACCCTAACAGGACAGCTGCAGGGACACCTTCCAAGCACACCTTGGCACTGCAACTATCCCACCATTGTACACCCACTGATAGGGCAGCCTCCTGGGGCGATACTCCCAGGTTCGGGCCCCTCTCTATTGGGCAGAATCAGCAGCCTGGGAACCGCAATGCCCTGTACCCTCTAGCACAGGCTCGAGCCCCATCTCGCCCTGGACCCATGATCTATGCCGGCAGAATCCCTGTCACGCCTCCCCCCAGAAGTCTGCCACTAGGTAGCGGGAGCAAAGTTTTCTGGCCACATGCCCTTGCTGGTGCCAACTCCTGTAACGTAGTGGGATATGTTGTGTGAAATGTAAAGGGCATGTGGTGTAGTGCATAAGATAGTTATAGGAAATGTTTGGGAGAGTATGCTGGTCTACTCTCCACGTTACTGTCGCACCGAAAAGGTCAGCAAAAGGGGATGGTTAGATAGCTGGTGAAATAGGAGCTCCAGCTCTCCTTATCACCAGCACTCCTACTCCCCTCGGGAGTACCACCCTGTTTCCTGTTCACCAGGAAACTATTCACTATGCTGGGTGGTAACCATATAACCAAATTTTGGCTCTAGTGGTTTAGTGCATAATTGTGGCTCTCCAATCGGATTGAGCCGATGAAGGTTTATATTCAAGGGGTGGTTGGGGTTTATTGCTCACATAATGCCACTCAGGGATGAGTGATGCTGATCACTTTTATCTTAAATGTCAGGACCAACTTGCCTAGCCCCGGGCTTCTATGCTCCTCATGGGGCAACGTGGGATTGGATGATGGATGGATGGACATATATATATATATATATATATATATAGTTTTCGTTTTCGTTTTTAAAGGCTCCAACATGCTTGCATGCGTTGGCCTTGGTCACCTAATGGCAGCTTTCCACGCTGCACGATCCAGTGCAGCCTCCCTGTTCAGACCCTTAACCCTGAGGTCACACTTAATGACCTCGTCTCATGTCTTTCTCGGTCTACCCCTCATAACCCCACCCCCGATATTAACACTTTTCACCTTCCTCACCCAATTATCATCCCCCATCCCCTCCAAATGTCCAAACTATCTCAATCTACCTCTCCTCATCACATCACCAATACTTTCCAGTCCCATCCTACCTCTCAACTCGTCCATTGTAAACCCAGCCCCTCCTGGACCTTGCACGCAGGGACGCACTACACATCCACCTAATCATTGTCATTTCTGTACTTATGAGCCTGCTAATATCCTCCTCCTTTACTGCCCATTTCTCACTACCACACAGCATTACACTCCTAATACATGCTGCATACAAAGACCCCGTAGCACGTAGAGAGAGCCCTCTCAATGTCAGGAGAGGCAAGAGCTCCCTGAATTTCTTCCAGCCACTTCTCACCCTAGCCACAGAGCTAGCTCCAGCCCCACCTCCTGCAAACAACATGACTTCCAAATAACAAAACTCATCCACACACTCAAGAGATTCACAAGCAAGTTCAATCCTTTCACGCTTTACAATCTCCACCTGCTCTCCCCAACACATTGTACACATAAAATCAGTATTATCTCGCAGTCTGCCTCTGATACCATTACATCTCTTGTGCACCCATTTATCACAAACACTGCACAAGATAGAATTACTTCCCATGCCCTTGTGGCAAACTGCACATGTCCACTCTCCCTCGTCTTTGACAGTACCGCCACCAACTCTAGATATCATCACTTTTGTTTTATCTGCATTTACCCTTAAGCCCTTGTGCCCCATACCATCTCTCCACTTCCTAAACCTTACCTCCGCCTCCCTTTCGTTCTCTGCAATCAACACCAAATCATCAGCATATAACATCTCCCACGGAAGTCCATTTCTAAAGTCACGTGAAAGGGATTCAAGTACCATGATAAAGAAAATGGGACTCAAAACTGACCCCTGATGCACACCAACATTCACGGATAACTCATCACTCAAATCTCCATTCACTCTAACCTGGGTGCGAGCACCCACGTACATAGCCATAATCACCCTAACCAGCCACTCCTCCAAGCCAAGCTTTCTCATTGCCCACTTCACCACCTCTCTAGGGACTCTGTCAAAGGCCTTTTCCAAATCAACAAAAACAAAATACAGATCTCTTCTTCTACCAATACACACACACACATATATATATATATATATATTTTATGCGAGGAAGAAGGAACCAAAGGCCATGAGCTGACATTAGAGTTCCCTCCAAGAGCAAAACACAATACAAGAGAGAGCCAAGTTCAAGATCCATTCATTTCGAGATGCCTGGACACACTGCATTTGAAAGACTGGAGATCATAGGCAGCAGGAAATACAGTCAGAGGGAGACAGTTCCAAAGTTGACCTGTTGCTAAATGAAGGACTGGGAGTAATGGTTAACTCTTGCATTAGAGAGTTGGACAGAAAAGGGATGAGAGTTTGCTGCTAGACGGGTGCTACGTGCCCGTCGTAGAGGTGGAGGAATGCATGCAGACAGTTCAGAGGAGCAGTGACCATTAAAGTAGCAATAGAAAGGAAATAAAGATGCAACAGTGCGATGAAGAGACAGAGGTTGAAGGGAGTCAGTAAGAGGAGGAGAGTTAATGAGACGAAAAGCCTTTGACTCCACCCTATTGAGAAGAGCTGTATGTGGGGAGCCTCCCCATACGTGAGAGTTGTACTCCACACAGGGGCGGATAAAACCCCTGTATAGAGTCAACAATTGTGCAGGGGTAAAGAAAGAACGGAGTCGGCTTAGCACACCCAATCTCTTGGAAGCAAATTTTACAAGAGATGTAATATGCTCTTTCCAAGATAAGTCCCGAGTAAAAGAAACCCCAAGCATGTTCAAGGACGATGCAGGATTAAGCTGAATATTATTAAACATTACTGGGTATACCTGTGGAAGATTTTGACGGGTTGATAGGTGTAAGAACTGAGTCTTAGATGCATTAAAAACAACCATATTATTTTTACCCCAGTCAGAGATACGAGCTAAGTCAGACATTAGGTGTACCATAGCCTCATTCCTTGTTTGTTGAAGTAACTGCTGAGATGGACACTGCGGGAACCGGATGGAAAGGTGAAGGGTGGAGTCATCAGCAAATGAGTGGATAGAGTTAGATGTACAGCTTAGAAGGTCATTGATGAATAAAAGGAAGAGAGTTGGTGATAGGACAGAGCCCTAAGGAACACCACTGTTGATAGATCTAGGAGAAGAACGATGGCCGTCTACAACAGCGGCTATAGAACGACCAGAAAGGAAGCTAGCGATAAAGGCACAGATAGAAGGATAGGAACCGTAAGAGGGTAGTTTGGAAATTAAAGATTTATGCCAGACTCGATCGAAAGCCTTTGAGATGTCAAGTTCAATGGCAAAGCTTTCTCCATAATCCCGAAAGGAGGATGACCAGGAGTCTGAAAGGTAGGTGAGAAGATTACCAGTGGAGCGTCCCTGACGGAACCCGTACTGATGATCAGAAAGAAGGTTGTGATAGGAAAGATGCCTTAAAATTTTCTATTGAGAATTAACTCGAAAACTTTTGAAATACAGGATGTTAAAACAACTGGATGAGAGTTGGAGGGTTGGGAGTGGCCACCCTTCTTTGGGATATGCTGAATGAGAGCAAACTTCCAGCATGAAGGAAAGGTACAAGTTGACAGACAAAGGCGAAAGAGTTTGCCTAGGCAGGGTGTAAGCACAGAAGCACAGTTCTTGAGAACAACAGGAGGGACTCCATCAGGCCCATAAGCCTTGTTAGTATTGAGGCCAGTGATGGCAGAAAATACATCAGCTGAAGAAATTTCCATGTCAGCCATGAGGATGTCAGAGGTGGGAAGTGATAGAGGAACAGCACCAGAATCGTCAAAGGTGGAATTGGAGGAGAAAGTCTGTGCGAAGAGATCTGCTTTATCAGTAGAAGAAATAGCTACAGAACCATCAGAGTAGAAAAGAGAAGGGAGGATGATGAGGTAAAGTTGTTAGAAAGGTTTTTGGCAAGATACCAGAAGGAGCGTGAAGAATTCGAGTTGGAGAGTTGAGAGCATTTAGTACGGATGAAATTATTTTTAGCAGAGCGAAGAACAGACTTAGCACGATTCCGGGCAGAAATGTACAGTAAAGATGATGTGATTCAGGGGTGGGTTGGCTCCAGTACGTTTTGTAGGCCCTCTCCTTGTTGCAGACAGCATTAGAACAAGCGTGATTAAACCAAGGCTTTCTTGCGTTAGTCAAAGAATATGAGAAAGGAATGTATCCTTCCATGCCCGAGAGAATAACATCCGTAATGTGCAAGGCACACTCAGATGACTCCCGGCCATGGAAGCAATAATCATTCCAGGGAAAATCAAAGAAGTACTGCCTGAGGGCCTCCCAATCCGTGGCTCCAAAATGCCACAGGTGACGTTTCCCTGGAGGGTCCACAGGCCAAACCAGAGTGATAGGACAGGTTAAGGTGATAAGGTTGTGATCGGAGGAGCCCAATGGAGAGAAAAGATTAACAGCGTAAGCAGAAGGATTAGTTGTAAGGAAGAGGTGAAGTATGTTGGAGCTGTCTCCAAGGCGGTCCGGGATATGGGTAGGGTGCTGTACTAGCTGCTGTAGGTCATTAACCCCTATACCGCGGGCTTATTTACCAATGCCTTGCGTGTGCCGCGGGGTTATTTGGGCTCTGACAGACTCTCAAAAAATATTTGCCAAAAATCAGTTATTAGTCCTAGAATAATAAAATTACATATGCTTATGGCACATACCTTCAGCTTTCTCCTGGAATGATTGTTGAGCCTTCTTCGGTTACCGTAGGACTTGTGGAGACCTCTGAAGTAGGGTAACGAAGTCTCCACTTTACACTTCCCGACAACCCGTAATATGATTACCACAGCCAGATACAAACACTATAAACACTATTCTACAATTTTCAAGTAGTTTGGGATCCATACTAAAAAAAAAAAAACACTGTGAAAGCAATGGAAATTACGAGCGCGTCTGATCGTCGCACTGGCACTAGTTCGCTCTTGGTAGTCTGTCATTTATTATTCATAAAACCCCTCACACTTTATATTTCTATTACTATATAACACTTATATATATCTACAGTCTTTATCCATAAGTTTCCTTCAGTAGTATTAGTTTATTGTCACTGTAGGGATTCAATTTATTTCAGTAAAATACGTAGCATTCACTTTCTCGTCGTGTATACTGGCATTGAGAGTGAATGTCACTTTCATCTTCACTCTCATAACTCATAGCATTCAGACATGCTAGAGTGAAACTTTCACTTTCATTACTCCTAGGGTATATACTCGTATTCTTATAATACTACTCATTTACATTTCTATTTACGTTCTCTATTTTATTTACGTTATTTACATTTCTATTTTATTTACACTGTGTTGTGCACTGTCACTTGAAATAACTTATAAAACTATTTTCCATTGTTCACGTATATTTACATTCATTACTTTCACTTGCTGTTTACACATTATTTACACATTATTTACAATTCCACTTGCACTGTTTTACTCAATAGAAAGATCGTAGTCACTCTTTTATCAATTGTCAGCCCTTTACCTCTTTCCACACGAGGTTTAGTAGGGGGTAAAGGTCACAGGGCCATTTGCATGGGGGTGAAAAAAGGCCTTGAAGTCAGCAAGAAGAAACATACGTACTCTCGCTTGGGAAGATGAGAGTGAACTGATAACGGAGGGCCAGCCAGCGTGGAGGCCTGCTAGGGGTTATTCAGAGTTACCAATATTACTTCTTGAAACAGCTAAGTCTAGCACTGATATGATTGGCAGGAAATCTAGACAATACTTTATAAATTTGGTAGTTCCAGGTGAATGTAAATATCACTTAGGCTTCTCCCTTCCCTCCTTACATGTATATTTATTACGAAAATAGATTAGAGGCCTACTTAGGAGATATATATTCAGAGCTACCAATGTTATATCTTGAAACAGCTTTGTCTAGCACTGATATGATTGGCAGGAAATCTAGACAATACATTATAAATTAGGTAGTTCCAGGTGAATGTAAATATCACTTAGGCTTCTCCCTTCCCTCCTTACATGTATATTTATTACGAAAATAGATTATATGGCATATTTCAAGGGGAAAAAAACAGCGAAAATTAGCGAACGAGTGCACGTGAGGTGTTGTCAGGTGATAATTAGCCAAATCCAGGTGTATGGCACTCTCACTTACCTTATTTCTTTCTTGTATATATTATTTGGTATAAAAATAGGACATAGGGCTTATTTCAATGGATGAAATCAGTGAAAAATTCCAGGGAAGATTTACTTAGCGTAGCACGGCCGGGCAGGCGAGTGGATAGGGTAATGGAGAGGGGGTAGGGAGGGGAGTCAAGAACGGGGAGAAATGGCTAAATTGTCAACAATGGATGGGAGTACAGATGAGATTAGGAGTGCTGACTAGTGTTGGACATTGGCAGTACTGATAGATGATACAAGCCCCCACTTGGAAGCCCGCGTGAATTCAAAATAACACAGAATCACAAAAGCGACGCCCCGCGGTATGATCCCTTGCTCCCAAGCGTCACGAAAGTGACGCCCCGCGGTTAAGGGGTTAAGGATAGAAAAGATACGGGTTTGTTCACCAGGTGGATCAGTGAAAGGAGAGGAGAACCAAAGGTGGTGGTGAACATTGAAATCTCTTAGAATGGAGATTTCAGAGAAAGGAGAAATGGATAGAATGTGTTCCATCGTAGAAGTATGATAGTCAAAGAATTTTTGATAGTCAGCAGAATTAGGGGATAAGTAAACAGTACAAATATATTTAGTCAGAGAATGACAGGAAAGCCGAAGCCAGAGTGTAGAGAATTCAGAAGAATCGAGTTCAGGAACACGGGAGCAAGATAGTCGTTGCGTATATATACACAACAGCCACCTTTGGCTTTGAAATGAGTATAGAGAAAGTAGGAGGATACAGAAAAGGGTTTGCTGTCAGTTGCCTCAGACAGCTGAGTCCCAGTTAGAAAAAGAAGTTGAGGTTTAGAGGAGGAGAGGTGGTGCTCAACAGAGCGAAAGTTAGAGGAAAGGCCGCGAATGATGCAGAAATGAAGAAGAGAGTCAGACAGTGGTTCCAGGCACCTCAAGTCGTCACCGAGAGAGGGGCGGAAGGTGGGGGCATTTATGGTCCCCCCCCCTGGGGACTCCGAGGGTGGGTGATAAGACGCCATAATTTTTTTTTTTGAATTTTAGAAAAGGATGTGTAGTGTGTACTGTGCATGAAGTTTGGTGTAGATAGAGAGAATATTTATATCTATCTATCTATCTATATCTATCTATCTATCTATCTATCTATATATCTATATCTGTCTATCTATATATATATATCTATCTATCTATATCTATCCATCTATCTATCTATATATGTATATATATATATATATATATATATATATATATATATATATATATATAATATATATATATATATATATATATATATATATATATATTACTGTATATATATATATATATATATATATATATATATATATATATATATATGTGTGTGTGTGTGTGTGTGTGTGTGTGTGTGTGTGTGTGTGTGTGTGTGTGTGTGTATGTATACACCCACACACCCACGGAGAGAGAGAGAGAGAGAGAGAGAGAGAGGGAGAAAGTTGGTAGATAGATGCATAAAACTTATGACTAATTGTATCAGTATTTATCTATTCATCAGTCTCTATGTCAATATGTGTTTCCATTGATGTTTCAATATGTCTATCCATTTGTGTCTATCTGGATTCTATCCGTTTGTCCTCCCATCTACAGTACATATAGGTCTTTGTATTCATCTTTATATAAATTGAGGACGTATTTTCCGTTATTGCTTTATCCTGTTGTTTATCTTCAATCGTGATTAAGCAGCGTGGTGATTAATGATTAATGATGACGATGACGATCATGGTGACTGAGATAGTGATAATGGTATTAAAGTAATTGATCTGAACCCTCTTGCGCATGCATAAGTTTCAGTAAGTTTCCCTGCACACGATTTTACTCTACAGGCCGCCCGCCCAGCCCACCCGTGCGCTGCTGAAAACATGTATTCTCGCCTTATTTTCGTCACCCAAACCTCAATATACCGCCATGAAACCTATATGATCTTATTCGTCGATGTTTGTTCTAGCTGATAAGCACACACACAAAAAAAAAGGGAAACAAATAAAACTACAAAGGTGGACCTGAATTAACATTTTCCAATGTCAGTTTCACTTCCCAACATCACCATTCGAATGCTTTCCATCATACAGGAAAATGTTTTTAGAAGTTTCGATAGAGAAATTCATCAGCTTTCTAATGAGAATTATTCTGTTTTGATACGATTTGCATTTTTCGAGAAAATAGCCAAAAACTGAAAGCCATAAAAAAAAAAAAAAAAAAAACGTACAGGGAACTTTCCTGCAAAAGTTTTTTCGCACACCTTATGTTTTTATTTCACATTATTGTGTAGAATTTCATGAGCTTTCTCATGGTCTAAACAGATTTTCGATACGCCTTATAGTTTCCGAGTAAATCGCAAAAAAGATTGGGTACTTACGGCTATGTGCCACTTTCATCATACGCGCACACCAAATGCTATACTTCCGCCTACGTAACAACTTTTTATCAGAGATATTACATTGTTATATCCTGTACATACGTAGAATTTACTGCTCTTTATCATGGTTCTGACAGGAAATCGATATGTCCGATACTTTTCGAGTAATTGACCGACAAAGTGACATTACTCTGAGCGCTTTTGACTTTTACCACAAGTGAGAAAAAAAACACACTCTGTTCCCCCCAGCTTTCTTATAAAATATGCTCCCAAAGGCTTATATTTTGTAATGAACATACGTAGAATTTACTGCTCTTGATCATGGTTCCTACGGGAAATCGATATGGCCAATAGTTTTCGAGTAAATTGCCGACAAAGTGAGATTACTCCGGCGAGCGTTTTCGACTATTATATACTGCAAAAAAAAAAAAAAAAAAAAAAAAAAAATCTTCCCCCGCCTTTACCTACAAAATATGCTCCCAAAGGCTTATATTTTGGTAATGAACGTACGTAGAATTTACTGCTCTTTATCAAGGGTCTTACAGGAAGTCGATACGTCCAATAGTTTTCGAGTAATAGAACGACAAAGCTAGAATACTCTTCCGATTGCTACCTAGTTTTACTGCAAGCGAAAAAAAAAAAAAAAAACTGTCTTCCCCCCCTTTGCCTGAAGACTATGCTCCCAAAGTCTTTTTATCTTTTTTTTTTTTCTTTTATGTACAGACTGTAAAATCTCCAAGGGTTGTTTTTTATTAATGTTATATCCAACTAGACATGAACACTACATTTTTCTAGTTACTGCTTATGAAACTGTACTTTCTGTCATATGTGTAATATTCAGGAGGAAATGGTTATATGTGTGGAAAATGAAGAGGTATTGATAATATGCCAATAGACATATCAACAAAATTTGGAAAACTCACTTCCTCCAGGAGTGTTGAGAGGCCTGAAGGACCTTGGTGGGATTTGAAGATGAGGAGTTATGTGGTGTGTGTGTGTGTGTGTGTGTGTGTGTGTGTGTGTGTGTGTGTGTTCTTACCTAATTGTTCTTACCTAATTTTATCTTTACAGGAATGAGTCAAGTTCCTACTGTCCCGTGTCTTAAACCATATTTATCGTACATATCCTTAAATTTGTGAATTGTTTTGGCACACACTATTTCATTCGGTAGTGCATTCCATTGATCAGTTGCTCTGTTTCGGAAACTGAATTTCCTTACGTATTTATCACCTCTCTTCTTATGCAGTTTTTTGCAGTGTCCTCTTGCTGATGCTTCTCCATATGTTAAGTAATCATTTATGTCTATTTTCTCCTTCCCTGATATGCACTTATATAGCATTATCATGTAACCTTTTTTCCTTCTATCCTGTAGTGTTGGTAGATTCAGTTTATTTAGTCTTTCTTCGTAGCTTAGGTCCCTTAAGTTTGGTATCCATCTTTTAGCGGCCCTTTGAACTTTTTCAATCTTGTCTATGTGTTTTTTGAGATGAGGACTCCAGACTACTGATGCATATTCCAGGGTTGGTCTAATGAATGATGTTATTATCCTTCTTAGCATGTCTTCATTTATGTATGTGAATGCAATTCTCATATTTGCAAGCAGTGTATACATGTTCCGTACCTTCTCGCTGATGTGGTCAGCCGGAAATAGTCTGTTATTGATAAGCACACCTAGGTCCTTCTCTCTTTCTGATGTGTATAGGGTTTTATTTCCTAACTTATAATCCCAATCAGGTCTTTTTCCATTTTTACCAAACTTGATTACATGACACTTGTCCAGATTGAATTCCATTTGCCATGTATTACTCCATTCATGAAGTTTATTTAATTCTTCTTGTAGCTCTTTACCAGAGTCTGTGTTAGTAATTCTCCTTTGTATTCTTGCATCATCTGCAAACATATTCAGATAGCTCTCATTTCTAGTGTTACTGTTTATATCATTTATATACACTAAAAACATGATTGGTGCCAGCACTGAACCCTGTGGTACTCCACTAGTCACTTCTTTCCATGATGAGTAGTTTCCTCTTAGTACTGTTCTCATTTCTCTCTTTATGAGAAAGTCTTGCATCCAACAAAACAGTTTGCCTCGAATTCCTCCTTGATGGTACAGTTTCCATAAAAGTCTTTGGTGTGGTACTGTGTCAAAAGCTTTCTTGAAATCTAAATGGATACTGTCCACCCATCCTTCTCTTTCCTGTACTGTGTTTGTTACTCTGTCATAGTAGCTCAACAGATTAGTAACACATGATTTTCCTTTTCTGAAACCAAACTGTCTTTCTGTTATCATACTGTATTCTTCTAGATGATTTACCCAAGCTTTTCTTATAAGCTTTTCTAATACCTTGCTTACAACACTGGTCAGTGATACTGGTCGGTAGTTGAGTGGATTTTGTCGATTTCCTTTCTTGAATAAAGGGACAATATTTGCTTTCTTCCAAATATCAGGTAGTTTACCTTGACCCAAGGATTTCTTGAAAATTAAAAATAATGGTTTACTTAACTCCTTTGTGTGTGTGTGTGTGTGTGTGTGTGTGTGTGTGTGCGCTCCACTAGCGAATACTTCGCTTGGTATGGTACCGTTCGAAGCAATCACCCACGCAAAGCAGGTCATCACAAACAGGACACATGTGACTTGTGTCCCTCCTCATCTTTGCCAGAGCATACAAGGCACACTGGAGCCTCCTCCGGTTGGGGATCCTCTCCCGTTGATGGCCCAGTGTGTGATCCAACTGCACTCTGTCATTGATGACTCTATGACGCTTGGTTGGATGTCCTCCTGGTCTTCCCTGGTCTGTCGTCCTGGAGGTGCAGCTGCAGGGCTGGGCATGGCAGTGGCAGCAGGTTTTCTCGACGGACAAGGAACTGCTGATGGTTGTCTCAGCACCCATACTGGTCCTGCAGGAGAAGGTCGTGCTGGCTTCTGTGCTGGTCCTCCTCCTGGAGATGGTGGTGTGGGCACCTGTCTGGTGCTGGTCCAGGATATAGTGCTGGCCCAGGAGACGGTGGTGATGGGACCTGTGCTGGTGCTGCTGCAGGTGCCGCAAGTGCTGGAAGTCCTGCTGGCCATCAGGTTGGAAGGTCAGGGGCATGGTGGATGATGTGCCCTGATGCGGGACACTCTGCTCTATCAGAGTGGAGGGGCTTGTCCACTATCTCCTCCACAAAGTCCAGCAGACTGACTGACCCACGCGAGCACTTCTTGTAGGGGAGGGCGGTGATGATTCGGCCACTTTTTCGAAAAAAAATCATAATAAATAAAGTTTAAGAAATTCTTAAAATCTGCTTATTCCAAGAGGAAGCCACATCTTTTGGCTCTTTTGTGTGCTATTGTCAGTTCTTAAACTTACATCATTTCTTGGCAGTAATCCAAACTCTTAAGGTCTCCAAAATGGCCGAACCATCCCTCTTGGTGTGGATGATTCGACCACTGGCGTTGGATGGTTCGGCCACCATGTGGGATGATTTGGCCACTTGCCTCTGGGGCTCAATTAAAGAATTAAATACAGTAGGAAAATTAAGAATCAAATTTTCATCTGTGCTGACATGATTTATTGGATTTATTTTTACCTAAACAATCTCCTTGTAATGAAACAAGGAACAAACAATCTCCTTATAATGAAATTAAATGGCTCTACTCTTGCCTATCACAGATAAAATAAAACTATAATTTTGTGAAAGAAAATATCCGAGTCAAATGAAAGCTACTTCTCTTACATGCTGTTTACTCTTAATGCATTTTAAATCCAGTGAAACAAAAATCCAAAGTTGTAATACCTTTGCCTTCGCTTAGTGCTTTGTGAAACTGGTTCAGGTAATACTCCAATTATAGCGTTTCTTGAAACAGAAGCTTCATCAATTTCTGAGGGAAAGTAGAGAGAGAGAGAGAGAGAATATGTAATTTTATAGAAAAAAGGTAAGGGGATGAGTCTGTTATGATGTGGCAGGGATAAACCAGCTCTGCTGTCGGGCCCTGCTGCAGATGTCACTGATTGCATTGCGCAGTTGACCCTTGTGCAGTGTAGTGCGGTGAGGATCAGTCCGTTCTCCCCTTTGGGCCTAAGATGCGAATGAATGTGTTTGAGTGGATGAGTAAATGGGGAGTGTGTCGTCCTGTCTCGGCTACCTCCCTTTCCTTTGGGGAAGCAGCCTAGGTATATAGATGGATAGATAGATAGAAAAAAATTGTTAAATAAAGAAAATAAATCATTAGATAATTATGAGAGATGGTTCGGCCACCTGGCAACCCTGCCGAACCATCCCTCACTTCAAGTGGCCGAATCATCCCCCATGTATAAAGATGTACACATGGTGCCCCGAAACCCAGAGTTCATAAGCTGTTCGAGTGTTATCTACCCTCACGTCACCTATAGACAATAAATGATATTTGCACTATATATGGATAACACCCCTGAAGTATTAATGGAGCTACTGCTTACGTTGGATCACCGAAAAAGTACATAGGGGTCATGAAAATCATAAAATCTAACCTGATGTTGCTGTTTCCCGGCCAACCAAAACAAAAAAACATGTGCCATTTGTCGGCAAGATCACGCAACTTCACGTGAAATCTCAATGATCTAGGTTCCCTACATTATTCAGGAAGGCCAGTGGCCGAACCATCCTCCTGGCCGAAATATCACTGCGCTCCCCTACAGGGCGAACGCATTGAACATGGCCATCTGGATGACGTAGAAGGTTATCTTGATCCATTTCTTGGTCCGCTGCTGGATGGGGTAGGACTGGACTATCAGGTTGAAGCGGTTCACCCCACCCATGTGTCGATGATAGTCCTCCACCACGACAGGCTTGTCTACGATCTTCTGGACATAGGTTGTCCTCCTGTCAGGACCCCTGGTCTTCCCTTGAACCTGCTTTTGGACGGTGCTTGTGCTGTGGAAGGTGGAAACCATGTTGACAGTGTATTTGTCCTTCCACAGCAACACCATCACGTTGACTTATGCATTGATGCCATGCCTCCTCTGGCAGGTTCTCGGTCCCGGCGATGTCTTGCAGCCACTTCGGTGCTCCTCTTGCCTGGCGTAGGGTCTCACACACATAGGTTCTTGCACTGAAGAGGCTTTTGCACAGAGATACAGAATTATAATAGTTGTCCATGTAAACTTTGTATCCCAGATCCTTCAGCGGCTCTACAAGGCTCCAAATGGTGGTTTCCAGTACCTTCTTCTGTCCCGAACACACCTCGAAATTCCAGATGTACCCCAAGGAAGCCTCATCCAGGATGTAAAACTTGATGGAATAATTCGAGGGCTTCATGGGGTTGTAGACGTGGAAGCTGAGGTGCCCCTTCCACACCAGTGAGGCCTTGTCCAGGCTGAGGTGCTCCTTGGGTAAGTAGGTGTCCTGGAACTGCTGAAGGAGGTACTCCGTCACTGTGGGAACCCTGATGAGCCTGTCACGACTGTCCTGAGGTATAGCAAGTGAGTTGAAGACATGGAAGTGTTTCAGGATGGTCCTGAAATGCCTCCCACTCATCACTCACTGGAAAAGGAGGTAGTTATGGAGACAGAATCTCCTCCAGTAATGCCTGATGGTTGGCATATTCACCACCCACATGAAGAAGTACAGCCCCAGGAACTTGGCCATCTCCTCTTCATTGCAGATGAACCATGCATCCAACACAGTCCCTAGGAATGACCCGTAGCTGTTGGTCTTGTGGGTGAAACACGTCAACAACTCCCTTGTGAAAAACAGCTGGAAGAACTGGAGAGGCGTTGTTGACGGATCCACCTTCATTCCTGGGGATCCTATGAAGGGCCCTTTAGTTGGTGTGAATGGGCCACTGCTCCACCCTATAACCTCTGTAGCAACACCTCCTGCAGTGGTGGCAGTGGGTTGGGATATCAACACCCTTTAGACTTGAACACCCCTTGGCCGTCCCCCATAGCCGGGTCATGGACCACGCCGGCCTCGTAGAGGGGGTGAGGTTTCCGACGATGAGGACGATGAGACTGCCTCCTGCTGCTGTCAGAGACAGCACGCTTGTCGACCGGGCAGGGGACGACGACACAGTCGCATCCTGCACCAATTGTGTCGCAGACACTGCGCTGCATGCAGGTGCCTGTGTCACATAACTAGGCCCTGCTACTGGTGACATGGGCTCGGCCAAGGGGGATTTGGAGGCAAGAGGTAGAGAGACAGCAATGGCTGCTGGAGCAAGAGGTCCAAGCAAAGGTGATGCCTGTCGTCCAAGTGAAGACGATGGCTGGGCTGATGGTCCCAACACTGGTGATGGTGGTGTCTGCTCCCGTCGTGGTAGGGGTGGGGGCAAAGCCGCCCAAGGGGAATGGCGTTGAACATCATCCCAGTCCTCCTCACTTGAAGCATCACTCAGCTGCTCATCCTCGTAGCTCTCAGTCTCCTCTTCGAAGAGAACCTTTTGCCCCTTGTCAGAACACAAACCCCCTCTTCTCCATTGTGGCAAGCACTGACACACAGAAAGTCCAATATAAGCTGTTTAGGTTCTCAGCTGAAAAACAAGAGATATTATTCACTGTCACGCAACACCTTCCATTGAGAGTAGCACTACACAAGTGGTGTTATATCTTTCCATACGGCCAATTGCTGCACCATTTACGAACAGTTCAGATAAACGATAACTTTTCAGGGTCTTTGCGTGGTGTAATACCTGTCCACTTTTGTCCCTGGGTGTGTGCCAAACACACACACACACACACACACATATATATATATATATATATATATATATATATATTTTTTTTTTCACTCCTTTCCCCAAGGTTTCCCCAACACATGAAACTATCTCTCGATGAGCACTCGTGACACATATCACAAACATTTTATTATAAATCATAATCAACAGTTGTCTTTGCAAAGTACAGTACCTGTCCACTGATGCCTGTTGTTGCCCGGTGTCCTAACATCACGTGCACACCTGCCGCTAAGGTATCACTGACATACGCTAGGCACCCACATCCCACAACGAACACCCATGACACATTTCACAAACATTTTATATAAATCATAAATAATCATCAAATGTTTTAGCACGTTACAGTACCTGTCCACTGATGTCCATTGCTGCCCGGCATCCTTACATCACCTGCACACCTGCCGCTTGGGTATCGCTAACCTACGCTACACACCCACAATATCTCACAACGAACACTTGCTGCACATTTCATGTTCATTGTACATAAAGTATAACTTCTCACTAAATGTCTTAGCAAGTTAAAGTCCCTGTTCAATGATGCACGTGGTTGCCTGGCGTCCTGACGTCCCTGCATACCTACCACTAAGGTATTGCTAACCTACACGACATACCCACAGAATTCCTTCACAGACACTTGCTGCACATTTCACGTTCATTGTACATAAAGTATAACTTCTCACTTAATGTCTTAGCAAGTTACAGTACTTGTTCAGTGACGTCCGTCGTTGCCCATCATCCTTAAGTCCCCACACACTTGCCGCTAAGGTATCGCTAACCTATGCTACGCACTCACAGAATTCCTTCACGGACACTTGCTGCACATTTCACGTTCATTGTACATAAAGTATAACTTCTCACTAAATGTCTTGGCAAGTTACAGTTCCTGCTCAATGACATCCTTTATTGTCCGGCGTCCTTACGTCCCCACATACCTGCCGCTAAGGTATCGCTAACCTATGCTACGCACCCACAATATCCCACAACAAACTCTCGCTGCACATTTTATGTTCATTGTACATAAAGTATAACTTCTCACAAAATGTCTTAGCAAGTTTCGGGTTACAGTACCTGTTCAATGACGTCCATCGTTTCCTGGCATCCTTACATCACCTGCACACCTGCCACTAGGGTATTGCTAACCTACACTCAGCAACCTAGAATTATCCCTTCACAAACACTGGCAGCTCAATTCGCATACACTTTACACTAAATTAAACGTAAATACATGGCTACCACAATGATTCCTCCCCTACCTCCGCAGTTATTTACATTCCTTACTATGGTACAGTGTGACCGTGATGCAGCACTTTCGCCTCAAGATTTACGATGCACCACTATGTTGGCACACACCACACTCCTTCACGAACACTCGCAGTATGTTGGCCTTATATTTCACACAAATTCATATGCATATACAGTATCACAATTACAACAGCAGTCCCTAAACACCTCTAATAATTCCTTCCTGACTACAGCATACAGGTAACGCCTGCCCCATTTCATACTATGGTTATTGCGTACGTAATGCATGCTAGTTCCAATATATCACAAAGCAAGCCACTTTAGCTTTCACACACAATACAGTTTAGACATTGGTTTTTCTATATAGTATGTGTAGTCACAGCATAGGGCCCAGGGGAGGCAGAGTGGCAAAACCCCATTACAGTGAACAAGCATCTTGTCCCAAGGCCTAACGACTGATAACGGGCACCATTTCAACTCAAGATATGTATCTATGTTCCATCGACAAAATCACTTCATATTATACTCAGAAATAATATATTATCACACTCAGTCCACTGGGGCTTCGACTTTGGTGGGAGGGGGAGAATTAGGGTGATTTAAAGGGACAGCACACATGACGCAGCCTCACAGCCTGGCTCCTTTGATTAACTGAGGTTTCTCACTATGGGCAGACTCCTGGGAGGCTTTATAGTGTTGCCAAGTGTTTACCTCAGAAGAGGAATGGGCCCCGCTAGAACGCATCCAAATTTGACGCAAATTGGCCAAAAACTTTTCTATTGACAGTGTTTTTTCTGCTTTTTCATGCAGTTCGAGTCAATGTGCGTTTATGTGCCAAACCACAAGGAATACGATTCATGTCAACGTGCCTGGGAGGGTTAATGATACAGATATTGGTGACGTTGATGATGATTATTCTGATGGCGATGAGTTTTTTTTATAATAAATATGGTGATGTTCACTAGAGATGGTGATATTGATGATAATCAACTTAATACAGTAATAATAATGATGATAATGATGATAATGACAGAAGAGTTCATTCAACCTGTTGCACTGAAAGGGTTAGCATCTTGTTCCATTGCACAAAATGACTCTCTTTCATGCAGATTTTCCTTTTTGTATAAATTTTGTCAAGGATGTTAAGGTGGAACAAGTTAGGTTAGGTTAGGTTAGGGTTTGAACTCGTGGGATCAATTTTGGTTGGGTTAGGAAGAATGGTGGTAGGAAGACTTGGAAAGTGGAGCAAAAGTTAAATTCTCTGTTATTCTTGCTGCCCCTGGATAATTTTATTAAGTGACTTTCAAATTTTCAAACCAGTTCTCCGACTTCAGCCAGAATGAAATGGTGAAACATGTACAATGAGAAGGGGGTTTAGAAGAAACGTAGTGGAATCAAGTAAGCGATATGATGTGCTGTGAATGTGACACATTCGCGATGAAAGCTGGTCTGGTTGTTAACCCGTCGCATGCCAGTGCCGTTTTAAAATGGTCTGACATAATTCCGCGGCCATTGCCAGTGCCGTTTTAAAATGGTTTAAAATAAAAAACTTCACTGTGACTGCATTTTTCACGATTCGTGGGTAAAAATTGGCAGGCATGTAAGGTAACTGTTCCTCTACCATCCTCCAGGCTGTCAAGGCCATACATTCATTCGCTTCCCCCTTCATGCTCGTTCTGCCTCACTCTGCCTGTGTGCCTCACCCAGTGCTGTACATAGTGATGGCATTTTGTAAATATTTTCATGTAAGTGTAAGTTGTAAATACTTTCTTGTAAGTGTAAGGACTATATAGTGAAGTCAAATTGTACATACCTTCTTGTAAGTGCCAGGATTGTATGTGATGAAGTCAGGTTGTACCTATCTTCAAGTAAGTGTAAGATAATGCATTCAGAGTGAGAAAGACACACAAATTGTGATAGATGCTGAAGTAATAAGTAATCAGAAAAGTGTGCTGAACATTGCTATACCTTCCCAGCATAAATACTTGAGTATATCATACATAGAAAACGGCTTTCTCTCACGTACGTGGTGAGCGTGAGAGAGCGGCTATACCTGTACACGAGTATGCAGGACTCAATAAAACTGATTTCTGAGCCTCGGTAAGCATTTTAACCCTTTAACCGCGGGCATTGTTTTGCCCCAACTGGCCTCTCCCGCGGGGGTTCCAGCCAAAATGTAAACAAACTTTAAACCTTTATAACTCTGCACAGAATAAATCTAAAGCGAAAAGTAAGGTACCATTAGAAAGTACTAACTTTCGCCTTTGCATTGATGTAGGTTTCATGATTTCGTTGACTATCACTGGATGGGCAGTGCCGTTAGAAGTGAGTGATCTAAAATCACTATTTTTCGCTCACACACCATTACCTTCGCTCACACACCATTACCAATTGCCAACCTCATTCTGATAATAATACTATAAACATATATGAACACTGCACATACGATAAACACCCACTCTGTGTTCACTGAGGCAGGTAAAAGGCACTGTAATTGCCCGCCCTTCACCGCCACATCAGCGGTGTTGTAATCACTATTTTTCGCTCACACACCATTACCAAATGCCAACCTCACTCTGATAATAATACTATAAACATATATGAACACTGCACATACGATAAACACCCACTCTGTGTTCACTGAGGCAGGTAAAAGGCACTGTAATTGTCCGCACTTCACTGCCACATCAGCGATGTTGTCACTCACACAGCTGGACGGATACTGATGCGTGTTGGTCAGGGGTGGGGTGGGGGGCCCAGGGGGTGGGAGGTGGGGGCCCGGGGGGTGGGAGGGGGGAGGTGGAGGTCGGCTGGATAATAGCTACTCTCCCTTGAAACAATTGGCGCACGGAAAAAACGCAGGGTATTCAGAATATTCACAAACATTCGAGAATGACACCCGCGATTTGGTCCAGTTTTTGCAATGCCATTCTGGAATGACACCCGCGGTTAAAGGGTTAATTGCGAAATTCATTGTTTCCACATCAAAATATATCATTTTAGCAAAAAAAAAAAAAAATGTTGAAAAATTGCTGGCACTGGGGTGATCCGTAGGGCTAAAAATAGCTGGCACACGATGGGTTAATGTCGATTTGTGCTAAGACATGTTTCAAAGATCATTATCCTGTCTTTTCTCTGTCACATGATCATTCCACCTACATGTCACATAACTTCACATGTTACCACTTCGTCACCAACCACCCACCATCTGTATTGAATATAAACGTATGCTGGGGCTTTCTCATTTAGGACTAGTGTGATGACGTTATTGAGGGGTATTATTATGGAATATTTGTGTATCTTGTGAATATGTACAAATTTACTAGATGCAGGAGCTTCAGGGCCCTTTGATTAATGCCCTCTGTCTGGTGTGTGAGAGAGTGATTTTGCATTGTGTGACAGGGAGTGGTGTGGTGAGGTGTGATCTTTCTAAGTCACTAAAGACAACAGAAGTGAAATATCTCACATCAGATTATTGCTTATGAGAGACAGATGATCAGGGTATTTTGTACAGATCCTCCTGCATCTAAAAATATATAATGCCCGTGTTAGCAAAATTAAAATTGATAAACAGTTTCCTACCCCAACGTACTAGGAAACTGCATCAGTTCGGACAGCAGACGATTTCTCTGCCCACATAATCACAACCCCCTCCATCACCTAACAAGCTTCCAGATTTTGATGTTAAATTCTGAAGAAGCCAGTACGTAAAGAAATACACCAGGTTTGGCCTTTCTATATCAATGTTTACTACATTCCATATCTGTAATGTGGATTGTAGGCTAAATACATCATACAGTTGCTGGTTTTCCATAATTTACCGTCAAACATTCGAGGCATTCTTACACTTCGTACAGTCCTCCTTAATAAACCGGCCTGAGGCGATCTTTAGTGAGGCATCTGTCCTAGCCAGTGTACTCTCGCAGGTGTATTTCCCAGGCTGTATGGACGCGTTCCCTTGACTCTGCCATCATAATTATATCTTCACAAACTTACGAAGAGAGAAACAAATGATCTTGTTTCCAGATTTTTGACTTACCACCCTGTACCACTATCATTATAGCCAGACTCCTTGATCCCAGAAGGGGTGATCACAAACAAATCGACACAACGTCAATCTGCCTTTCGTCGTCAGGGTGCCCACTCTCCAAGTCACATCTCCCTTTAATCATGTACATCTCTACTTCATCCCTCCACCTGATTTTCAGTCTTTCCTTGCCACTCTCCCCTCCATCTCACCTACATAGTCTCCTAGTCAATATCTTATTCTCCATTCTCTCCACCTGACCCAACCACATAGCCAGTTCCAGTAACCCATCATTTTCCACCACTGGCTAAATTGCAGATAAATGAAAGAGATTTATTTTACCCAACCTTGCCATGCCACCAAATACATCGGCTAACACACACACACACACACACACACACTTCTGCAATCCGTAGTAGCTGGTGCAGGTTCAGGTAATTTCTTCAGATGGTTAATTTCTGGCGGCGAGTTTGTTTCAATATTAGGAGAGGAAGCGATTGCTTGAGGCAGTACATTGAATGGACTCGGGGATTGCTTCCGGTGAGTTAGAAATTATGATTTGTCTGTGTTTCGTTCATTTCCTTTTATTTGTCATGTATCACTGTCTCCGTGTATTTCGTTTAGGATTGATATTGCTTTCAAGTTCAGTTTAGAGTTGGATTGGGTTTGTGTAACTGTGTGAAACTTTGCTCAATTTATTTTTTACGTCATACCTTTTCCTCGCTGAATACAGTGACTTTTATTCATCAGAAAGAAACATAGTCAGGTGAAGGATCGTATTTTTTTCACCATAACCTATGACATTCTGTTCATATTCCGGCAAATCCCAGACAGTTTATACATATGAGGTTCTTAAGAGCCTGGGAGTTTTAATTTCCTGCCCCGAGTTTGTGGGATATTAACCCTTTAACCGCGGGCATTGTTTTGCCCCGACTGGCCTCTCCCGCGAGGGTTTCGACCAAAATGTAAACAAACTTTAAACCTTTATAACTCTGCACAGAATAAATCTAGAGCGAAAAATAAGGTACCATTAGAAAGTACTAACCTTCGGCTTTGCAATGATGTAGGTTTCATGGTTTCGTTGACTATCACTGGATGGGCAGTGCCATTAGAAGTGAGCGATGTAAAATCACTATTTTTCGCTCACACACCATTACCTTTGCTCATACACCATTACCAAATGCCAACCTCATTCTGATAATAATACTATAAACATATATGAACACTGCACATACGATAAACACCCACTCTGTGTTCACTGAGGCAGGTAAAAGGCACTGTAATTGCCCTCACTTCACTGCCATATCAGCGGTGTTGTAATCACTATTTTTCGCTCACACACCATTACCAAATGCCAACCTCATTCTGATAATAATACTATAAACATATATGAACACTGCACATACGATAAACACCCACTCTGTGTTCACTGAGGCAGGTAAAAGGCACTGTAATTGCCTGCACTTCACTGCCACATCAGCAGTGTTCTCACTCACACAGCTGGACAGATACTGATGCGTGTTTGGTCCGGGGTGGGGTGGGGGGCCCAGGGGGTGGGAGGTGGGGCCCAAGGGGGGGGAGGAGGGAGGTGGGGGTTGGCTGGAGTGAAAGAGCTTAATAGCTACTCTCCCTTGAAACATTTGGCGCACGGAAGAAACGCGGGGTATTCAAAATATTCACAAACATTCGAGAATGACACCCGCGGTTTGGTCCAGTTTTTGCAATGTCATTCTGGAATGACACCCACGGTTAAAGGGTTAATAGCGGAGACGAGCACCTCAGGCAGACATGGCAGAGAAAATGGCAATTCAATTTTTACTTCGATGGGATTTGTATCACTGTGCAGGTGTATCAGTCTATTTCTTTAACCCTTTAACCGCGGGTGTCATTCCAGAATGACGTTGCAAAAACTGGACCAAACCGCGGGTGTCATTCTCGAATGTTTGTGAATATTTTGAATACCCCGCGTTTTTTCCGTGCGCCAATTGTTTCAAGGGAGAGTAGCTATTAAGTTCTTTCACTCCAGCCGACCCCCACCTCCCTCTTCCCCCCCCTGGGGCCCCACCTCCCACCCCCTGGGCCCCCCACCCCACCCCTGACCAAGCGCGCATCAGTATCTGTCCAGCTGTGTGAGTGACAACACATGTTGATGTGGCAGTGAAGTGCAGGCAATTACAGTGCCTTTTACCTGTCTCAGTGAATACAGAGTGGGTGTTTATCGTATGTGCAGTGTTCATATATGTTTATAGTATTATTATCAGAATGTGATTGGCATTTGGTAATGGTGTGTGAGCGAAAAATAGTGATTACAACACCGCTGATGTGGCAGTGAAGTGCAGGCAATTACAGTGCCTTTTACCTGCCTCAGTGAACACAGAGTGGGTGTTTATCGTATGTGCAGTGTTCATATATGTTTATAGTATTATTATCAGAATGAGGTTGGCATTTGGTAATGGTGTGTGAACGAAAAATAGTGATTACAACACCACTGATGTGGCAGTGAAGTGCAGGTAATTACAGTGCCTTTTACCTGCCTCAGTGAACACAGAGTGGGTGTTTATCGTATGTGCAGTGTTCATATATGTTTATAGTATTATTATCAGAATGAGGTTGGCATTTGGTAATGGTGTATGAGCGAAGGTAATGATGTGTGAGCGAAAAATAGTGATTTTACACCCCTCACTTCTAACGGCACTGCCCGTCCTGTGAAAGTTAACAAAGTCATGAAACCTACATCAATGGAAAGCTGAAGGTTAGTACTTTCTAATGGTACCTTATTTTTTTCTCTAGCTTTATTCTGTGCAGAGTTATTAAGGTTTAAAGGTTTGTTTACATTTGGCTGAAACCCCCGCGGGAGAGGACAGTCAGACCAAAACAATACCCGCGGTTAAAGGGTTAACTCTGCGTAATTGCTTCATCATCATTTTTTTTTCTACAGTTTTTCTGTATATGTCATTCAGCCTAATTTTATTCATTATATAATTATCGTTATCATTATTTCGTAAGGTTGTTGTTTATAATTTCTCAGCTATACTCATGACCTCTTGCAGCGTAATATTGTTACTGTTCATATTTAGCGGTCAGTTATTTTTTACATTTTTCTGGAGCTTCTATCATAGTTTTGGTGAATTATTTATTCAACAGCTTTACGTTCCCCTTTGTTTTTTTTTCCTCTTTTTTTTTTTTTAAGTGTTCTATGGGTCCATTCGGGTGAGTACATATAGCGTCAAAGAAAAGTGTAGTCTCTGGGTCTTCGAACTGCCAGTAGGGTGTGCAACTACAGCCACTCTAAATGGTTTAGGTATCGAACATTAGGTCATCCATTTTCGAAGTTGAGTGTGTTAATACTACAGCACCACCACCACCATCTCTCTCTCTCTCTCTCTTTCTCTCTCTCTCTCTCTCTCTCTCAGTATATACATTATATATATATATATACAGTAAATATATATATATATCTATCTATATATATATATATATATAGATATATATATATATATATATATATAGAGAGAGAGAGAGAGAGAGAGAGAGAGAGATGTATATATATATATATATCTATCTATCTATGTATATATATATATTTATATACAGATTGTATATTTTCTATCTATATCTATCTATCTATATATATATATATATATATATATATATATATATATATATATTCTATATCTATCTATCTATATATATATATATATATATATATATATATATATTCTATATCTATCTATCTATATATATATATATATATATATCTATATATCTATATCTATCTATATATATATATATATATATATATTCTATATCTATCTATCTATCTATATATATATATATATATATATATATATATATATATATATTGTTACGGAACAGAGAGACATAATGGACACTTCAAGTGAGAATACCAAAATCACTACTGTCCCACAACGTTCCAGGTTCAAAACAAAAGACTTAGGTAAAATTACAAGTTAAAGTTTAATGCTCACACTAACAACTTAAAATTCAGGAGGACTCATAAGGATAATGTAATGACAAAACAGGTTGCATATATGGTTAACTGCAATAGCCTCTATTAACATGAATTTAGCAAGAGCAAATTTATTTAAGTCAGCCCTGATAAATGAGAAAACCGGATAATACTCAGTTAAAGCAAGATATATTATTACAGATACAAAATATTATTAATATTGGCTGACATTAAAAACTCTACATGAATCACAAAAACCCCACCAGGCCCACGAATCAACGGCCCAGGCCATACAGTACAAGAAAAATGGTAACAATACTTATACTCAAATTATACAGCAGCTAGATGGCTGGAGACTTCCTGAGCACTCACAAAAATAATAATACACTATACAGGGGAGGACAGAGATGTGAACAAAATGAGGAGTAGATCTAAGTGGCCCTAATGCAGAGACTGAGCTCATTATATAGGGGCCGGCAAAGCTTGATTCAACTTGCAAGAAGGACGCGCAAATGAGGGCACAGAGGACGAAGAGTTGACACTCCTGCTGTGAACAACAGAAAGAACGACTTACTCTACTATAAGGGGGAGAAGGGGGGAGTGAGGTAGAACACGCAAGCCTGGTCACTACGGAAGCCACGAGGCGAATCGTGATCAAACATGCAGCATACTGTATGTTAGAATTATAAAAAGGATGATGAAATCATATGTTATGTAACACCTCCCTACAAAGAAAAAGAAATTTACAAAGGAAATTTCTTATTACTCTAAAACAATCTGTCTAAAGTCTAGATAAGCAATCTGCAATAACATTTTCTTTCCCCTTGACATGTTGTATGTCTAATGAATACTGAAGAAGTAGACTCCATCTTGTCAATCTCTGATTTTTATCTTTAAACTTACTAAGGATTTTCAGTGGGTTATGATCGGTATAAATGACTATGGGGTCAAAAACAGAACACAAATAAAATAAAAAATGCTGTAAACCCAAAATCAAGGCCAAAAGCTCTTTCTCAATAGTGGAGTAGTTCTTTTGAGGTGGAGTGAACTTCTTACTGTAATAAGATACAGGGTGTTCAATACCCTGATCATCCTCTTGCAGCAAAACAGCTCCAGCTCCTGTATAACTTGCATCAACAGCCATCTTAAAAGGCTTAGTAAAATTTGGAGTAGTGAGCACTGGCTGACTTAACAGGATAGTTTTAAGTTTACTGAAAGAGGATTCACAGTTATCGGTCCAGACAAATTTAACTCCCTTTTTCAGTAGGTCTGTAAGTGGTGATACAAGAATTGAAAAGTTAAGAACAAATCTCCTGTAATAACCTACCATTCCAAAAATCTTTGTAGCTCTTTCCTGCTTTTAGGTCTGGGAAGATCACTTACAACCTGAACCTTAGCTCCTGGTGGTGCAACGTGTCCATCACCAATTGCGTACCCAAGGTACTGAACTTTAGCTTGACCAAATGCACACTGTGATAAATTAGCTACAAGATTAGCCTGAACCAAACGCTCAAGAAATTTACTGACATGGCATAGGTGATCTTTCCAGTTGTCATTGAAGATTAATACATCATCAGTATAAACAACACACCCTGCCAAACCCTCTGTTACAACATTCATGAGCTTCTGAAAAGTGGCTGGTGCATTCTTCATACCATATGGCATTACAGAACATGCAAAAGTCTTTCCTAGTGTTACAAAACATGAGATCTCCCTAGCACGTTCAGTCATAGGTACTTGCCAGTATCCCTTTAACAAATCAAACTTACTTATGTACCTAGCCTTTCTGATCTTGTCTATGCAATCTTCCACGCGAGGGAGAGGGTAAGTGTCTGTTTTGGTTATCTGATTAACACGTCTGTAGTCGATGCAAAGCCGATGTGACCCACCTGGCTTAGGGACTAGAGTGACAGGAGAACTCCACTCGCTCTGACAGGGCTCAATCATCTTGTGGTCCAACAGGTAGCCAAACTCCTACCGGATGAGAGGAACTTTCACTGGGTTCACACGGTAAGGAGGCAGTTTAATTGGCTTTGCATCTCCAACATCGACATCATGCATCAACACAGTGGTTCTTCCTGGAGTGGCTCGGAACACTTGCGGGTACTCCTGCAGTAATGCCGAAAACTCCTGCCTTTCCTCGGGAGCTAGATGAGAAAGCTTAGTCTGGAGATCATTCATGATATCAGGATTCTTCCCCAAACTATCACTCAGGCTCATACTTCATGGGAGAACTTCACTTGCAGACTCGGGTGGAACAGCTACAGTGCAGACTGGGTCATTTTCGTCCCGCCTGTGATATAACTTTAGCATGTTGATGTGACAAAGTTGCTTGTTCTTTCTACGATCTGGTGTGGCGATGACATAGTTGACATCACTGAGTTTCTTCTCCACAAAAGAAGGACCACTAAACTTGGCTTGAAGAGGTTGCCCATGCACCAGTAGCAGAATCAAAACCTGATCTCCTGGCTGAAAGTGGCGTAACCTGGACTTCTTATCATACCAAGTCTTCATCTTCTCCTGAGCAGCTCCTAAATTCTCTCTCGCCAGCTGTAAAGCAGTGGACAGCTGTTCTTTGAACATCATTGCATGCTCCAGCAGGTTGATGTCATCTTCCTCCGACAGCCAGCATTCCTTGAGTAGCTTAATGGGTCCTCTTACTTCATGGCCAAACAGTAGTTCAAAGGGTGAGAAGCCCAGTGATTCATTTGGAGATTCTCTTGCGGCAAATACAACGAATGGAAGACCTTTATCCCAGTCTTTCTGATGTTCCAAACAGTATTTCCTGAGCATCAATTTGAGTGTTTGATGATATCTCTCCAACGCTCCTTGGGTCTGGGGATGGTAAGCTGAAGACGTGATCTGGGTGATGCCCAATTCTTTCAGAGACTGTTTGAATACATTTGACATGAAATTACTTCCCCGGTCTGACTGTACCTCCTTGGGCAGACCAAACGTGGTGAAGAACCCCAGCATTTCCTTAACCACGTTCTTTGCTGAGATACTTCTAAGCGGAATGGCTTCAGGATAACGAGTAGCCATATCAATCAGGATCAACACATAAGAAAATCCTGAAGAAGTCTTAGGAAGAGGGCCCACAATATCCACCAACACACGGGTGAATGGCGCCTCAAAAGGAGGAATGGGAACTAGAGGTGCAACCTTTTTGGTCTGATTACACTTCCCCATAACTTGACAGGTGTGACAAGACTTACAGTACCAGGAAACATCTCTGAAGATACCTGGCCAGTAGAAGTGTTTCAAAATGCGTGCCACAGTCTTCCTTACTCCAAGGTGTCCTGCCAAACTGGAATCATGAGCCACTCTAATGATATCCTGCCTACAAACACAAGGGATGACAACTTGATGTACAATCTCCCATTCAAAGTTGGCTGATGCTGCTGGGGGTCTCCACTTTCTCATAAGTACTCCTGACTTTATATAATAACAAGTAGAAGCACTAGCAGACTCTTCCTCACTGCAAGCAGAGTTAGCTAGACCTTTCAACTCAGGGTCAGCAACCTGCAACTCAACCAACTCTTGACGAGACAAATTATCAACACTACGCGGTACTGCCTCATCTGGTGAGTGGTCCAAATTAGCAAGAAAAGTGTCAGCTAGGATAACATCATCATCATCATTATCCTGTAAGTCACCAGTAACTTCAGACTTAGCCCTAGTGACAGCACATGCAGAGAACACATCAGGGATATCACAATCCTGGGTTGCAGTCACTGGTTCACTAGACAACTGAGGAGCTGGATAATCTTGACTTCCACCAATATTATTTCCAAGTAAGAAAGTTACCCCTGACATTGGGAGTGTCTCAACCAACCCAACTATAACGGAACCATTAACAAAACCAGACTCTAAATTCACTCTGCACAGAGGGACAGAGAAGTAATTATTCCCTACACCTTGTAAAATTACAGTTTCATCAGAGGAATTAACATTAGAGCCTAGAACACTGGTCAGCATAAGGGATTGGCAAGCACCTGTATCACGATATATTTTAACTGATTTCCTGTCATTACTGTCCAGAGGACTGACAAAACCATCAGACAGGAAATTAGCACATGAACTCTTGACAGTGTCACCCACATTACTGCTCAAAAGAGGAGCTTCATCATGAGAATTTAATTTACCCCTCAAAGCAGGTTCAGTTAACTCGGTTAAAAAATTCTGGGAACTCTCAAGGGTGGACACTAGACCAATTGACTGAATATTTAAAGACTCCTTATTGTTCACATCACGCTGTCTCCTGAAACATTTCTCCGTAGTATGACCAAGCTTACTACAATAAGTACATTTACTTTTCTGAAATCTACAGGTGAAGCTGGTATTTACTTCCTGAGAAACATCATCTTTATTCTCTTTCCTTTTACCTGTACTCTGAGTAGAGGCAACGTACTTACTCTCAGCTTTCCTTTTTTCTTTAGAATATCTCTTGTGAGTGAGAACATATTCATCAGCTAAAACTGCAGCATCAGACAAATTATCTATTCTTTTCTCATCAAGATATAGGCTTACATCGTTATTAATACACCTTTTGAAGTCCTCCAGCCAAATCATCTGCTTAAATTTATTAAAATCAGAATTTACACTCTTAGAATTTAACCACTGCTCTAACAGATCTTCTTTGATTTTTGCATGCTGGACATGGGATTGCTTATCTTGCTTATAAGTTGTCCTAAATTTTACTCTATAGGCTTCAGGAACAAGCTCGTAGGCCTTAAGAATCAAGCTCTTAACTACATCATAATTATCAGATTGATCCTGAGGTAAAGATGCATAAGTTACTTGAGCTTTACCGGTGAGAACACACTGTAGGAGTACTGGCCAATACTTTTTGGGCCAATTAAAACCTGTAGCTACCCTCTCAAACAACTGAAAATACTTTGTTAAATCAGATTCATTAAAAGGAGGGACAAGTTTAACATTTTTAGCCACATCAAAATCATCAGAGCTAGATGATCCAGTTCCACTTTGTTTCATGCGATACTCATGGTCTGCCTGAATCCTAGCAATTTCAGTTTGTGCCTGTGCCTCCTGAATACAAGCCTGAGACTCAGCCTCCTTAGCACGAGCCTCCTGCAGGGCTAGCTGTAACTTAGCTATTTCAATCTGTGTTTGCTCATCTGGAGGAGTTACATTAAACAAGCTTTTATTAATCATGTCAGCAATTTGATCTTTAGAATGATGAGAGCGAACAGCAATTCCCAATTGTTGAGCAACAAGCTTAAGTTCATTCATTGTTCTGTTTTCTACATCACACACTGTTTGCACATTTGACAAAAAATCTTTGGCTTCATCAAGAGTAGTAATAGTAGACATCATGAATAAATCACAGTCACAAAATGTCAAACAATATCCTTATGATAATATCCTGAATATCCTGATAAGAGGTCGCCAAATTTTTGTTTCGGAACAAAGAGAGATAATGGACACTTCAAGTGAGAATACTAAAATCACTACTGTCCCACAACGTTCCAGGTTCAAAACAAAAGACTTAGGTAAAATTACAAGTTAAAGTTTAATGCTCAAACTAACAACTGAACATTCAGGAGGACTCATAAGGAATATATAATGGCAAAACAGGTTGCATATATGGTTAACTGCAATAACCTCTATTAACATGAATTTAGCAAGAGCAAATTTATTTAAGTCAGCCCTGATAAATGAGAAAACCGGATAATGCTCAGTTAAAGCAAGATATATTATTACAGATACAAAATATTATTAATATTGGCTGACATTAAAAACTCTACATGAATCACAAAAACCCCACCAGGCCCACGAATCAACGCCCCAGGCCATACAGTACAAGAAAAATGGTAACAATACTTATACTCAAATTATACAGCAGCTAGATGGCTGGAGACTTCCTGAGCACTCACAAAAATAATAATACACTATACAGGGGAGGACAGAGATGTGAACAAAATGAGGAGTAGATCTAAGTGGCCCTAATGTAGAGACTGAGCTCATTATATAGGGGCCGGCAAAGCTTGATTCAACTTGCAAGAAGGACGCGCAAATGAGGACACAGAGGACGAAGAGTTGACACTCCTGCTGTGAACAACAGAAAGAACGACTTACTCTACTATAAGAGAGAGAAGGGGGGAGTGAGGTAGAACACGTAAGCCTGGTCACTACGGAAGTCACGAGGCAAATCGTGATCAAACGTGCAGCATACTGTACGTTAGAATTATACAAAGGATGATGAAATCATAGGCTATGTAACAATATATATATATATATATATATATATATATATATATATATATACTGCCAGATGCCTCAATCCCATTTGGGGTGGCCACAAACAAAACGCCTCCACGTCGCCCTGTCCCCCGCCATTTCACTGCCCTGCTCCCAACTCACACCCCCCTCTCTCATATACCTCTCTACCCCATCCCTCCATCTCATCCTTGGCCTCCCCCTCCCTCTTCCCCCCTCCACCTCACTCACATACACTCTCTTCGTCAGTCTTTCACCCTCCATCCTCTCCACATGGCCAAACCACCTCAGTGTGTTCCTCATAACGCTTCGTATCACATCCACATCCACACCACAATGCTCCTTTATATCCTCATTTGTCAGCCTGTCTTTCCATGTGACTCCACAGGCTCCTCTTAAATAACTCATTTCCACTGCCCTCACTCTTGACTTGTGTCTTTCCAACAACGTCCAAGCTTCACTTCCATACGTTAGAGTTGGTATCACAATACTGTCATGTAGTAACTTTTTCACTTCCATGCTCACTTCCCTGTTTCTTATCACTGCTTTCAAAGAACCAGCAATCTTTCTTCCCTGCTGTACCCTTTCAAGCACTTCACCTTCCAAACCTGCATCCTTACTCATCACACTACCTAAATACTTAAACATACTCACATTTTCCAATTCCTCACCATCCAGCCTCGCTGTACATTCACTGACTTCACCTCTCTCAAAGACCATCACTTTACTCTTCCCTACATTCACCTTTAGATTCCGTTTCTTACACACTTTCCCAAACTCATCCACTAAGCCTTGTAGCTCCCCTTCGTCTTCACTCAACAACACAGTATCATCTGCAAACAACAGTACAGGGAGTTTCCAAACACTATCCTCTCTCACCAGGGCCACTCCAACATCCACTACCCTACCTTGTACCTCTTTTATTACCCCATCCATGTACAGATTGAACAACCATGGAGACATGACACATCCCTGTTTCAACCCAACCTTCAAAGAGAAAAATTCACTTAGTTCACCATCCACACGCACTGCAGCCTTAGCACCATCATACATACTCTTCACAGCATTCAACAACTTCCCATCTACTCCATATATTCTTAGTACTTTCCACAATCCTTGTCTATCCACCCTGTCATATGCTTTCTCCAAATCCATGAAAGCCGCATACGACTTCTTTCCCTTCTCTAGAAACTTTTCCGCTAAAGATCTAAGAATGAATATCTGATCTACACAACCTCTTCCCTTCCTAAAGCCTCCCTGTTCTTCTCCAACTAATTCCTCTGTTCTTTCTCTAACTCTGTCAATCAGTATCCTACCATACACTTTTCCTATTATACTAAGAAGACAAAAGCCCCTATGATTACCACATGCTTCTTTTTCCCCTTTTCCTTTGTACAAGGGAATAATTATACCTGACTTCCAATCCTCCTGGACTCTACCTTCCTCCCAGGCCAATCTACACATCTTCCACATCTATTCTACTACAATCCCTCCCCCATGCTTCAGCATTTCACCACACACTCCATCAATTCCTAGGGCTTTCCCCAATTTAACTTTCTTCATTGCTTCCACAACTTCTGTCCTACTGATTTCTTCCTGTCTCCTCACCTCTCTCCTTCTCCCAGCCATTCCCCAGCCACTTATACTCACATTACTTCCATCCTGTATGTTCAACAATTCATTAAAGTGTTTTCTCCATCTGCTCACTTTTTCTCCCTTCTCCTCTAGTAATCTACCATTTTTATCTTTCACTCCCCTGCTAACCTCACTTCCACCCTGTCTTACTCTCTTCACTTCTTTCCAGAACATTTTCTTACAGTCCCTCCACTTTACACTCAAAATCCTTCCAAATTTCTCATCCATTCTCTTCTTACTTTGTCTTACTAATCTTTTCACCTCTCTCTTTCTTTCTACATATAACTCTCTCTTCTGCCTCTTAGCTTCTTCCACGCCCCTATATCTCATCCATTCATTGTATGCTTTCTTCTTTTGTGCCACAGCCTGTCTCACCTCTTCTGTCCACCACGCTGTTCCTTGCACCTCCCTCCATCTTCTCTTCCTCCCACACACCACATCACATGCTGCACATATTTCTTCTGTAAATATTCTGCACACACCTTCCACATCCCCCATCTGCTCCAGTTCATATTTGCCCAATCGTTCCTCCACTTCTCTCTTATACTCTGCCTTTTTCTCATTCTCTTGTAACCTTTCCACTCTCCTTGCAACAACTTTTTCCTCTCCCCTTTCTCTTCTTGTATTTCTCCATCTTACTTGGATCCTAATTCTGGCCACCACCAAGTAGTGGTCAGAAAGTCCACTCCCCCAACCTCTATAAGCTCTTACATCTATTACCCATCTTCGCATCCTTTCATCCACACACACATAATCAATCATTGCCTTCCTTTCATTCAGTTCACCACCCACCCTTCTCATCACTCGCCATGTATACCTGTGGATCATTTTATGCCTGAAGAGGGTATTGGCTATCACCAACCCACTCCCAGCACAAATGTCCACTAACGCACTGCCATTCTCATCTATCTCAGCAGGCACACCCCACTCACCAACTATTCCATTCACCTTCACATTCCCTACTTTACCATTCATATCACTGATCAAAAACACTCTCTCATTCCTTCCAAACTTTTCCATGCACACTTCCACATTTGTCCAGAACTCTTCTCTCACACTGCTAGCACGATCTTGTGTTGGACATACACACACACACACAATCGCCCACATTTGTATTCCAACTTTCAACCTTACCCACACAATCCTTGACCCAAGTGATCCATTCTGTCTTATGCTCTTCTTCCATCTTTTACTCACAACTATACATACTCCTTCCTTTGCCCTCTCATTCTCACCTACCTCTGCACATATACCCCATCCATACTCCCATTCTCTCACACTTTCTCCTCGCCATTTTGTTTCAGTTATTCCACATACATCCACTTTCGCACCCTCAAGCACCTGGACAATCTCTCTCTCTTTCACCTCATTCGCTTCTCTTACATTCCATGTTGCCATTACCAAGTCCTTTGTTCGGTCCTGGGTCGTCATCGTTTGGTCAGTCTTTGTCCGAGGCTTCTTGTTTGTCTTTTTAGTTAGTTGTTTTCCAGGGAGGGGCACTAACCCTCCGCCAACCCTTTTAGTCGCCTTTTACGACAAGCAGGAATACTGGGGGAGTATTCTTGAAAACACCCCCTACCCCATATATATATATATATATATCATCATCAGCCGTTGAGATCCACTGCAGGACCGGCCTATCCCTACCGAAGCAGGGACGATACAGCCAATGTATCTCTACCTAGTGGCTTTGGCTGTCTGGTAGAGACTGTATGTAGGGTGAGAAGTGCTTGTGAGTGTGACTGTAGTGTTGTAGTGGCTTTGGATGTGTGTATAGTCTGTGAACCAAGTGTCATCGGCCTGCCTTAAGCCGATTGGGTGCAAGCATAGTAGTATGCGACACTGGTTCAACCACAGCAACCCTTTGTGTCCGCCAAAGTGGTCAGTGGCTTGGTGAACGCTTCCCAAAGTTTTTACAACTCTGGCGGGGAGGCGAACCCCCGCCCACCAGCGTGCGAAACGCACACTCTACCACTGTACCACAGAGGCTCCATATATATATATATATATATACACATATATATATACACATATATATATACTTATAGAGTACAGGAAAAGCAATATCAGTGTTGCAACGAACAGCATATTTATTATGTCAAGACGTTTCGGCATATTCATCTATGCCATCTTCAGTGGATCTAAAAAGATGAAAAAAGACCTGTAAGGTATTTAAAATCGTAAAAGAACTATATGAGCATGAGCTCATCGCACTTTCATAAAAGAGAGAACGTAGTGTTAAATTATAGGGGGGACTTAACTGCACAATATATTCAGAGGGACAGCAAACAGACAATTGTTTAGGGCCGGTTTTCGTTTACACTATAAATATGAATGAATTCTAATATTCTTAGATTCATACTGGTACATGTGTCTATTATACAGAAAATCGTAGGATCAACAGAAGTATTACAAATATATGAATGTTCCCTTACCGCTGAGTGAGGAGGGTCGCTCACAGGGAGACCTAACCTGCTCGACTGACCTATATGCTCGTCAACCTTTAGCTTGAAAGCTCGTATTGTGCTTCCAATATACCCTGTATGGCAACTAGGGCACTTGTATTCATAAACGACTGATGAGCGGAGGGCAGTCGGTAGTCGGTCTTTGTAATGAAAAAATTACTGAATCTTAAGATCATTCTTATGAACAAATCGGAACTTTATTTGAGGATAGAAAATAGAAAAGTTATATTTCAGTGCCCTCTCTATCCTTTCTGATACATTACCAAGAAAAGTTAGAGAAAGATACATTTCCTCCTTACTCACTGTACATACAGGTTGCTTTGGAGTGTAAAATTTGGCTAAGAATTTTCTAACAGTTATCAAAAAGAGCACTGCTGAAACCATTTTTAGCCAAAAAAATCCTCAAAAATGAAATCTTATGAAATAGGTTGAAGGTAGAAGTTTTTTTTTTTTTATGTGAGGAAGAAGGAACCAAAGGCCATGAGCCTGCAGTAACAGTTCCCTCCAAGAGAAAAACAAAATACAATAGAGAGCCAAATTCAAGATCCGATCATTTTGAGATGCCTGGACACACTGCGTTTGAAAGACTGGAGATCATAGGCAGCAGGAAATACAGACAGAGGGAGACAGTTCCAGAGCTGACCTGTTGCATAAATGAAAGACTGGGAGTAACGGTTAACTCTTGCATTAGAGAGTTGGACAGAAAAGGGATGAGAGTTTGCTGCCAGACAGGTGCTACGCGCCCGTCGTAGATGTGGAGGAATGTATGCAGACAGTTCAGAGGAGCAGTGACCATTAAAGTAGCAATAGAAAAGAGAAAAAGATGCAACAGTGCGGCGAAGAGACAGAGGTTGAAGGGAGTCAGTAAGAGGAGGAGAGTTAATGAGACAAAAAGCCTTTGACTCCACCCTATTGAGAAGAGCTGTATGTGGGGAGCATCCCCACACATGAGAGTTGTACTCCACACAGGGGCAGATATAACCCCTGTATAGAGTCAACAATTGTGCTGGGGTAAAGAAAGAGCAGAGGCGGCTTAGCACACCCAATTTCTTGGAAGCAGATTTTACTAGAGATGTAATATGATCTTTCCAAGATAAGTCCCGAGTAAATGAAACCCCAAGCATGTTCAAGGATGATGCAGGATTAAGCTGAATATTATTAAACATTAATGGGTATACCTGTGGAAGATTTTGTCGGGTTGATAGGTGTAAGAACTGAGTCTTAGATGCATTAACCCGCCCCGTCCCGTCGACGTATGGGTACGTTGCAACAATTTGCATTTGCCAGTCCCGGCGACGTACCGGTACGTCGTGCAATTGCAATTTGCATAATTTCGACAATTTTCAAAATTCGCGCTTGATTTGCGGTACGTACCCTCGCATGACCTTCCCCTACCTGCCACCAGGCGGGGACACTAGGCGACCCCGCACGACCCGCGCTAGCCCACCACTCGTCCACTCACCTGGTAGCCACGGTCCTGCTCAGACATGCCTAAGAGAGGTCTCTCAGACAGCGAAATTCAAGTCGCCCTGGACACCTTTACCGGCAACAGTGATTCCCCACTGGACGACAAGGATATGGTCAAGGATTATGTGCAGCCAGAGGAAGAAGAAACCACCAGCAGTGAAGAGGAAGTTCCGTCTCCCAGGAAGCGGCAGGACATGACTTACCGTGCTGCTAGAGAGGGGCAGGAGGCAAAGAAGGCACGTGCAATATCCTATCCCTATCCCCAGCGTGATTTGGAACCAGAATTCGAGGACGAGGACGAGGATGAGGATGATGACGGAGCTGTGGGACATGCTGCCACATGGTATGGATGGGAGGTGATTACACATCGTGACCCAGAGCGCACACCACGTCGTATGAGCAGGTATGGGCCTAGCATTTTGTTTGGGGAGCTAGGAAGTCAAGTGGAGGGAGTGGAGAGTGAAAGGGAAAGTCCAGGGAGGATTAGGGAAAGTGAGAGTGACGTGAGTGAGTCAATGCTCTCCCTACGTAGTGTGAGGCGGCGTAGTGGATTACATGGGCCAGTGCGGGTGCGTTCCTTATCACGTGGGGTTGTGAGGGAGGGGGAAGGTGGGGAGGAACCACTCCAAAGCACGTCTTATGCTCCCCAATATCCCCTAACACGTGGTCGAGCTAGGGTGTGTGAGAAAGCATGTGGTGTTGTAATGAAGGGGGAAGGTGGGGAGGAACCACTCCCCAGCACGTCTTCTGCTCCCCAATATTCCCCTATTTCATCCCCACAGCCCCCTAATGTTCCTCAAGGCCGTAAGGGTAAGGGAAAGGGAAAGGGTAAAGGCAGAGGGAAGAGGAGTGACAGTGGGGAAGCCCTCCGCACTCCTTCTCCCCCACCTTCCCAACCAGGATCTCCTCTCCACCCAGACGAAGGCGGTGATGGGGCTGATGGGGACAAGGGATTTGTGTCGTGGGATTGGGAGGATGGGAGTGATTTTTCTCCCCTCATTCACCCCTTCACTGAGCAGGGGTGATCTGGCTGCATTGCTCCAGGAATTCACCGTAATTCCACCAGGTTGGATTTTTTCCACCCGTTTTTCAGTGAGGCATTTGTTGATCAGATTGTATACCAAACAAATCTGTTTGCAAGCGCCCAGCGCCTAGAGAGTGAAAGATTGGGAACAAGGAGTAGGCATTCTATGATCTATGATTACCCTGTCTCCCTTCCAGAAATGTTCTTATTATTTGCCCTGGTCCTTTTGATGGGTATTATAAGAAAGAATAGAATTCCTGCTTACTGGACTATGGACCCTGTTATCGTTACCCCCATATTTGGTCAAGTGATGAGCCGTAATCGGTTTCAACAAATTCTAAGTCGCCTCCATTTCTATGATGCTCATGACCCAGCAAATGCAAACAACACTGATAAAATGAGGCGAATTAGGTTGGTCTTTGATCACCTCAGGCAAACCTTTCGTTCCTCATTCTATCCCTATAGAGACCTCGTCATAGACGAGAGTCTCGTGTTGTGGAGAGGCAATATTTCATTCAGACAGTATATACCCAGCAAAAGGCACCGTTTTGGGTTCAAGATCTTTGTTATGTGCAACTGTAGGACTGGATATGTGCAAGACATAGTCTTGTACACCGGTGCACAGACAGACATAATAGAAGATCGAAGTATTGGACCGTCGGGAGCAGTGGTAAAGATGATGATAGAAGACTACCTTCATCGTGGTCACGTTCTCTACCTCGACAATTGGTACACTAGCCCTCTTTTCGCTCATTATCTTCACACACATGAAATAGGAGTCTGTGGAACCGTAAAGGTGAACTGGCGTCACATGGCCAAAGTAGGGCGGAAACTTGCAAGGAATGAGGTTGTCTTCTTCAAAGCCAACAACATCCTTGCAACAATGTGGAACCACAACAGAGAAGTAAGCCTCTTGTCCACGGTTCACCGCCCCTTGATGCACTGTACTGATTCAGTAGATTACCGTAGCGAGAGCAGGCATCGTGTTTGGAAACCTGAGTGTGTTATGGATTACAATATAAACATGCGCCTCGTGGACCAGTCAGACTCCATGATATCGACGGTAGAGTGTGCCAGGACCACGATGAAGTGGTATAAAAAACTGTTCTTTCACTTGCTAGATATCACTGCTTTGAATTGCCACCACCTTCACGCCATGACCACAGGAGTTCAGGAAACATTTGAAGGGTTTGTGAGGGAGCTCACAAGAGAAATCTTTGCAAAGTATGCTGTTGAAAGGCCCCAACATCGCACCCACACTGCCCCTATTGCCCAAACTCCCCAGAGAATATCCGGCCGCCATTTCCCCACTCCTATCCCTCCCCAGCCAAACAGACCTAGGCCCCAACGCAGGTGTCACGTGTGCAGTAATTCCCAGGTGAGACTCACGACACAGAGGAAGGACACCCGCTATGAGTGCGTGTAGTGTGACGTGGGTCTCTGTATTCACCCATGTTTTAGTGAATATCACACGTTGATGCAATTTTAGTATGGTGTGAATGCGAAAGGACGCTGAAATTATGAGGTAAATGCGACAGACATACGCTCAGTGAAATTATCAGTCATGTTGATCTCCAAATATTAGTATAAAGTGCATACGGGTAGAACATAAGTGAAAACATTGTATGTAAGTATATAAATCTGCCCTAAGTTGAAACTTACATAGCGGGGGTTTTATGATGCGATATTCTGTCGCTCAGTGCAATAAATACGGCCCGTAATTATATAATTATTATTATGGGAAATTCTTACGGGTATAATATAAGTTCAAATTATTGTAAGTGATGATATATATTCTAAGTCAAATATTCATAGCGTGTGTATAGAGATGCGATTTCCTGACGCTCAGTTGAATGAATAAGGCACGTATTAGTCAAAATAAAAGTCAGCAAGTGATAAAGTGAATAATTAGTATATAAGTGTGTGAGTGAATTAGTATATAAGTGTGTGAGTATTATGTTTGTTGAAACATTCCTTGCGAGGGTATTTTCAGGCGATATTCTCACGCTCACTTGAATAAATAATGGCAGTAAGTATGTACAGTGCATTATAGGGGTGTAAACGTGTGTAATATAAGTGGGAAATTATAAGTGGAGTGAATAAATAAAGTAGATGATGAAACACGAGTGTTTGAGATCGTGGTTGCTACGTGAATATGCGCTAGCATATTGCTAAATGCCCTCTTAATGAATGAAAATAATTGAAAACCTTTACAGTGGTGGAGGAAAGGTTCTATGTAAAGGGGAAAATAATTGGAAAGTGATAAAACAATTTGGTATGTTGAAATACGAGTCATAGCGAGTGCGCTTACTAAGCTGATGTGCGCTTTACTTATGCTGCATGTCATCATAATGAATGAAAACATCTGAAAACACTTACAAACAGTTGTAATTGGTAAAATGTCATTGAAACAGAAGTATACAAGTAGAAAAAATGATAGGTTGACTCATACCAGACACTTAGCATATAGCATGTTACGACTTGGACCAAACTCGCTATGCTCGCGCGATGGTACAATGCTTATTTTTCATATATATGTGTCTGAAATCCATTATATTGTTACTGTTATTGGTTATTAGTTCAAATTCAATAAATATAGAGGTGTTGTGTGTTGTTTCTCCCATTATTCCTTACCATAGAAAACGTAAACGTATATCCAGCCCATTAGAGAACACCATACCTGCGGGGGGGGAACCGCACCTGTACGGACCACTTATAGACCGCGGGAACCACTCTCTTTGTGATTTTCCTTCGTTTCTCGACC